>NW_020654748.1:18487185-18509433 GCF_003589595.1 Hyposmocoma kahamanoa
TTCCTAAAATGTAGCAAAAGTTTTCAATTTATAAGTAAATTTTAGAACAAGTTAACAAAAATAACTAAAACATGTTTTGGTGCCATTTTTGCAAAATTATGATCATGTGGTTGACACGTTATTGCTTATCAGCATCCAACTGTGACGTTGGAAATAGAAAGCGAAACTATTTAATTCCGATCTTTTTTCTTTTTTTATAAAACTAACTGCGCATTTGACCTCCATCTCACCTGGTGGAAAGTGACGATGAGGTCGACACACACACGCACACCTAAATAATGTCTATTCACTCTCGCCAAAAAGGGTCCAAGTTATAATGTTCAGGGAACAAGTCTGCAGGCAGGGAATTCCACTCCATAGCCGTTCGCGATATAAATGTGTAAGCGAAAGGTTTCGAGTGAATCCTTGAAATATCCACAACATAGGGGTTGATCCCCAGCATACACCTAGTCCCCCTATGATGGGAAGGGGAAGGCGGAATCAAATTATGCAATTCCATCGCACACTCTCCGTGATATTATACACATATACTTCAAATGACCTAAAGTTTCGGGCCCTTTTAGTACTCACTGCTGACGTTGGTGTGTTTGAAAAAACATATGTACGCGATTTGAATCCGGAAAAATAGTTTAATTTCCTACATGAAAAATATTGTTTGTTTGAACGATGGGTGTGTCCAAATTACTCAATTTCTGAAGTACATCGTTTGCCTTTTTAGAATTTATCTCTATGAGAGCTAAACATTAAATTTTAAATATACTACTACACTACAAATGGAGTGTGCTGCATATCCAACAAATAACAATTGTCTGCCATACAAAAATAAAAAACCGGGTCAACAATATTTTTTTTAAATAATTTTCGACAATAGTGCCGTTTTGTTTTGTTGATGAGGGTATATTTAAATGACCATATCAGCGCGCCGTTAGACTAAAAAGGCAGTGAAATGGATTACATAGATCGTCAATAACTAGGCAACATCCACTTATAGGTTACTACATACACACTAGGTTTCGAGTAACAATTTGGAGTACATAAAAAACCGACCTCAAAAACGACCAATACTGCGGTACACTCTTTCCAACAAAAAAAGAATCGTCAAAACCGGAGTTATCGCGTAACATACATACAAAAAAAATATTACAGATTTGATTTTTCATTATCAATCAAATGGATTTTAAGCAACTTTGAATTTTGCGTCTTTTTAGATTATTTTGTAACATTAGGTAGTTGGTAGTTTTGTTTTTCGCACTATTATGTACCTTTCGATTTTTTGGCCAAGTGCTAATATTATTTGCATTTGTTATTCGTTTTAACAATTCAAATTGCCGCGGAACAGATTTGAGGCGAATTTTAGTAACGAAATTGTACAAAGCATTATGAACTTTGTATCAATGGTGTATTGTACAAACTAGATACAATACGGTAGCTTCTGAAATTTCCGAAACTGCATGGGTATTCTCCGGAAAACGCAGGACATGATATTTGGACTCGAGTCTAGTTTGTACGTTACAAAATCAACATATAGTCCATAAAAATTCGCTTCTTCGGGTATCTTCGTGTTGATATTTTTAATTACTAATTGTATATAGGTTTTTCACCGACTTCAAAAAAAAATTGAGGTTCTCATTTCGTCGGTATTTCTTGTATGTATGTTAAGCCATAACTCCGGCATTTGTGAACCGATTTTGATGATTCTCTTTTTGTTGGGAAGACAGTGCCTCAGTAGTGGTCTCCTTTAAATTTGAAGAAAATATTCCACCTCTAAGAGTGGCAAACTAGGGGATAAATCAGATTTAGCGCACTTTTTGGCAACCGTTTTCAATAAAACTTGACAAATAGATGTAATTCCACGACCTTTTGAGGTCGGTTTTTTAATACTCCGTACTGAAATTAATCCGTAATTCAATCGTCAAATCTTAACTATTACTTAATAACCAGAGATTATAAAAACTAAAGTTAATTGTAGTAAAATCTGACCGGACGAGATCCAAGTGGTCAATAGGGTCTACATGAATGCAAATAAAGTAGATTCGTTGAGTAACAAGTTATTAATGAAAATGAGCCACATCAAATACGAATCAAACATAAATAAGAACAAGAGGAAAGGAAAGGAAAAGAAATCTTGACGTATCTCGAACTTGTAAAGTTCTATTCAAATTTTTGTGTGTTTCGTCAAATTTTAATATCGACGTCGTATAATAAAATCGTCGTAGCATCACGACACCTGGACCAGCCAATGCGGATTGTTTTTCTGATTCCAAATATTGTAAAAAGTAGTTTTCTCAATTTTTCGAGATACGACAAAATTCCTTTCTAGCGTCGATATACTTATTTTTTTATAAAACTAAGCCAATGATGAAAAAGTAACAACATACTGTTTAAAACATCAGCGAAGGCAGTAATTATAACATACAGCCTGAATGATAAGTTATTAGTTTGTTACAAGGTTGCCAAATGAATGTGAAAGTAGGTTGATGTGATCTTCAAACAATTCATGTAACTGTGGTTTTTGAGGTTACTCGCATTTTGTAAATCGTAAAGTGCAGCAAGCAACATGTAACACGTAACAATAGTTGCATAATATTATAAATAGATTATTCTGACAGCAATTCCCATTAGATTTTTTTACTCGATTTTACTGTTGTAACATATGCGACGATATGTATAATTGTTACCCGGTATCATGCTTCAATAGAATGAGATTGCACAATACATAAATGTTTGTATTTCTCGTGAAATCTACAGCAAACAAGTAAGTAATAAACAAAGTAATATTGGACACGTACGTTGTTCTGATCCCAAAGTAACTAGCTAAAGCACTTGTGTTATGGAAATCGGAAACAACAACGGTACCACAAACACCTAGACCAGAGACAACATAGAAAAGTTTTGTACATTAACCCGGCTGGGGATCGAACCCGGGATATCAGAGATGGCGATACCGTGAAAACCGGTATGCAAGTCACTCGACCAAGGAGGCCATCAAAACAAACAAACAAAACAAACATTGATATTAAGTTTGTTAATTTTTCTTTTCTTTCAGTTTCAATTCGTATTGATGTTATTATACTGTGCATGGACATACTTCTCTCCCCGCTGTCAATACGCAACTGGATTTACATATTTCATATCAGCAAATGTTACCATCTTTCTGTTATTATTCCTTAATTTCTATACTAAAAGCTACAAGAAAGGAAAAGATCCGGAAGGAGAAATTAAAGAGGAATACCAAAAGTCTCGAAATGGTGTTAAAAATAATGTTTTTACAACAAATGGCATACCAGAATGTGAAAAGAAAGAGAACGGAAAGTGTAAAGGTGATTGCAAAGGCATAGAGGAAGTTCCTTACGAAGTCAATCATGCATGTGGAGACTATATCAAAAATGGAAAAGTATTTCTCTCAAGACGTACTGCTAATGCGGCTTTTGGTGCCAAGGTTGACTTCGATAGTATAATAAAGAAATGATTGAACGTTAAAGACAACGGCTAGGCGGTGGTTTCATTGAGACTGATGATTGTGATGAAGAGGGAAATTTGAGTTATAATGCCTTAAGGTATAAAGGGGAGGTATAGATGTAAGTTTAGGTTAGTGCTAGTTAAATTGATATTTTTAGTTGCAAGTTGAGCGATTTATTGGAGTTTTTATTTCTCTAACGAATCGTATCCGCTTGACTCTTCTATAGTTAGATAAACCATTTGCACTGTAAAATATGTATGTTTGTATAATTGACATCAACTTAGATGATTTTATCAAGAACATCTTGGTTCACAAATATGTAAAATACCAAATTTTAAGTATTGGCATATCGTAGATAGTAGCGTTTGAATTTATAAATCTGTGAGAAAATGCGCTTTAAAAATATTTACAGCAATAATTATTGCCAATCGCACAATTTAAAACGTAGTTGAGGAGCCATCGCTGTATTATAAGATTTGAAAAATGTTTTGAATTTAATTATGCGTTTCTTGTAATGTTTAAAGAAACTAAAGCTTTGGGGACCATATTTTAACGCAAGTATGTATTATGGAAAGGCATCCAATACCAAGTAAATGTTAATATAATTGACAGAGATGTGAAACATGACAATCTAACTATGTACTTAACCACCCTCCATCACTTATAATGTTCTTTTCTTTGTTTGAATCTTTAATGGTAATTTAACCAGCCAGTTGTGGATGTAACCGTTTGTTCTCACGGCTACTGTCTGTTTAAATTGCACCGTGATCGAAATTTGAGAATTTCCCTTTTCAACAGCGCTTGTCTTCTATATAAGAACTGGGATCTGGGCGAGTTCTTAACACACGTCAACATAATTTATAACTTGAATGCCAGTCTGAAGTTTAGAGTATAATATATATTTTCCATCTTCCGAAAAATTTCAAGACTTCAGCATTATATATGTAAACGAAGTGTGCAACCTCCGATCGGCTGTTAATAATATACCTGAACTCCATTTAGACTAAAATTTCAATATTATATATTCCCAAAATACATTTTGAACTTTGGTTTCGGTAATATTGAATGAAATTCGTCATTTCACAATGAAGTTTTGTCATTTCACTCTGAACTTCAGACAGAGCTGTTAACACGGCTGACAAATTCCAGTCTTGACTTCCTACGCAAAACAACGGGATTTGTTATACATGGGAAATACGGCTAACCCTTTTTTTCACACTAAGCGTAATTAACAATTAATTAATATTTTTTTTAAGATGACAATTATTTATTGAGTATTGACTGATCACAGTTTTTTTATCAATACACAAATTTGTTTTATTTTGTAATTTGATTAATAATGGTACAAAATAATAATGTTATTTTTAAGATGAAACGAATAAAGTGATTAAAGTTACTGTTGTATCTTTTTAATAAATTTATCCTATCGAGACTGTCGTAAAGGTTAATGACAGAAAAATATAGTGACTTAACACTGGCACATAGACATTGTGCCAGTGTTTATTATGTATTAGAAAAACATACTGATAGCTGGTCATATTTTCAACAAGTTTCCGGAACTGGCCACTACATATATAATATTTAAAAAGTAATTACAACATTTGAACATGGAGCTATTTGGCGGTAGAATAGTTTATTTCATCTAACTGTCACTTGTCACACAATGGCGTCATTCTAGAAATTGGTTGTCTACATCACAAACATCACCATGGATTTAACTCGTCAAAATTTTCGTAGTATGATTTTCTACTTGTAAGTGTAATTTAACAGCTCAGCTGAGCTTCGTTCGGCTTCAAACTGTTTTTGGCGATGAAGCACCATGCAAGACGACTATTTATAGCTGGTTTGCAGAATTCAAACGCGGTCGTGTGAATCTCAGTGACGAATTCCGTGATGGCCACCCGTCCATTGCTGTGAACAACAAAAACATCGATGCTGTGCACCGTATGATCAAAACAGACAGGCATGCGACATACCATGTGATTCGGGCAACTTTAGGCATAGGCATGAGTCAAATACAATCAATACTACACAAACATTTGGGTGTGAAAAAGCTGTGCTCTCGGTGGATCCCACACAATTTGACTGAGACTCAAAACAAGGATCGCGTCACTTGGTGCAATGCCATGCTTACCAGATTCAACGAAGGGGCATCAAATTTGGTATGGGACATAGTAATAGGTGACGAAACATGGATTTATAGTTACGATCCCAAAACAAAGCAGCAATCGAGCGTATGGGTCTTTCGAAATGAGCCGAAACCAATCAAAGTGGAGCGCGTACGAAGCCTGTCTCTAAGCGGATAATAGCTTATTTCTTTTAATAAAACTGGACATGTGGCTACTGTTGCTTTGGAGAATCGTTGTTCCGTGAATAGTGATTGGTACACGACCATTTGTTTGCCGGAAGTTATTGACAAACTCCGTAAAAATAACCGTACACGCCGTATTATCTTGCACCACGATAATGCCAGTTCTCACACGGCCAGGACAAACAAATTAATTTTTGAAGGTGAACAACGTTGAGCTTATGAGCCATCCCGAGTACTATGCCGACCTGGCACCTAGTGACTTTTATTTATTTCCAAAAATTAAGAACCAGTTACGCGATCAACGATTTTCATCACCTGAAGAGGATGTTGATGAGTATGAAAAATATGTTTCAGAGATTGTCACCGAGGATTACATAAATGTTTTAGAAATTGGTTCATTCATAAGAAAAAGTGCATTAACGCTAACGGAGAATATTTTGAGAAACAATAAATTCAATTCTGACCATTTATAGTATTTTTTTCTTATTCATTCCCGAAACTTATGGTGCGCCCCACGTAGATGAAAATTAATGTAAATTTTATTTTAATATTATATAAAGATCTATCACTCGTTAACTCGCATGAGTTAACACACTTCAAATACATGGTAGGTTTTGATGTTAATAATCTATTAAGTACGTAATTGAGTGAAAAAATGAACTTAATTATTAATACAAAGATCGAATACGTAGAACAATAAATAGTTTATACATTTGTCTTTCTTACACTCACGCCTATGTATTCTTAATAAATGCGTTGCTCTGTCTGTAAATCTAAAGACGATGGTATATATGTTTTAATGGGTAATTTTAAGGTTAATTTTCTCTATCTTATTTCGGTGTCAATATTTATTATTTAAGTATTCGAGTATATTGTCGGGAAATATTAAATAATATTGCAGGATACTACATTAGAAATATTAAATAATATTCATGATAATGTTCTAGAACATTTAAAAAATAAAAAGCCACCGAAATTAGATAGAGGAAACTAACCTAAAAAAATACGCTATTGCCCATGCTAGGAATAAAGGTGCATTTTTTAAATAGCCTTGTGGCCTACATTTAGCGAAAGAAAGGAGAGGTCCACATAATCTATTTACAAGTTGAAAAGAAACAGCTGTAACAATAAAATAATCAAATTATATAAAAAGAACAATTGGTATAAAACACCCCAGACCATACATACCTCAAAAGGGATTATATATACTTATATCTATATGATTTAAAAACAGTAAATCACGTGAAGTTTGAGTTTTACACGATGGTGATTTATGAGCATTTTGAGAAATTTGATGGGATTGGTGAATCAACGTAAGAATAGTGGAATGGAAGAGTCGAAGGAATTCGAGAACGATTCAAAAGTAAGTGGCCAGGAACCAGTAAAGGACCCTCGTAAACCCGATAAAAAGGTGGGATGACGGTAAAGGAGGTCAGCATCGTCAAAGCATATTGTGACCCCCCTGCTGATCCTTCCTCTCGACTTGCACTTTTCACGGTTACTTTTAGGACGTGTCCAAGTTATCCCGCCATCTTCTTGATCTGCTTTGCATCGCGAGCGTTCTCGGACTGTGTGAGCCCAACACTATAGGTGAATACGACAGGCGTGTCCAGCCCACATCGACTACGCGTGTCATTGAGCGCAGAGTAGTGTTCCGCATTCTATCCACCCTCTTTACACCTAATTTGCAGCATGCGTTCAATTGCTCTTTGGCAAACCTTGATCTTCTACTTTTGATTGTCGGTCAATGAGCATATTTGCGTACTTGTAGGTAACGATGCGCAGAATAATCACGTCGACGAATGCTCGCTTGAGTGTGATTGGAAGGTTTCTCTTCATAAGCTCTTTCATAACCAGGAATAGCTCTTTCAGGCGTTTTCGAGGTGTAAAATTTATTCAACAAATATGATCGTACATTGAATAAAACTAAATATGTTCCACTTTTGTGTGTTATATATCTGACTAAACACTATGTTTATATAGAATATTTGTCAATGACATAAAAGTTGTTTGTTATGCTAATACGTATTGGCCTATGAACTACGTTTGCACGAATTGATATGCACTAGAATGTCGTCAATCTATTCATCAAAATCGAATTGAGTGACTTTTTAGCTGGTCCCCGCGACTTTGTCTGCTTAGAATAACTACTTCATGTCTAGGTACTGCACAACTTACTTGAGAAATGATTGGTTCTCCTTACAAATTTCCATTCCTAAACGGTAGCCTGTGTCCTTCTCCTAGGTCCTATCTATCTCTTCTGAAAATTGATTCAGCGGTTTAGGCGTAAAATCGTAACAGACAAAGCAACTTTCGTATTTATAATATTAGTTTGACCATTCGTTTACACGAGGTCTGCTACAAAATACGATAATTTGTCGACAATAAAAATAAGTCGATTTTCGGCCGAAATCGGGTCCGGTATCGAAACGACTATCGTTGGTATTTCGAATGTTGTAATAGGCCCCTAGTCTTCTTCTTGTTATCGTAACAATGGCATACTCTCATCTTGCCATCGCGTTGTAGCGTAAGGTACTCACCGATCGTCGCTCAGAGTGCGCCAGACTTGCAGGAGAAGAATGGTATGTCCTGCGGGCTGTTGTTTTCGTGCACCAGACCCCTAATATTCCAAAGTTTATTACATCGCAGCGCATACGTGTAAATAAATAGTGTTTATTACATTTCTTAGTCTTTTTTACGATATCTAATGACGAGGCGAACAGGTCGTACCCCTGGTGGTAAACGTCGCGCCTGTCCATAGCAGTTGCAGTGCCAACTGATGGGCGCTGCCACTAGAATACCACTAGAATATCAAAATATATAATGCATGTAAAAATTTTAGTGGACTGCTAGTCAATCAATCAATCAGCCTATTGCAGTCCACTGCTGGACATAAGCCTCCCCAAGTGTACGCCATAGTGTCCGATCACCCGTTTTCCGCATCCAACCACTACACACAACCTTCTTCAGATCGTCGGTCCATCTTGCAGGGTGACGTCCTACATTACGTTTGCCGAGACGTGGTCTCCACTCGAGAACCCGTCTACTCCATCGCTCATCGGTTCTGCGACAGATGTTATCCACAACTTCAGTGTTATGCTATAGAGCTATGGAAAGGTCTATGCTGCAGAGCATAGACCTTTCCGTAGCTCGCTGAGCGACGTGTAGTCTGTGAGCCAGAACTGCTAGAACTGCTAGTCTGTTAGATGCCGCCGTGCCATCCAATCCGCCATGCTGATCCAATGCTGGTTGGGGACTTCCCACGTTTATAGTGAACCTTTTTCAACGTGCAAGTTTCATCACAATGTTTTCCTTCACCGAAGAGCTCATGATGAATTTCAAACTAAATTCACACATAAATTCCAAGAAACTCAGACGTCGTACGACCTCTGCTTGGGAAGCGATATGTCAAACCGTTAGACTGCCACGGCTTGTATTTTGCTATCCGCTAAGTAATAATAATTACGTACACACTCAACATAGCCCCGCACTAGGGAAACCCTATATCGCGGGTGCCATGGTCACACACATTGACAACCACATATTACACCCAAACTCACGAGTGAAATAAATGTAGGCCAAACAAATATTTCTCCCGGCCCGGGAATTGAACCTGGGACCTTTGCGTGGCAGTCCGTCAAGGTAACCGTTCGGCCACGGAGGCAGTTACAAAATATTTTTTGAGATATCATTAAAAACCATAACCCAGTTTTCGAATACTGAAATTGTTCTAAAGATATTTCAGCTTTGCATCGTCAGGGCAAGTTCCGAAAGTCGAACACGTTTAATTAGTTTTAATTGTTTTTAAAAGATAATTTTGGACTCTATCTTTCGCTATTTAAAACGGATATTGGCCCATTTCGTCGCCTTACTTTCTCAAACTCGTATCGTAAAGCACAAAGTTACTGAAATGCAAAAAAAATGGACTATATGTACAAAATTTTGCAGGTTGATTTCATATCACATTTCCTTCATATTCACATATTGACTTTTACCTATTCTTAAAGTAATCCATCCAAATCAACACCCTTGATAAGAAATTTAAAATAAATGGAAAGTTTTGCCATATCCTAAATAATCGCTGTTTATAAGATACGAGTTTGAGAAAGTAAGGCGTCGCTTTATCACAGCCGCGTTTTAGTACTGACAGTCAACATTTTTAGTTCTGTATCACACTTTGCCTTCGACAATTTGAAGTATACGCCATAGGAACAAATATTTTTCGAAACGTAAGGTAATTATTCCGTATTTACACTAAAATACTCGTGTTAAAGCAAAGTTGTCTTTCCATCTTACTGTAAATCTTATAACGAAGAAGTTAGTGATCATATTTGCAGAGCAACTAGAATGTCGATTCAAACGGTGGGAGGCATAGGTGGATCAATGCCAAAATGTTGTTTGTTAAAAGTCAATATTTGGGTTATGATGTGAACAATAAGTACTTAATAAGTTCAAAGTACAACGAATTACATTATTTGTTTTTATTCGCATTCTATACAATACCGCGAAATTTTGAATATTTTCAACGACTTACCAGTTTCTACAGTGTGAGTACGTCACACAGACCAAGTACGTCCACATTACAGAACTATTAAATTGTTATATTATATTTTTGGTTTCATAAAGTTGTTTTCATGGCCCTTTTGAACAGTCACATCCTTGTAATATCGATATGCGGCACGTTAAATACAAGTCGTTATAAAAAGGTGCGATCATGTTAAGTTTATGAATCAGGTAATTATACTTTTTTATTTAAAAAAACCCGACCTCAAAAATATGTGGAATTGCTCTACTTATTTGCAAAGTTTTACTCGAATCTCTTAACGGAAGGTGTGTGAAATTCAATAAACTGGTTTTGTCCCCACATTTGCCACGCTCAGAGGAAAAATATTTTGCTACTGAGGTACCCTCTTTTTAACAAAAAAATCATCAAAATTGATTCACTAACATCGGAGTAATCGTGTATTAAGAACCTCCTTCTGTTTTTAAAGTCGGTTATAAATCAAATTTTTAACACAATATTTTTAATAAGTTTTTATTTTAGAACACTTCGTAATATTGCATAGTACACAGTAAATACGTAAAGCATAGCAATGACGTCAATGTTCGTTGTTTTTTTTGCCTCGAAATTGGTCACTGAGTAGCTTTTGATGTTTTGTTTTCTTCAGCTTATAACAGATACGGTTCGAAATCCCATTAAAGTTTGTTGTTGTGAACGTAGTTGTTTTTATTGTTTTAATAAATTAATTCGGATTTGAAACAATGGCTCAGATTATGGTTGATGGTTGATAATTGTCTTTGCCTTAATAGTGTACATACGTCAATTACGGGAAAGACATCTGAATAACCAGTTACCGTGTACAGATTATCTACACATTGAAAATTAGACTACTTGTCGGACTTAAAATCGCTATGTTTTTGATTTTACAAAGAGATCAATAGCATGTATTATAAATTCGTAAATTTATAAATAGAAAAAGTTTTTTCTTTAAAGATACCAAGTATGATGGATGAACAAGTCGTGCGCTTGGTAAGGGATACTCCTGTCTATAGCAATTCCAGTGGCACTCAGAGCTTTAAATCGCAAAGATCTGAGTCGCCATAAGGTATAAGTTGACAAGTCCCATGTACCTGTAATTTCACCAACCACTCTTATCATTCAAAATCGAAACGAAATAAGGCTTAATTTACAGAAGGCGCGCTATTGCTGCAGTATTTCGTCGACGCCTTCGCGCCACTTCCAGCGGATCCGCCAGGCGTCACCGAAGGCAGCTGCGGTATCCTCGCAATTGCGCGAGCAATTCTCCCGCTGAAGACTGCACAATCTAGTTTGCACGTTACACGATTGACCATAACGTTCACACTATGTACAACATCGTTACAAAAAGTCGCTTCCATTCCGTTCCTCCGCAATATAAATTGAGCCTAATGCTTACATTACTGCTAGGCGGCAGAAATAGGTAAGGTACTACTGGAGAAGTACTGCCTCTCTAGACGAACTCTTTTATAAGGAACGCTACTGCTACTAAAATAAAACTGAACCAAAAGTTGCTATGAAATGTTTTACGAGAAAGATTATGTAGAGGCCATTTTATTTGTATTAACATGTGCTCGGACTACACTTAAATCAAGTACTTAGTTAAAGGCACGAAGTCAACTTGAACAAACGAAAGCTTCGCACACAACTCAAAACCCGGCATCAAATTGAAATAAAAAGACATAAAACATAAATTGAGAGTTCCCTGACCTTTGTTCTGTTTTTATTATCGATAAGTTTAGTAACGGTTACTAAAAATATCCCATCAAAGACAAAAATACACTGTAGATTGTTATGTCGTTAAAATGGCAAAATTATATAATTGTTTACCTTTAATATTAGTTTGCAAATGGGTGATATTTTTGTTCAAATACTATTTAAATGTACCTGGGTACCAATAGGGATGCTATATAAATGTAGTAGCTGGGAAGTATCTTACCAATATATAATACCTATTTGTGCCGCCAGCGGTAATGTGAGCATTATTGTGTTCCGGTTTTAAAGGGTGTTGGTGAAATTACAGGCAAATAACACTTATCAACTTATGTCTTTGAGTGACGGGCGCAGTGGCAGTACCACTGAACTATTTGCGGTTTAAAGTGGTATAGCAACTGTCGTGGACAGGCGTGTCGCTTACAACCAGATGCACGAGATGCACTAGTTCGTCACTTGGTATTATAAAAAACGATAAATTTTAAAATCTCTACTCTATTAATGTAGACGTTGGGTTTTTGTCAATTGTATTCAAAACATCAGAAGTGTCTAGGGATCACACGTTTTTGCCAATTACAATAAACTGTAAATCCGGTTTTTAATTTTTTTTTAACACCAATGGATTTTTTCTGGTCAATTTTATAACTTCAATTTGAAAATGAAGCTGAACGCAAAAAATCCATTGGAAATAAAAAAAAACCTGTTTTCGGTAATTAGTAAAAACATGCTTGATCTCTAAACACTTTTAATGAGAATGAATTAAGACCTCTATCTAGTCTTTTTTTTTTTAAGTTTAAGTCAATGTTTTGCCGCATTCAAAGAGAATGTAACCACTCCATTGCTATATATGTGTTGTTTTCGTAAAACTTCGTCTGCGACATTCCGCTCTCTATAATGCAGCCACTCATTTCATGTTGAACGTTGAGGGTCAAATTATGCGTATCGTTTAGGAAATACCAAAATCTATTTTCGATCGAGTTCCGCCATGTTTTTCGAAATTTTTGTGTCATTTTTATGAGAAAATTGGATTCCAATTTCGAGGGCGTAAAAGCTAGTTCTAACAAAAGTCAGTTATTGAAACCCCTTCAATCTGTGTCAGCAGACTTTACGAATATTTCTGCGCTTTTGTTATAGGTATCTGTTTATAGTTTTAACTGCTGTAGCGCCACCTATGACAAATCTATGAAACTTCACTTAACCAATGGAGTCACCATTGTAAATATTAAGAGTAAAAAATAATCAATTAAAAAGTTTTGTTTTTCACTCAACCTGGAAATTCAATTAGTTGACTTTTATACCTTTCTAGTCTGCAATACAATATGAATGTAGTGGTTAGTTCCAGGTCGTTACTTTGGTACATAAGTATGGAATCTATATTTGACATTAACTGGTATATTCAATTACACAAATTAAACAATGGAGACACATATTTTTTTAGTACCTTAATCCATAAGCGACAAGATATTTTACTTTGTTTACACTTTACAGATATATTGAGGACACTAATGGCACACGACAAAGTGGTAAATATTTATGGTAGCACCCTGGTGTTATCTCACTGCCTGATAATTCATTCATTCGTTTATTTTTTCTTTATAGAGAAACATGCAATCGTAAATTAAAGATGTGACACATAAAAACACTACATTATTTTCAAAACAAATTATTTCATATAACCTTAAAACTTAATATTCTCTGGATTAATTACTAACCACAAACAATAAAGGTTACATACGTTGTATTTAACGATTAACAAACAGAAGATCCGGTTCCTTGTATATATTTATGACGTTATTAAATTAATGCCTATAGATCAATAAACGATTAAATTGTTAAATTTCTTACAAAGTAATTCATACAACAATTTGCAACAACTGTTATTAAAATGCATTAATGTAAAACCTGTGACGCCAATGTCAAGAGCATTGATTTATAAAGAATCTGCCGGTCATCGCGGCTAACTTACAATTCTTTCTTACGCCCAATCACATACTAAACCATTCGGACAAAAGACTTCGCCACGAACGGTCATAAAGTTTAAATAAAATTTTTAAATTTGGAATCCAGTTTAACGAAAACAGTGACGCAAATAGATTGAGTGATTTTATTTTTTAATTTTGAAAATGGAGTTCCAAAAAGTACCTACTGCGGATATTTTAAATAAAACTGTGCAAAAATATAGTTTTTGGAATTTTAAAGGACAAGGTAAGTTCCGTTTTTTTTTAAATTTACAAAAAAATTTATATTTATATGAAATGTTTAAAAAATATTACAAATAAAACCATATGTATAAATAAATAAATATAATGTTAACGAAAAATATTGATGCATATTCCAAATAAAAATTTTAGTTTAACTTTGTTTTACATACCCTCATGAATTTTTTTTTTAGTATCGTTTTGTACATTCGTATACCTATTGTAAATTATTAATTTTATTTTCATATCTAAAGTACAAAAGTACACGGTATAATAGCAAAGAAAAAGAAAAACAAATGATAATTATAATTAAAGTATTTTTTTATTTTATATACTATGTCATAATTTACTTTCTCTATTTTTAGAGGATTTCGTAGATGAGTGGTTCCTGATGTCCAGCCCAGTTCCCATCCTAATGCTGACTGTGACGTATTTGGTGTTCGTTCTGAAACTTGGTCCAGATTATATGAAAAAGCGACAGCCCTACAACTTGAACTTCTTACTGCTGGTTTATAACTTCGCTCAAGTTGCATTTTCTGTGTACTTAATGAATTTTGTAAGTATTTTTATTATGTTAAGTTCTGATTTTCGCGGTTGCTACACATTGAAAATGAATATATTTTCCGGATCTAAATAATTTATTTTGTAGATACGATATTAGACGTAACTGGTTGATAGTTTTACAATCTCTGTTAGCCATGACCATGGGACCTGTAAAGAGCCCGAAACGTTGGTTTCTTTGAAAAAAAAAAACATACAAATACACGATTTAGATCCAGAATAAACAAATTCATTTCCAAAAATTTTTTTTTTTTTTATCATTGAATCAACAAAGTTTCAACAGCATTTTATACATCTTTTACAAATGTGATAAAGGCAGTACAAAAGCCAATAAAAACTCACTACGCATGAAAAAATTATACGTTTACAATACTGGGTAGAAAAATAAATTAGTATACTACAAACAGAACACAGAATTCAAACTGTTACTGTAAATTACCAACACAAATTGTCGGGTATTTGTGCGTGTGTGTATGTGGTCGAGTACACTTTAAATTATTTTATTACAACATTTAGGATGTCTGTCATTTTTATTATCTGAGTTAGTTAGCTTAGTTGCGCGGCCAACGTTAGCCGCAGTAAGTAATCGCGGTTACTCTTTACGATCACTTTTTTATTTGTTAGAACAACACATTGTTTGTAAAATCAACAAGTACTTGTGAATAATCATAGGTACATATTTGTTGTGCAACTTATACACACTATTGCTTATATTTTCTTCACTATTTGTAATTAACAGCTATGTTCGTCCCGTCACTTAGTATTATAAAAAAAAGTAAGAAACCAATTATTTAAATAACTTACTTATGGACTACAAAATAGGTACGACATTAAAGTGCGTAGGGTAAGAGTGTATTTTCCCTTGGCCTTCTTTATAAACCGACATGGAGAATACGATCTCTTTTCGAGGCAAATTAAAAAAAAATACTTAAGATTACGAAATTCTGGACAACGTATAAGGATTTTGGTACTCTATAAAATATACTTGTAGTAGGTATAAATTCTATTATAATAAATGTAGGTCCATTGATACATTAAAGCACTTAGTAAACATTTCCACGATTAAACTTATGCTATTTGAAATGGTTGACATTGAAAACTCGCTTGTTACTGTATCTTTCAATTGTTTTTCGTGCATGACCCATTAACTTTATTGGGCTAAGGTCCTTTATTATGAAACCTACTCTATTTGCACCTTGAAATATTTACTTGGCTGTTCCAATGGCAGGTATTTTTATCTTCTGCGTTTTGTGTAGCTCAATAGATTTTTTATGATACTAAGTAATGGTACGAACAAGTCGTGGGCCTGGTAGTAAGTGATATAACTCAAACACTCACAGCTTTAAATCGCAAAGATCTAAGGGGCACAGCCACTGCGCTAGTCACCCTGAGACGTAAGTTGACAAGTCCCATGTGCCTGTGATTTCACCAACACCCTTACCCTTAAAAACCGGAACTCTTTC
This sequence comes from Hyposmocoma kahamanoa, assembly GCF_003589595.1. Classification (NCBI taxonomy): domain Eukaryota; kingdom Metazoa; phylum Arthropoda; class Insecta; order Lepidoptera; family Cosmopterigidae; genus Hyposmocoma; species Hyposmocoma kahamanoa. The sequence continues at coordinate 18,503,429 of NW_020654748.1, forward strand.
ACAAGGAACTCTACTGCTACCAAATTTCTTATTATCACACGGGGTCACCAAGGAGCCCATGGTTTTTGGATTTATAAAGCTTTTATGCCTAAATCAATTTAATTACATAATAATAAAATTTATATTTGGTAGTCGAATGTGAGCACTTCTTTGGGTGTAGGCAATAAATAGTTCATCAGTTTGGTCTACTATCTGTTGGAATTCACACTTTGTCCAGAGATATGAATCTTTTTCACCACCACTATCAGTATCCACAACAATGCAACATCAATTCCTTATAAAAGAGTTCGTTCAGGAAACTAAACCACTGCGTTCTCGTTCCGGTTTTGAATATGGGACTTGTCACCTTGTCTCAGTTTGACAGGCGCAGTGGCAGTGCCCCTCAGATGTTTGCGATTTAAACCCCTGAGTGGCACTGCAACTGCTATGGTCAGGCGTGTCGCTTACCATCAGGCGCATAACTTATTCTTTCCGTCACTTGGTATAATAATAAAAAAAAGATTATCAGGTTTTTAACTTGTAACTTGTAAAAAAAAGTAACTTGCATTCTGTTAATACGAGAAATTCTAAACTCAGGGTGAATGTGCCAATGGTAAAAGTTTAATTAAATAAATAAAATCCTACATTCTATTATTATTTAATAATAGGTAACTGTAGTGAATAACGAAATACTATATTTATATTGGATAGACCAAAACATAAAAACTTAAGAAAAATGTACCACATTCTAAATCTCTTACTAGAGTTCACTAAATAGCTTAGTAGCAGTGTAGCTCCATGTGAAAAGTTCATCCAGGGAACTACTGCCACTTTATCTATTTCTGCCGCCAAGCAGTAATCTGATCATTACTGCGTTCTGGTTTTGGAAGGAAAGGGTAAAATTACAGGCACGTGTGACTAGTCAACTTACAATCTCAAGGTGACGGGCGCAGTAGCAGTGCCCAAGGTCTGGCCCTTGCTATTTAAAATTCTGTGTGGCACTGCAATTGTTATGGACAGGGGTGTCGCTTACCACCAGGCGCACGACTTGTTCGTCCAGTCACTTGGTATCATAAAAAAGAAAACAGAGTACAAAGATCTGTAAACAACATTCATCCCTATATTAAACGTTTCAGGCACACACACTCACACTCACACACACACACACACACACACACACACACACACACACACACACGCACTCACACACACACACACTCACACTATCTCTCTCTCTCACACTCACACACACACACACACACATACACACACACACACACACACCCGCGCGCGCGCGCGCGCGCGCACACACGCCCGCACGCACGCACGCACACACTTTCTTTGCTTTAATCAGGTACCCTGTGAACTGTATTGTTAAGAAGTTGTTAAGGTCGAAAGAACAATAAATAATTTAGATTTAAATTTTTTTGATTGATAGAAGAAATTCGTCAACCTGCTAACTTGACGTGTAGTTCAGGTGGTAAGAGTAGCGTCACATTATAACGCGGTAGGTTCAAGTCCCGTCAGGTCGAATAGATTTTCTTTTTGTTCTATCTTTGTATTATAATCATAACAAAGTAGTGGAATTATTTCACAAAAATAAATGTGAATATAAAGAAAATAGTGAAATTAAAAAACTCAATAATAACGCGTTCTTAGGTTAAGCTAAAGGGCAAAATATACAAGACCGTGATTAGACCTATCATGTTGTATGGATCAGAATGTTGGGCAATAAAAAGGGAGGATGAACGAATTGCGTATGTAGCGGAAATGCGAATGTTGAGATGGATGTGTGGAGTGACGAGAAAGGATAAGATAAGGAATGAGTACATCAGGGGTAGTTTGAAAGCGGTGCCAGAGGCCAAAAAGATGAGGAGTAATAGGTTAGCATGGTATGGACATGTTATGCGGAGGAAAGAATGTGCTAGATGTGAATGTGGAGGGATATAAGGGGAAAGGAAGACCAAAGAAAAGATGGATGGATTGTGTGAAAGATGATACGGATAAGAAAGGTAGGAGTATAAAAATGACGGCTGACAGGGGAGAGTGGAAGAAAAATAGATGTTGTGCCGACCCGGTCTAGCGTGAGATAAGGACAGGAAGAAGAAGAACGAGTTCTTATGTTTTCGCGATTGTTACACATATAAATGAAACTATTTTTCTAGTTTAAATCGCGTATATTTTTTTTTAAACAAATACTAAAACTGCAATACTGATTAAGTGTGTTAATTTATTCCAGTTTCCATTATTCATTAATAATAAATTTAACTTAATAAAAATTCATATTGTTAAAGTAAAATAATTTATAAAACGATATAGAGTAAATTGGAATGTTCTTTGTTAAATTAAAAATAAGGTTTTTAATTAATAACTTTTATAACTGTAGTGAAAAAATCTCTATTTTTAAACCACTCTTGGTTTGCATTAATATGAGACAAAACTAGTTGATAACTTTACCACCTCAGTCAATTATATATATATACAGAAAACGTTACCGTAGGACCTGCAAAGGGCCCGAAACGTTGGTTTGTTTGAATAAACATACGCGATTTAAATCCAGAAAAATAGTTTCATTTCCTAACTCAATAATAAATAAATAATCACACCTTATTATATATTTTTTAAGTAATATACGCAGTTTGTTTGAAAAAAAGCAAAGATAGATAGATCTGAAAAATACAGTCTTTTGCTGTATCAAACTTCAATCAATTATGTATTCGCCATGTTGGTATACAACTTTTTCCTATGTTTGGGAAACAAGTGAAAATCTAAATATATATATATATATATATATATAATCGTCTATCTATATACCGGACTAATACTGTGGATGAGGTAATACATTCCAACCTAACCGCAATACTTTCGGCTTTGTACAGATATATTATTATGTTATTTGGCATTATCATGGTGCAATACCTTCACGATGAATTATAAACTTAAACATTTCTTGTCTATTCTTAAAATGCGCGCTAAACTATTATTTCTAAAATGACCACAGACACCATACCACATACCATTTTAAAAGAAAAAAGTGCTTTTTTTGTATAAAATTGTGTAGTGGCGAAAACCGCACAGAATTTTGCCCACCCTATTATTTGTATATACAAATATACCTAAATAAACTTGTACAGTCTGGAGCACGTCAAGCTTGACATTTTGTGTCTTGGAGCGTTCTTATCGTAAGCAGCATAGAGTTCGATTTAAATCTTAAGTGTCAAGCTCGACATACTCTTGACCCTGTACTTACTTATGAATTAGTAAATTCTGTTTACTTACTTACTCAATTTTATTAACTTTTTATCGCTATAATTAGCGAACCGCAGCAGGCTATTAATAGCATTACTTATTACCTACACCTGTTTATTTTATAATTTTAGCTGTTTAAAGAAAAGGAGGATGTATTAATGTATTTTTTATGCATATATTATGCCATCACTCCTATATATGTGAACCGATTTTCGTTATTCTTGTTTTGTTGGATGGAGGGTATCTTAGTGGTGGTAGTTCACCCAATTACGGTAACCACAAATTTCCCCAAATTTTTGTATTCAGTATTTTTTATGAAACAGAGTTATAATCATGTCTCTGGTGCCATTTTATGACATATTCGTTAGTCTCATTGGATTATGTTTACAATTAGTTGCCATAACGTACTGTAACTTGTTTAACAAATTCTGTACATTTTGACAAACCTCCACAAAATATGTATCACGCAAAACACGTGCCATAAAAGTAGTTTAACTGACATTTATTACTATAGTTCCTCTAACTGTATGTCATTTACTGAAACAAAACATCAATATATCATTTTTTACTTCAAACTCACTAGCCGCAAAAAGAAGTAGTACGTTAGGAAAAACAAAAGACCTACTTAACATTAGCCGCGTTAAACAACTGAACTAATCAGAATTTACTACTTTTAGAGTATTGTTTTAATCTAAATAGCAAGTGCATAAAACGCGTCATTTTACCCGAGACGAGTATATCCACCCGAGCCGCAGGCGAGGATAGATACTTAAGTCGAGGGTAAAATGGGTTTTATGAACGAGTTATACACTGTGCTGCATTGTAAAAACGTATACAGTTCCCCATAAAACAGTTGTTTAAGTTGGTAAAACGAAATCGTAGTACCATGAGTTTGGACTTAGCTCTTTCTTATTGAAATTATGTACATTTTTATGGGCATAAAAATATTTGAGTAAATGTACAGTGATGCCACAGTCATGATACCAGTCTTCTTAAAATTTTCTCTGAGAGAAACCCGAGAGCCTAGTCGGTACACAGAACGAATTGCTCGTTTTTGCAATACAAATATGGTTTGAATATCTGTTGCTTTACCCCACATGAGAATCCCGTAGGACATTATACTATGGAAGTAATTAAGTTAAGCTAGTCTAGCAGTACTAACATCGGTAAGCTCATGTATTGTGCGGACTGCGTATGCAGCGGAGCTTAATCTGCTGGCCAAGGAAGATATATGTGGAATCCATTGAAGTTTACTATCAAAGGTCACTCCCAAGAAGATTGCTTTAACTCCATACAAACATAGTAGCGCGGCCTGTATATGAGCGCGCGCATCGCGTCATGGGACACGCCAGTGACGCGAGCTCGCCTGTTCAATTAGGCACGTTCGAAATCACGTGCCGTGGTATGCCAGCATGACACTGGTCGTCCCAACGCGCCTTTCATTATTATGCGAATGTGGGCGATTGTACTGTACACGGCGCGCGTGACGACAGTCGGGCACACATTCGAGAGTTACCATACTTCTCTTGTTTTATTATGGCATAACTGCTAGTTGTTTCAAATTTCGGTTTAAAACAAAAATAATACGAATGGAGAGTCAAATAGTTTTGTACAAGAATTTATTTAACTTCAAATATTAGTTTATTCGTGAGTCAATTCTAAGCCAGTTTTCATAAACGTAATGCAAACATTTGGTATGTATTTCCTTGTAATTTTATAAAACTCTTTACACAAAAATGACATTTTGTACTTTAATGTTTTAACTTTTTTAACTAATGTTCCTACTACCTTGTTAAATAACAAGAAATTGTTCGGTACTGTCTCAAACTATGACATTCTCTGTGATCCAACAGATTGCATTGTGGACGCTCGACGAAAAGGTCCCGGGTTCTGATCTCGATTAGACCAATTTTGAAATTGAAAATTTCTAAATTGGTTTCGATCTGGGTTTTCTATGTAGTGCCTTTGCCTTGGAGTGCATTAAATTACTCTGGCATACACCTGATAGTTTGTATAGATATCTAAACACATGGCTATCCAGCGATTAACACTCGAGACGTTAGACAAAGAGTTCCTGCATTCGAGTTTCAGTAGAAGTCATTTAGAAAATTTTTAACCGACCTCAAAAAAGGAGGAAGTCTCAGTTCGACTATATGTTGTTTTTGTATGTATGTTACCGATTTACATGATTCATTTTTTGTTAGAAAGAGGGTACTTCCATAGTGATCCTATTAAATTTTGAAAAAAATCATTTACCTCTAAGGGTGGCTGTTCACGTATGAAGATTCGTTTTTATAAATAGCGTCTAAATTTTATTATAAGGAGCAATTATTTTAATGGTTGATTTTGCTATTCTCCAAATCAAGGCGTTTGTCTCTCTTAATATATTTTGAGTAGTGAGAACCGATTTTTATTATCTCCTGTGTCAAGTTCCGTATAGTGGCGAACTAGGGGATGAATCCGGTAACCGATTTCAATAAAACTTGGTAATTCTACGTACTTTTGAAGTCGGTTTTTTTAGTACTTTGTACTGAGATATTAGCACTCTATACTGATTCTAAACTGCTACAGGCCCAATATTCTGGCCTTTGTAATAATTTAGCATTACCGGTCCATAATTTAATACCACTAGTGATTATTTGTACCAATTATTATTAGGGGTTAAAGTATGAAATTGCCGTTTTATTGCAATAGGTTCTTTGAATTTTCATAGAATCTTCATGGTTTGAGGTTTTCGAATGAAACTTTTTTCAAATGGTTTCTGTGATTTTTTTTTT
>NW_020654748.1:18534433-18540068 GCF_003589595.1 Hyposmocoma kahamanoa
ATTACTACATACCGTCTTCCAGTGTCATCGCCAATCGCAGAGGACGCCCTTGGTTCAATCGCGAATGCATGGACGCTGTTAGTGAGAAACAGGCTGCATATCGTGGTTGGATCAGGGGTCGTGTGACAAAGGATCCCAACCTTGCGTCCCTTAAAGCAGCCTATAACAAAGCAACCAAGTCTTGCAGGAGGGCTTACATAAGAGCGGATGCCCAGCGCGTTTCACGGATTGGCTAGAAGCTGGTAGCCCATCCCACCGGTAGCCGTGCCTACTGGAGCCTGGCCAAAGCCGTGCAGTCCAATTTTTGTCGTTCGTCGCTGCCGCCTTTGAGGTATCCCGATGGATTTTTGGCCTATGGCCCCGAAGAGAAAGCCAATTTATTGGCCGACCTTTTTGGGGCTAACTCGCGCATTCACGACCAAGATGCGCAACCGCCGTCAATTCCCCACTGCGGAGTCACAATGCCTGATATAGTTATCAGACAATGTGATGTCCGCAAGGAATTGCAGACTCTTGACGTGCGGAAAGCCTATGGTCCGGATGGGATACCTCCTATCGTCCTTAAAAGGTGTGCGGCGGAGTTGTCTCCCGTACTGACGCGCTTATACCGCCTCTCATACCAATCTGGTAACGTGCCCCTAGCTTGGAGGGAGGCCAACGTGCAACCTATCCCCAAGAAAGGAGATCGGTCTGATCCGACAAACTATCGCCCAATAGCTGTCACTTCAGTGCTCTGCAAAGTGATGGAGCGGATTCTAAATATCCAGATAATCCGGCACCTGGAACGTCACTCCATTCTTAATGATCGGCAGTATGGGTTTCGGCCGAACCGATCAACGGGTGACGTTCTAGCGTATCTAATGCATCTCCGGGGTGAAGCTATCGACAAACAGGGCGAAACCTTAGCGATAAGTCTGGATATTGCTAAGGCCTTTGATCGGGTCTGGCACCGTGGTCTCCTCTCCAAGCTTCCGGCATATGGTCTTCCCGGCCGCCTTTGTGAGTGGATCTCCGGCTTTCTGCGCGGGCGAAGATTGCGTGTCCTTGTTGACGGAAGCACTTCGCGGCTCGTGACAGTTAATGCGGGGGTGCCAAGGGCTCCGTGCTGTCGCCCACGCTGTTCCTTCTGCATATCAATGACTTGTTGCCTTTTGGCAACATTCATTGCTATGCAGATGATAGCACAGTGCACGGTTGCTATTATAAGCAACCGTCAAGCAGCCGGGAGGACCCTGAGAGAAACCGGGAAAAACTTGTCGCTGAGCTCAACCATGTTTTGGAACATATATCGTCGTGGGGCTCCCGAAACTTGGTTGAGTTCAACGCCAAGAAAACCCAGGTATGCGCGTTCAGTTCCAAAAAATCCCCATTCCTTCCACTTCCCCATCTTCAGGGTACAACGCTGACGCTGCAGGACAAGCTCAGCCTGCTGGGGATGAGCATCCGGAAGGACATGAGCAACAAAGACTATATAGAGAGCGTCATCTGTACCGCGTCGCGCAAGCTTGGCATCCTGAACAAGGTGCACCGATTTTTTACTCCATAGCTGCGATACCTGTTGTATAAAGCTCAGGTCCGAAGCAGCATGGAGTACTGTTCGCACCTTTGGGACGGCTCTGCCAAGTACTTGCTCGATGCCCTAGATGGACTGCAGCGCTACGCCTTCCGTGTTGTCAACGATCCTCATGTAACTGAGCATGCGGAGTCGTTACAGCTTCGCAGAGATATAGCGTCTCTTAGCATATTCTATCGCCTGTACCACGGTGAGTGCTCTGAAGAGTTATTCAACCTTATCCCTTCCTCTCCTTTCCATCAGCGGACCACCCGTGCCGGACTGCGTTGCCACAGTTGGACGGTCAGTTCAATACCGTCCCGCACTAAAAAGTTTGGCAATTCGTTTTTATGCCGAACCATCAAATTGTGGAACCAGCTCCCGGCGCATGTATTCCCTCCCCTCTATAACATCGGGTCCTTCAAACGTAGTGTGAAGAAGCATTTGGCCAGACCGGCAAAATGATAGTGACGGAGTGAAGATATTTGTGTTTTCCATCCGTTACTCTCATCTCTGGACTGTATTCGCACTTTCCATCAGGCGCGGTGCAGTCATTTTGCCGAGTCACAATAAAAAAAATAAATAAAATAAAAAAATTTAACTTGCAGAAATGGAGGTCAAATGCACACTTACATTAGAATAAAAAAAAATCTGCAGCCATCGCGATATTGCCTATTCTCAAAAAATTACGTAATATAATTATTTTGAAACAGAATAGCAAAATTGGGAGAAAGAAATCCGTTACTTTGCAACATTTTCGTGTCTTGTTGCAACGAAATTAATTTTCGGCTTTAGTGAATATTTATGTAAAAATACAAGTTGAAACGCGTTACTTTCTTGTGGAATGTGATGTTAGTGTCTATTTTATGTTTGCCTATTCTATTTTTACACCCATTTACCGCACATTTCGTCATTTTTAGGAAAAAAATTTTGAGCTGTTCGCGGTGCAATTTGACTTTGAGCACTGACAGCCCGCCCGCTCATGTAGGCCCTTTGGGAAGCCTCTAACTTGCCTCACTTAGCGTGTGCGGGCTAGGTTTCTATACGTTATTATTCTAAGATTACAATATCCTGTAGCTAAGAGGTAGAGTCCTAAATGCCAAATTTTTTTTTTCTACAGAGCTTTTTAAAAAAATGAGGGTGCAAATTATGTATTTATAACAAATATTAAAGTCAACTAAAATGTGTTAAATAAATAATCTCAGTATATAGTACTAAGAAAACCGACCGCAAAAGTTCGTGGAATTACCTACATCTATTTGCTAAGTTTTATTGAAATCGGTCGCCGAAAAGTGTGCAAAACAGGATTCATCCCCTAATTTCACTCTTAAGGAGATGCCACATGGGCATTGCGTCGGCGTTACGTCGTCGCAACTGCGTTGTACTACATATAAAACAGAACGACATGCCACACGGTGCATTGATTCTCTCCTACAGCACGCCCTTCTGGCGGAAGTCTCCATTAGCGCCCTGAGCCGTGCCCACTTGGGCGCCCTCAGGCCCGCTACTTAGCTTTAAGTTTATTTTAGGGGTTATGAGCCTTCAGCTCGCCTTCTTATCCGGTGGCACAGTCAAGGCCATCAACGGCCAGCTGCAAAATATCCTTAAAAAAAAAATAAAAGAAAAAAACGGTGCGTTGAAACAGCGCGCGTCGACGGAACAGCTCTTGTGGCAGTCAGTCGGTTGAAATCCACGCAGTTGCGACGACGCAACGCCCGTGTGACTTCTCTCTTAGAGTTTGAATATTTTCTTTAAATTTAAATGAGACTAATACTGAGGTAACCTCTTTCCAACAAAAAAAGAACCATCAAATTAGGTTCACAAATGAGTTATCGCGGAACATGGAAAAAAAATAAAAATAAAATACAGTTGAATTGAGAACCTCCTCCTTTTTTGAAGTCGGTTAATAACAAACGACGATAGACTTTGATGTTTTTTACCATTGCTTGATTTTTAGCATTCTAAAGTATTATTTCTAAAAAAAAAGTCACTACTAGAAAGAAAAGAATAAGAAAATACAAATTTAATCCAAAAGACAACAATGCACGTAATACTTTTTATTTATTTTTGTCTCATTTTGTTGAGCACCTACACAGTATTGCAATTACTTATTAATCTATCTATCTACATTTATGATTTATTTACACAATTACAATTCGACAATTCTTGTCCAAACCTTATTACATGTAATTTTAATAAAATATTATTATTGTTATTTGCCACTTACTGATTGGTTGAAAGTTTTACTTTTTATCAAAATCGGTCAACAATTGACGGAGAAATCGATGAACATACATTAAAGATACGGTTCAAAATATCTAAATACCAAAACATGAACTAAGGTCCTTTACCACAGATACCATGTATTAGGTTTTATATTAATTGATAATTTTCTTTTTTACAGATAACAACAGCCATGTACTACTACCTAATGGCAAAAATATCCGAATTACTAGACACAATATTCTTTGTTCTCCGAAAGAAAAACAATCAAGTGACATTCCTTCACGTCTACCATCATACTCTTATGATGCTATGTACTTGGACTATACTCAAATATGAGCCTAATTACACCACAGTATTTTTGGGTACAATTAATTCTTTCGTACACGTGGTTATGTACACGTATTATGGACTGTCTACCTTCCCGAGTGTCGCCAAATTCCTGTGGTGGAAAAAGTATATAACAAAATTGCAATTGGTAAATATAACTTTATTATTATTTTTATTAATAAATCATGATGTTTTATGATTATGATATTTATCTTTTTGTGAAAAAAAAAAGATTAATTCGATCCAAAAATTATCCTCAGACCATATTACAAAGTAAAAATTCAAAGTGGGTAATTTTATATTTATGATACTCACAGGTGCGCAACGGCAAATTTGTAAAATCTATTGACTCAGTCTGTGGCAACAGACGCTAATTCGAGTTCAGTCACATCGAAGGAATTTTACTTTGTGTTCAATCTTTGTATAAATACTACTCAAATTTCAAAGTTCCTGACGTCGTCAGGGTCATCAATGTCACTATTTGATTGGTTTTAACGTCTTCGTTTCTTCGGGTGATTCAGTTTCTTTACAAACTTCCAACTGCCTCTGTGGCCGAACGGTTACCATGCCGGACTGCCACGCAGAGGTCCCAGGTTCGATTCCTGGGCCGGGAGAAATATTTGTATGGCCTACATTTATTTCTCTCGTGAGTTTGGGTGTAATTTGTGGTTGTCTATGTATGTCTCCATGGCACCCGCGACACAGGGTTTCCCTAGTGCGGAGCTATGTTGATTGTGAGCGTTATTATTATTATTATTATTATTAAACTTCTAAATAAAGTCCTATGAACTGAATGGTTGAGATCTTCTTGGCGTGTCGACTTTGACGTTTATATTTGTGAGGACCAAAACTCAGCGACTGACACAGCATTATCAGTGGCATTGTACAGGTCTTCGCGTGTGCAAGTGTAGGGGTACGCAGGCCAAGACAAAAGATGTGCCATAGCCGCACACGCGATGCGCTCCTCCTACCGCAAAATGGCGGCTATTTGGTTTCGTAAATTAGAAAAGCATTCAGTTTAAATACAAGTTTTTATAAATAAAAATTATTAATCTGCATTGCTAAATAAATACCTTCCGTACTACCAACAAAAACATCTCAAATAAAATGCAGTAATACACCGTAAATCCTGCACTTAAAAATAACAAACTAATCTACTAATGAAATTTTTGGTGTACTTGGATAAATATGATAATATTCCGTTTGAGTGGTTCGAACGTTTACCATGAAATTACTCCTTAAAGTATAGTTTATAAACATTTATATTCAGGGTAAACTTAAAAAACGATACTTACGGTATGTTTTCAATAAATAAACACCGAAATCACCAGCCCAAACAATAACACACACGATTGTCGTGACGTATTTTTGAAGTTGTTTATTTTTTTTAAACGACAGACCCAGGCATTAAAAACTTTATCGTTTGCTAGAGTAGTTACCGAAATAGCAATTAATATTAGTTCTTTTACCTGTTATAAGTTCGATATCCGATAAATCGGTATAAAATCATCACCGGCACCTCTAGGTGTG
>NW_020654748.1:18540078-18555734 GCF_003589595.1 Hyposmocoma kahamanoa
CCTCTAGGTGTGGTATGCGTCTACGGCTGCATGTATCGCGTGAGCGGTTAAATAAGTAACTTTTTAACTGGATCCATGTCACATGGTACCTGTAGATCTTTAGCGTTTTCATTACGAAAACTAGAACCAAGCCACATGGTTCTCGTTAACGAAATGAAAAAGATACATTTTTTTTCTTTTTATTGCTAAAAGGAACCAAGATGCATTTGGTTCTATGTTGCAAATCAAATATAGTCCCTTATGAAATAACCAAGATTCTTAGTCCTTTATAGGTAATTATATTTTGTGAAAAGAGTGGGAAATAATTGCTTACAAATATATAATTTTTATAATGATAATTTACATACTGATATGAATGATAATCGTGATTCGTCCTAATGATTGTGATTATTAAGAGTATACTGAACTACGGTTATGAATTTTCAAAAACAGCAACACGAAAAATAAGCTGGTAAAGTGGTAAATCTTACATATTCGTTTCTACTATAATTCATCTCATTCTATGAATTTCATTGATTTATTTTTTCTGCAGGTCTTCATTATTTACACATAGTCATTTGTCGTGTATAGTCTTTATTGCAATTGTAGAACACTTTATATTCAACAAAAATCTGAATATTGACCTTCGCAAAAATAACTTCAAAGTAGTAAATGCTTCTCGCCATCTTCAGTTATCTCATATGCAGTAAAAAAAGTATAGAGGTAAAGTAAGCCCAAAGCTGTCTCACCTCTGTGGGTATCCACTGAGGTGTTTTACAAAAGACTGCTTTGGGTTTACAATGCGGGCATGCACTCAGGAAGCAACGACCATGCCTATTGGAACGTTTGGGTAGAAGGAGAAGCGAGTAGGAATTCGAAATGAGCTCCTGCCTTCTTGAGCACGTAATGGAGAGCCTTAACGACGGCATGAAGCACTTAATACTTTGTAGTGACTCTTGCGTAGGTCAAAACAGAAATATAAAGATGAAGTTGACACTGAAAGCTTTATTAGATTATCACTCAAGAGTTCAAACGGTAGTCTTCGCTTTCTAGAGTCTGGAGACTGGAGTGAAGAATGTGATGTGGCCCAATTGACTTTGCTCTTTCATTTCAATTTCAACAAACACTATATATGACAGAAGACTATATATAAATAACGAAGACACAGAAAAAAATAAATCAATCAGAGTTTAGATAATAGAAGATTTTTGTTGTTTACTAACCCGGAAAAAGTAATAAAAAGGTAAAAAGAACTGATGGATCAAAAGAGTATCTTCTTAATATATAAGAGATTATGCTTAAGAGGATATGTTTTTAATTTTTAAGAGATGTAACCTAGATTAAAGACTAAATGAAAGTAGAGAAAATTTACTAGAAAATACTGCCTGATTAACCTTAGAACTAATATATCTGGTCTGGTCTAAAGGAAAACCCATCCCCGAAGCAAAGTTAAACGGCCCGAAAAGGTTGTTGCATCTGGTACTAGAAGATGCACAACACTTTTACAAAAATTTAACCCGGAGTGATACAGTTCAAGATAATATAGATGAGTTTTTTGGTGAAATTGATTTTGAGGTAGAAATGGACGATGGTGATTAGGTATTGTGGGGTGATGAACAACAGTGTTTTACTTAATAGTGTGTATGTTCTTGACATAACAAAATAGTGACAGATAACCATTGACTTACAATTATATGGACGTCGGGTCCGCGCTAAAAAGTGTCCGTACTTATAGGGCGTTAAAATCGTATACAGAGCGTCATTCACTCTTTAGTCTTCGTTTGTTCGACTGACAGCGAATCAAGCAAAATCAGACAGTACTGCGATGACATTACAATTTAAATTCAACGTTTTAGCTTTTTCATATTCCTTTACATGTCACTACGTTTAAATAGGTTGACTTGGGAATTTTTTTTCGTTTTTTGTGTATTAGACCCGTCGCCCATTTATTTGTAAGTCAATGCAGATAACAAAGGGATTTAAAGTTATTTACTGTAATCTGTCTACCTGTAAAATCTAAACCTTTTTGCAGTAAAGAACCATCCCACAAAACAGTATTTTTGCAATAAAGAACCACCAGGATTTTGATCTAAAAAATACCTAAATTAATATAAAACAGTTTTCCTATATCATTCTCAATGCTACACATAATTCTGTTAAGTTGTTTGTCTCAAATAACTTACCTATTTGTTTCTTCACACTGTTTTTACAAAAATCTAATTATGTCGAAAGTGACATTTTGTGGGTTGATTCTTGTTTGCATAATTATGTCCAATTATTTTGATTAACATTGGTAATATTCCACCGCTTAAGTGCCCATTGGGCATTATTGAAGACGTCCTTCCCGGAAAAGATGGAGTAGACCGCGTCCGTACGTACTAATTCAGGCACTCATCAATGGTCAGTGGTAAAGGTTTCCCCTTTACCTCTGCAGTAAAATTAACTTTTAGTTTTTGTCACACCGCATATTTTTTTCTTATAAAGTAATATATTTTGTTTGATATGAAAGAAGTATGTTATGTTCGCATCCTCTCAGTTGTTTTTTATCTTTATTTACTTCACGCTCTTTGTTTAAAAGTTAAAGAACAAAGAGACCTTTGTTATTTGGCGAAGGGATGTTTGAGCCCATGAAACCATAAAGGTCTATCCACACATATCCGGGCCGTGCCCGGGCCGTGGACGGGCCGTGCTCCGTCAGGGGCTCAAAAAAATATCGTTGTGTATATTTTGTTTGAACTCGTTCACACATGTCCGTGTCTGGGCCGGGGCCGGGACGTGCCCGCAGTTCATACAAACTAGCACGCCCCGTCCACGTCCCGGGCACGGCCCGGATATGTGTGGATAGTCCTTTAAAGGTATTTTTGGGCATTCTCAGACCTCCTTTCGCGAATGGCTATGCCTAAAAAGAAGAATAAAAACGTCGTTGGGACGGTCATTGAGACGAAAAATTGATACGAAATTATGGAACCGCTGCTGAAAATGTAAAACCGCTTGTCAGTAATTATTTATAATATTCATTCGTCGCAAACAAGGAGTTACCTTCTAACCACCGCCAGTCTGCACGGGAGCTAAAGGTGAGTGTCACCAATATTTTTCCAAAATTACATTTGTTAGTTTTAAGCATTGACTTACAAATAAATGGACGACGGGTCTAATACAAAAACCACGAAAAAAATGTCCCAAGTCAACCTATTCGAAATTTAAATTGTAATGTCATCGCAGTATCGCGCTGTCAGTAGAACAAATGAAGACTAAAGCGGAGTGTCGCGCTCTGTATACGATTTTAGCGCCTTACAAGTGCGGACACTTTTTAGCGCGGACCCGACGTCCATATAATTGTAACTCAATGGTTTTAAGGGTAAACTCTTCAGAACGGAAGGAACAAAGTCCACTGCCTACTTTTAACATCTAAACCCTTCACACTTCATGTTACAATACTTCAAATTTTCTAGGATGATTCATGTTCCTTTATTTTTTCCATCCTCTAAGGATTCCCGTCACACTTCATTTGACGTTTCTCATTAGGATGACGTCTTAGACTAAGTATCCTCTAAGGATGAGGTAGATAGATTTTTGGTTTAATTGATTTTTTAAACAAAGGTTCTCTGTTATACAGCTATGTATAACATTTATACAGCCATGTATAACATTACTGATTTAAAAAATTTGAGTTTTTAAAATAATTAATTTCCATGAATTTTGTATAAATAATATTTATTTTATTTTCGATATCCGATCCGATATTTCTATGAAGTAGGTAATGTCTATAAATGAATGTAAATGCAGTTTATGTTTATGATTCAATAGCATCGCCAGCGATAGATGAACAATAATAATTCCATATACAAACAAATAAAGCGTCCTAAAATATATGATATTGTTCAAGAATACTTTTGACGTTGATCTTGACATGTATACATATGTGTCAATTTAATTTATTACAGGGACTGACACCTTGTATGTGCCGCGTATTTTTTATTGTTCCCTGGCATTGACCTACCAATAAATGGATGTCGGGTTCGCGTTAAAAAGTGTCCGCACCTGTAGGGCGTTCAAATCGCATACAGAGCGTCAATCGCGCGACAGTCTTCGTTTGTTCGACTGACAGCGCGGTTGTCAATCATGCAGTACCATTTAATAACAACTTGTAAAAATTACTGCAGTGAAGTATATAAACAGGATTTTGTATCATATTTTCACTAAACAAATATATTGTGTTATCATAGTTATTGTTTAAAAGTGTTATTTTGTTCAGTTGTATAGTATTAAATTTTTATATAAATGAATCGTAAATATAAATTACAAAAGCACAAAATAATCAAATAGCTACCTGCCCTTTTTTAACACATTGCATGCGCAAAAGATGGAAAGAGACCCATTACGTCAATTTCAAGAAGTTTATGTAAACTTCTTGGTCATTTTCAATTGTTCGAACCATAAGCGATTGAAATATTTAGAACAAAGAAACTATAGAGTCGTATTGATTTTAATCTTATTTTTAAAATGACTTTTTATTAAACGTTAGCAATAACTAACAAAACATTTTTGTACTCGTTTTACGGCTAGGGATTACCTATCAGAAGTCAGAAAATACATTTGCCCGAAATAATGTTGGCCCGAATTTTCATAATGTCAAATGTATTTTTTTAGGAATATTACAAAACAAAAGCTAATTTTGGCTTTGTGAGAAACATCAAAATTACTTGATAACGTAACGGTATTATTATAAATCGGTTTTCAGAATTACGGATATTTGAGTTTACATTTAGTTGGAATATCGGTACATGTCTTATAGTACACGCTTATTTTCACATTTGTAGTAATATTTGTATGTATGTATCTGCCCAACTCTTTGTTATATCTTTAAGTGAATTTGTACAAAATTCGACATAGTAATATATATATATATATATAAATGTATTAATATTTAGGAGAAAGGCAAGTAGCCTTGGAGTACCATTATTCTTGTGTTCAAGTAATTTTCAATCGAAGCTAAATATGGTGCATTTTGTTAAGTTTCCAGTAGAAGCTGAATATGGTGTTTTTGGGCCCTTAAATTGTTGCAAGCAAAATTAGGCAGTACTGCAATGACGTTACAATTTAAATTAAATGTTTTAGGTTTTTATATTTCGTTACATGCCACTACGTTTATATAGGTTAAGTTCGGACATTTTTTTCGTGGTTTTTGTATTAGACCCGATGTCCATTTGTTGGTAGGTCAATGTTCCCTGGTGTGTTTTCTGTTAAGTTATTTGTTTTTGTTTTTATTTGTTTAATTTGCTGTTGTAGTTTAGCTATGCTGAAAAGACACAAAAAGATTGTCCTCAATAATCAAGTGCGGTAATTTGTAGTGCGGTAATGTGTAGTGCGTCTACGCGATTATGTTGATCGCGAGAAACAAAATAATGGACCCCTCCTGCCTCTCGAAAACATATAGATATATGAAGTGTTTTGCATTGCATTGAAGGCATAAAACACTCAACTAACCTCGATGATACTTTAATCATTTCAATTGATATTTTAATAAATTTGAGACTCATAATGTATTTCATATCATATTTATTCATTAAATAATCGAAAACTTTTTATCGACAACCCTCATCTTTAGCAAATGCAGTCTAATGAAGTAACCTTTGTACGTTGTCGTAAAGATAAATTAATTAAAAAGAAAATTGTTTCTTTGCTCATTTCTCACTAATTTGATGTTTCTTTACTTCTCGGCTTCTGTGATGTACCATAAAGATAGGCGTTTAGACTAATACCATAGACGCCAACATATCTATACTTGTAATATACGTATACGAGCAAGTTACTCGTACCGTATATTCCGATGTGGTTTTGGTTATAAATAGAGATAACTTTTAATCGTCATTAGTGATTAATTTCATTTTTTTTTTGAAATGCCTATCCTTCTCCAATAGTGTTAAACTTTATGAACTGAACTTTTTGAATGGATATATTCTAGAATTATATCGTGCAGAATAATACATTTACTACTAGTCCTTAGTTTGTGCGCGTAGGGTTCCGTACTCCGTCTGTAATCATCAATACTCGTTATACATAGACTATTAATGTTGTCACTAGGTGGCACGGATATCCAGTCATGTGATGGACCGATTAAATAAAATGTACCAACAAAGACAGATGGCGAGACATTGACTGGCGAGCCGCAACATCTGACCACACATACCACATGATGACCACGACCGCTGTATCAAGAGTGCAACGAAACAAAAAAACAATTATTTCACTCCACTTTTAAACCATAAATATCCCTAAAATGGTGTCACAGGCGACCAATAAACAGTACTTTTTAGTAGTAGTAAGCTGCTTGTGAAAGAGTCCACAAGAAAGAGTTCCGGAAAGTACTGCCACCTTTCCTATTTCAGCCGCCAAGCAGTAGTGTGAGCATTACTCTAGAAGAGTACGGGTGTTGGTGCAATTACAGGCACATGGGACTTGTCGAGTTATATCTCAGAGTGTCGGGCGCAGAGGCAGTGCACCTCAGATCTTTGCGATTTAAAGCTCTGAATGGCACTGCAACTGTTATGGACAGGCGTGTCGTTTACCATCAGGCACACGACTTGTTCGTCCCATCACTTAGTATCATAAAAAAAAATTATAGTTTAAACGAGATAAAAATTAAGATGTGCATGGTAATTTCCACTGTAGTTTACAGTTTTAGTAAGGCAACATCATCGTTCGTTAGTGACTAAATGAATTAATGCTATCACTGCTATTCCACTGAGACTCTATTGAGACCATCGAGTATATAACCAGAAATAGAGACGAAATAAGGGCCATTACATTCCTGGTAACTCATCAGTGATACATCACTTATAAATATCAATTCTCGTTTGCACTGAAATATAGACAGCCGCCAACAACTGACCTGTGTACATCTCCGTATATTCCAAAAATATTTTGTATTTATTGTATTAAAGATAATATCTCTAACAATGGCGGGCTGTTCCATTCGCTGGTGTGGGGAAAAACAGCAAACTTTAACAAATTACAGAACAAATGGAATCAAATTTCGTCTGTAATTAAATATTGACTAAGTATGTAGTTTTGCAATTTTCGTCGATTATAGCAAAGCTCAAGTTAACTGGTCTTTTTTAAGTGAAACGATTGACAACACCCACCCTCAATTCGATTGTTTCGATTTCAGGCTGGCCAATTGGAGCGCAGTTG
This sequence comes from Hyposmocoma kahamanoa, assembly GCF_003589595.1. Lineage (NCBI taxonomy): Eukaryota > Metazoa > Arthropoda > Insecta > Lepidoptera > Cosmopterigidae > Hyposmocoma > Hyposmocoma kahamanoa. Next base: position 18,547,252 of record NW_020654748.1, read on the forward strand.
TCACAGTAATGATATGGTAGAATAGTTTTCAAACAAGTTAAATGACATTTCGTCTCTATTTCTGGTTATATACTCGATGATTGAGACGGCCACTGCAACTAAATTGTAGCTACTAGTTAACTATCACTGCAATATTTTGGTATTCTACTCTTAACTGACGAACCGATATCACGTCGATAACGAAGTGTACTAATTTGACATAAAAAGTACATTTAATTTTAATACTAAATTGCTGCCTAAACGAGTTATAAATAAGCATATATATGTATATACATTTCCATGGTAGTTTTACTTAGGCGACATCGATTATTTGTGAATGAATGAATCAAATACCATCACTACCTTTCCACTGATACTTCTTTATCGAAATTCAACTGCCATTGAAACTAGATTGTAGCAGAATATCAAATATTGTCATAATTGCAATATAATCTCAGTGGAGTCTGAATGGAGTTACGACCACCAGATATTTCAGGAAAATTACCAGAATTGGAGCCCTGGGTGCAAGCAGCTGCTTAATGTTTATTTTGTTATGTTTATTATTTTATAGTACCTTATTTAATTTACGAGTATTATGTTGAGTTTCATTTTGAATATGCATATTGAAGAAGCTTGATATATCATTTTCATTTAATTTTATCGTTTAAAGACGTTATTCATTTATTCAGACTTCAAATTTTTTTACGCAAATGAAGATAAGTAAACTCTTTCAATGTCACTCTGTTTTAATTCATATAGATAACGTAATATAAATTACGCCCCAATCAGATTAAACGCCTCTAAAAATTAGAGATGAAATGGATATCCGGTAACGGCCGGATACCGGATAGTAGAATAATATCCAGCCCGATACCGGATGTTTAAAACTGATAAAAATTAATAATCAGTAGGCCAAACAAATTGATTTTTTGTTTAAAGATGAAGAATAGGATAAACGGCAACTACAGGATCGTTGACAATCTGTTTATTACTTGTATATGAAAAACTATGAAGTTAGATAACATTATCTGGGAATTTGGTACTGAAATTTCAATAAAGGCAGATTATGGTGGATGAAGACCAGGTTTTCTGAATTAAGTGGTAAAAGTTGGTTCATAAACGAGACCAGTTTCAGATGACAATTTGAAATTTTAAAACTATAAACTCTTGCAAACATTGTTGAATTTTAAGTACTACTTGTAATAACAAATCTGGCAATAGTCAGAGGACGAAATGAAAGGATAGAGATCACGATCGAGTTGAACAGTCTTCAAATACAATGTGTACCTATAATAATTAGATCACAAACAAATTAATGAAATCACATTGAAAAAATAATAACGGACGTATCAAGTGCTAGGCTTATACTTATTACAGCTACAAATTTTAATAATAATAATAACGCTCACACTCAACAAAGCCCCGCACTAGGGAGACCCTGTGTCGCGGGTGCTATGGACACACATATAGACAACCACAAATTACATTCAAACTCACGAGAGAAATAAATGTAGGCCATACAAATATTTCTCCCTGCCCGGGAATCGAACCTGGGACCTCTGCGTGGCAGTCCGGCATGGTAACCGTTCGGCCACGGAGGCAGTTTAATATAGCCAAAGAATGATGTAATTGCTTTTTTCCTTCTCCACCGCGAGAAATTTGCAATTGGGCGCAACAAACACACTGCACTTGATTTTAAAATATTGCCAAATTTGCGTTTTTTTCACTGTTAACATTTTTCTGTTATATTTATACTTATTTGTATTATCGAATAAATTAATAATTTTTTGTAAAAACCAAGAGACTACAACAAATGAAATCCAGATATCCGGTATCACATCCGTTTCATCTCTACTAAAAATACACAATTTCATTTACGACGTTAATACACAGATTAATTTACTTCTATCAGTTTCGTCATACATTTTCTCGAAATAAATCCATCAAGTGCAGAGTTATTGGAGCTTTTACTCTTTTTATTTTTCCCGTAAAGTTGTTTTTTTTTTTTGATAATACAGGTTTATTCGGGAAGGCTATTAATAAAATCTAATTTTAAGAATGTTATTTCAGTTCAGTCACCGCCTATTGTTCGTAAGGTCACGAGACGAAAATTTCGACACACAAATTTCAAGTATTTACTAGGTAGGTTTTTCGTAACAATAGAGCTCCTTGTGAAAGAGTTCGTCTAGGAAAGTACTGCCATAATGGCACTGCAACTGTCATGGACAGGCGAGACGTGACGCCTACCACCAACTGCACGATTTGTTTGACCTGTTTCTAGGTGTCATAAAACAGGGAACAATTCTGTTTATTCATAAGGCAGATTTTCTGTTAGCTATGACGAATAGTGGTCGGATACCTAATAGGATGCTTATACATGTACCAACAATCCGGAGCTCGTTAAAATGGAATATGCTTTTGTATCGAAAAAATCTCGTGACACCATGTATAACCTTTTTATAATTTTATGCAACATGAAAAGTGAAAAATGTTAAAACTTCAGTAATCAAGATTTTTTTGTAGTTTTAATTTTGTGTTTAACCGAAATTATCTTAAGATGTTGGCGACTACCACCGGCGACTGCGATCTTTTTTTTTTTGTTTTTTGACGCTGACTCTTTGCAATTGGTCGCTGATGGTCTTGACTGCGCTATTGGATAAAAGGGCGAGCTGAAGCCTCCTAACCAGTCGTGACGATGATCGGCAACCGCAACCTACTGTTTAATATGAAATTGTATCGATCGCTGACCAACGTAAAGTCGTGCGGCACTGTAGCTTGTGTTGGTCAGTGCTGCACCTTTTAAATTTAGCTGACACTTCCAATTGATATATTTCTGTTCATCATCAAAAGTTTAAGATTTATGCTGAGCCAAAATATGTATTTAAAATGAAAAAATCGTAACATTTCACGAAATTCCGGTATTCCGGGGTTTGAAGGAGAAAACATTTCAAGAAGCTGTTTCCATATTTTAACATCGATTCATGGGTAAAATGAACTTTAGGTATAGCATTTGCATATCTAACCACAACATGACAGAAAAAGGGTTTCTGAAACTATCATGGCTGGTTTCTTGCCATTATAAGCATGAAAATGGGGTTACGGCGTAGGGTTTCTTCATATAAAGATAGGTTAAGTATTTTAAAATTGCCACCTTAGAGAGTAGACGCTCTTCGCACAACTTTGCCGTGTTACATAAATTAGTTAATTCTGTGTTAGATCAATTGGGCTTACGATTGGAAGATACCACACGCAAAAACTGTTTTATATGCTAGTAACGATATCAACGTGTCGTACAATGATCCGTTGTTTCGTATGTGCAAAAATGGATATATTCCACTTAGTTTTTAATTCCTAGGGTTTTTCGAGTACGACACAATTTGCCTTCAGTCTAGTCGTGAGGCGTTTAAAATTAGTCTGTTTTTTTAATAAGCCTTAAACGTCGGAGTCTCTTCCATTATTAAATTTTGTCCTATCAGTGGGTCATTGTTGATGCTGGTAGATACCTACTTCATAAATCTATTCTGTCCGCAACGCTGCCCTTGCTTTTCATAAACAATGAACTAGTATACGGTTTGTCAGTATCTCATTTCCGTGAAAACATTGACTTTAATCAAGTTAATTGTAAGTGCAACTATTCAGTATTCAGTATTTATGAATTAGCAAATGTATAAAATATAAAACAGCCTCTGTATGTTTGTCATAAATAAATAAATTATTTTATTTTTTATCGCCTAATTGCTATGGCACTTTTTTTATCATTCCAAATGCAATGTGAATAAAATTATGAACACATAATTTATGCATCCGGCACGTGGGTAAAACACTCGATTAGTAACGTGTTTTCCAAAAACTGCCTATTAGTAAATACAGGTTAGCAATAAATCAAACTACAACTGTCGTGAATTAAAGATTTTCATAAAATTCCACCGAAATGTAACGTTTGCACTAGACCAATATTACAGAAGTGTGAAAATGGTGTAAAGAAATGACTCAAGCATGTCTTGTAATTATATATTCTTATTGTGTTAGATACGTCACTGCGGTGCTAATTACAAGTCTTCAAGTAGCTCGTATAATTGTAATCAGTTGCCAATTCAAGTGCACTATAATAATCAAGTGGTAGACGTAGAGGAATGTTTTAGTTTCCTGGAAATAAAATTGAATAAATATCTAAACTGGAAACAACAAATTGATCACGTGTGCAACAGGCTAAATAGGTTTGTTTTTGGTCTACGTAGACTTAGATAAACGGTATTTCATGAAGCCGTAATGATGGCTTACCATGGGTAAGTTTCTTCTGTGCTAGGTTATGGGCTTATTCTGTGGGGAAATTCGGTAGAAGTAAACAGAGCGTTTGTAGTTCAAAAAATGCATTCGCGCAATTTGCGGTGCTAAAGCGGATGGCACTTGCAAACCTTTATTTAATAAACTTAATGTACTGCCACTCGCCTGCAAGTATATTAGATATATCTGCTCACTTGTAGATAGCCACCCACACTACTTTAAAAAACGTGGTGATGTATTGCAGTGACAAACTAGAGCCAAAATAATGAATCTTTTGTGTCAACCTCCTTGCTTCAAAGACGTTTATAAGAAAAAGTAATTTGATATGTCTATTAAAGTCATATTAAAGTATACAATTATCTAACAAACCACTTTAAACAGTTAAAGGTAAAGGGTTACGATTTTAAAAACGCCTTCTCGGTTTTGTTATTGGACCACTGTTTCTATGCAATCAGAGAATATTTAGAATTTAAGACATTGTATATAACATAACAAAATTTGCACAACTGTATTGGTTGAATACTGTACTTTTAATAATTATACAATATATTATATATAATATAATATCAATATGTTTTAGCAATACTGATGTGTTTCAAAGAAAGACAGGGTGACAGGGCTGTATCTTTTTATTTTGAGAATTATATCGGCATAACCACGATATTAAGAACAACCCGATCAAGTTCGTGTAGTGTATGTTGATATGAGTAGGTAGAATCGAATCGAAACTAATGAACGACATCTTGGATTGTGAAATTTGACATTTAGTCGTCGAAAGTCTGTTGAAAGAACTGTCAAAATTTTAGCAGAATACTTAGTAGATTACTTATAGACTTGTCGTTTAGAGTCGATCTAAGCTCGATTCATATACCAGAATACGCTTTAACGACATTTGGATCGAACGACTTTAAAATTGGACTCGTTGACGTTCGCTGTCAAAAGGCAGTTCAACGACTAAATCGCTACGATATCGTAACGGTTTGAATACGTGATTCCCCGCAGGGTCCGTAATGGTAAAAAACGAGAGCGGGGATAATCAGTCAATAAAATAATATAGCGTGTCAACCCCATCTAGTGCGCCCAAAGCGTACTACTCGACATCAATCAAGAAAGAGTTCATCTTGGGAAGCACTGCCACCTTACCTATTTCTGTCGCCAAGCAGTAATGTCAGCATTACTGTGTTCCAGTTTTGAAGGGTAAGGGGTGCTGGTGAAATTACAGTCACATGGGACTTGTCAAGTTATCAGTGTCAGGGTGACAGACGCAGTGGCAGTGCCCCTCAGATCTTTTCTTGTTCGTACCGTCACTTGATATTATAAAAAAAAGAAAACACTTTCTAAAACGCTAGCATTTTTGGCCACATCATCGTTTACAATCAATTTTTAATTCTGATATAACAAAAAGTCATAGTTAATCACCGGATCACATTCCATACAGAAAGAGCATGTACTACGTATTGACGTCTAAATCTGAAGGTTGGTATAGAGAACTAGGTATACTTATCTTACGGTTTAATCAGTTGGTTTCTTGATTTCAATAGCTTGCTACGCGAGGTGCAATTATAATGAGTGTAAAATTGTGTGTATTCGGTAAAATCTAATGTGCAAAGTAAAATACAATAAAATAAAATAAATATAAGGGATATAGTGCAATAGGCATCAGTGGCGAGGCGTCCAAATAACTCGATACCCACTGGCTTGCCTAAAATTTTCCAGGTATTATCAAATATTATAAATATTTAAAAGTAATTTACTACATTTTGTGCTTTCGCCAAGGCGCCACTTGTTAAGAGCTCTCATGCCAAAAAAATTTTGACGTTGGCTCCGCCCAAATTTGTGAAACAAATACATATATGTCTGAAGTTCGCGTGACATGTGTGATGTTTTAGCGGAATAAATCTAAAACTAAAGTGATTAAACAAAAATCCGTAGTGACAGTTGTCGATCACGCATAAATATAATTAATTATCTAATTTTGGTCCTAATAACCTGCAGCATTTCGAGGATGAATCGAAAAAATGTGAAAATTAGAGGTCATTTCGTGATTTTTATCTATCGAGGAAACTTTATTGTTTTATGTTTCTGATTAATGTCTATGCTTGAATATATCGTGTAGTTACTCATACAATATTTTATTTTTTACTTTAAAGTGGATATACCCCTCTAAAATCAAATAGAAGATTAGGAATTTTTCCTCTGCTCCCTCTTAAGACAAGTGTTTTTTTGTTTTACCCTGGCTTTACTAAAGACTAGAGAGAGACACGCCTCGCCACTGATAGGTACATTAAAAAAATGTGATGACCTCATTAATTGCTAATTTAATATTATACAGTGCTGCTACTACGCATTTATCAAGTAGTTAAAAAAGGTGTCAAAAACAATAGTTAAGTCAAACTTAATTTGAATTTCAAGACTTGCGGTTACGCCCAACTGACATAAACAAAAAAGGATTTGGAGACCGTAATGATCTCTATAGTTTTCTATGTCATAGCCCCGCGCTAGGGAAACCCTGAATCGCGGGTGCTATGGACATACACGTAAACAACCACAAATTACACGAATGGATAACCACAAATTACACCCAAACGCTTGATAAAAATAAATGTAGGCCATTTCTCCCGGCCAGGGAATCGAACCCCGTAGCTCTGCATGGCAGACCAGCATGGTGACCGTTCGACCACAGAGGCAGTTTAAATTACGTTCTGCCGACAGAACAGGTGGGTATAGAGGTTCCCATTTGTTCTGTGAACAGAACTAATGGTAAAAAAAATCCCAATAGTTCTGCTGACAGAACTACTCAACAGAACAGGTGGGAATAAAGGCATTTAAGGGTGTACTGGAAAAAAAAATGATAAAAATAACAAGATGTTTAAGGCAGTAAAGTATTATAAGTGGAATCTGAGCCTGTCAAACACAACGATTGCAATTTCAAGTACTTAATTTTACCCTGTGATTGGTTTCATTAAGAAGTGTGATTGATTCCATTAAATCCACTCGATAAGCGTATTTTTTTAGTGCAATAGAAGTAGTGTTATGGCTTGTTTACACAAGGTTCACTGACGCCATCGGCAAGCTACTTTACTTTGCCGAAAATGACATAGTAGCAAGCGAATTCAACTGACGATTAACATTCGACGCGCTGTATACACGGAGTTCACTGCCGCCTTCGCCGAAATCAGCATAATTTCAAATTTTGGGATTAATCAACAGGGATTTGTATCCCTTTGCGTAATTATTTTCAGATTATTATATTACACATTTTGATTATTTCTATTTATTGATTTGTTGTATCATGATCGTCCATGATACAAAAAATAATCAAAATCGTTCTAAACGTACATTTGCTAAAAGCGCTGCAACCGGCGCCCTTACGTTGAAACTTAAATTTGTATTGAATTCATATTCAATAATTTTTTGTGAGATTACTCAACTAGTTTGTTATAATTATTAATACAAAATTAATTTAAAAAATCCGTAGATCCTTGACAAAATACTTTCATGGATTTCTAATAGATGGCGCTACGGCTAAAAAGTCGTTGGAAACTAAATAGAAAGATCCGACAACAAGCTCATACAAAAACACTTTGAAACTTTAATCTACCATCCGAGTCGCTTGACAACAGTCACACGTAGTTGACTCGGTCGCATCCGGTAAGAGAACTACGGTCATCAAACGATTCCCTCATCGAGTATACATATAAGACTCACTTTACACTGGGAAGGCTGCGCCGCCTTCTATGGGCAAGCAGGTGCGACGAATTTTTTTGTTTTTTAATAATAACGCACACACATGACAACCAAAAAATTACACCCAAACTCCCGGCCCGGGAATCGAACCCGGGACCTCTGCGTGGCAGTCCGGTATAGTAACCGTTCGGCCACGGAGGAAGTTAAGGCAATCGACCTAGTATTTGCACCATCTTTTTGACTCTTCGCCAATGTTAAGCAACTTTGATTTTCCGCTAGTATTGTCGCTTTCTTCGATAATTTTTAAATTGTTGTATGGTAATGCATCTTGTAAGTGTAGCTTTTCCGCTAGTATTGTCGCTTTCTTCGGTAATAGACCTTTTTAAATTGTTGTATGGTAATGCATCTTGTAAGTGTAGATTTTTCGCTAGTATTGTCGCTTTCTTCTGTAATAGACCTTTTTAAATTGTTGTATGGTAATGCATTTTGTAAGTGTAGATTTGCTGCTACTATAGTCGCTTTCTTCGGTAATA
>NW_020654748.1:18555744-18556051 GCF_003589595.1 Hyposmocoma kahamanoa
TCGGTAATAGACCTTTTTAAATTGTTGTATGGTAATGCATCTTGTAAATGTAGATTTGCTGCTACAATAGAGCTTTCTTCGGTAATAGACCTTTTTAAATTGTTGTATGGTAATGCATCTTGTAAATGTAGATTTACTGCTACAATAGTCGCTTTCTTCGGCAATAGACCTTTTTAAATTGTTGTATGGTAATGCATCTTGTAAGTGTAGATTTGCTGCTACTATAGTCGCTTTCTTCGGTAATAGACCTTTTTAATTTGTTGTATGGTAATGCATCTTGTAAGTGTAGATTTGCTGCTACTATAGT
>NW_020654748.1:18556061-18573143 GCF_003589595.1 Hyposmocoma kahamanoa
TTGCTGCTACTATAGTCGCTTTCTCCGGTAATAGACCTTTTTAAATTGTTCTATGGTAATACATCTTGTAAATGTAGATTTGCTGCTACTGTAGTCGCTTTCTCCGGTAATAGACCTTTTAAATTCTTGTGTGGTAATGCATCTTGTAAGTGTAGATTTTCCGCTACTATTGTCGCTTTTTTCGGTAATACACCTTTAATTTGTTGTAATGGTAATGCATCTTGTAAGTGTAGATTTACCGCTACTAGTGTCGCTTTATTGGGTAATACACCTTTTAAAAATTTTGTGTGGTCATGCACCTTGTAAGTGTATATTATAACAAGGTTTATAGTTCCAAAAAAGCATCTGCAGGCCAACTCTTGAAGTAGGTCAATAGACGCTTCTTAGGAACCAGACCTTATGAGAGTGGCATATATACAATATTTTTGTTAATGCATTCTGTCAGTCAACTAAACGACTGCGACTAGTGTAGTGTGTCTATAAAATTTTGCAATAAGAAAATGTAAGTTACGACTAAACTAATTTTGAAAACATTTATGCCACACCTCCGTGACAATCTCTCAAACATATTTTTCATACTCTTCGATAGCCTCTTCAGGTGACGAAAATGTTTAACCGCGTAACTGGTTCTTAATTTTTGGAAATAAATAAAAAAAAAGTCACAAGGTGCCAGGTCGGGACTGTACGCGGGATGGCTCAAAAGGTCAACGTTGTTCACCTTCAAAAATTCATTTGTCTGTCTGACCGTGTGAGAACTGGCATTATCGTAATGCAAGATGATACAGCGTTTACGGTTATTTTTACGGAGTTTGTCAATAACTTCCGGCAAACAAATATTCGTGTACCAATCACTATTCACGGCACAACGATTCTCCATAGCAACAGTAGTCACGTGCCCAGTTTTATTAAAAAAAGAAGCAATCATCCGCTTAGAAGCAGTTTGCACGCGCACCACTTTGGTTGGTTTCGGCTCGTCTTGAAAGACCCATACCTGTTTTGGGTTCGTAACTATACATTCATGTTTCGTCACCTATTACTATGTCTCACACCAAAATTGACGCCCCTTCGTTGAATTTGGTAAGCATTGCATTGCACCAAGTGACGCGATCCGTTATGTGAGCCTCAGGCAAATTGTGTAGGATACACCGAGAGCACAGCTTTTTCACACCCAAATGTTTGTGTAGTAATCATTATATTGATTCATGCCTATGCCTAAACATGCCCGAATCTCATGGTATGTAACATGCCTGTCTGTTGTGATCATAAGGCGCACAGCATCGATGTTTTTGTTGTTCACAGCAGTGGACGGGTGACCATCACGAAATTCTTCACTGAGATTCACACGACCGCGTTTGAATTCTGCAAATCAGCTATAAATAGTCGTCTTGCATGGTGCTTCATTGCCAAAAGCAGTTTGAAGGCGAGCGAAGCTCCGCTGAGCTGTTACATTACACTTAAAGTCGTAGAAAATACTACTACAGAAATTTTCACGTGTTAAATCCATGGTGATGCAGACAACCAATGTCTAAAATGACGCCACAATGTAAAAATAAGTGACATTCAAATGAAACAAACTGTATTTTACAGCCAACCATTTTCAAATGTTGTAATTACTTTTTAAATATTGTTTATGCAAGTGGCCAGTTCCGGAAACTTATAGTGCGCCCTATATACGATGTTGAAAACATACTTGTACTATCATAAGGCTGTAACTACGTAATACATATCTGTACATTTTTTGTTATTTATGCATTGACGTAACAGGAAGAAGTGTAAAAGGGTCACAGGTATTTATTATAGGACAGGACACATAGGATGGGTACTGTGACATTCCAAATTTTTACGTTGCATGCCATTGACTTACAAATATAAGTCAATGTTGCCATGCATACTGTTTTTAGCTAATCTCTCAACCAGATTACGAAAAGAAGTAGTAAATTTGCTATAGTATACGAAAATCCAACAATATTTGTTGCAGTTGTAATTTCAAGTAAAAATTACAATATATTTTGAATATATAAAATGAAATGATAAAGTGAAAATAAATTACCTCAGCTACTTGATGCGTGAAATGGAATATTTTTCCATAGATATTTTCACCATGCAATCGACAATTCGAATCGGTTATAGTAGTCAATACCTTAGAGGATGGAAAAAAAAAATTCGTTTCCATAGACTAATAATAATAACGCTCACAATCAACATAGCCCCGCACTAGGGAAACCCTGTGTCGCGGGTGCCATGGACACACACATAGACAACCACAAATTACACCCAAACTCACGAGAGAAATAAATGTAGGCCATACAAGTATTTCTCCCGGCTCGGGAATCGAACCTGGGACCTCTGCGTGGCAGTCCGGCATGGTAACCGTTCGGCCACGGAGGCAGTTAAGTCTAAGGTCAATACGCATGTAAATATGACTTGTGCGTAGGTCGTTTTCTTTTGTTTAGAATTTTGCATGATGTTTTTGGAGTCATTGTTCAAATTTCGTTCCGTTGTTGTTGATTTTATTCTTTATTATTTGTTCAAATACTGGCTACATAGTACTTCGTATTCTGTAATTAAAATATTATTCAAAAAACATGTCTGTCATGTCGTCACTTCAAATAAAATTACAAACTATTAAACAATGTTTTTCCAATTTTCTCCACGAAAACACCACAAAACGTTATCAGCACGAATAGAGAAATATTAGTAGTATGAAACAATTGTTTTATGTGAATTTTGGAAACGATTTTTTCGGAAAGTGAAAAATATTAGTTCAGACTTCCAAGTTCATACGACATACGAGGGCATAACGCACGTTAGAAGTGCAAACTTGATTGTAATACCAATATTCCTTGTGATATGGCTTGTGATATGCACTCTGACTCCGCAGGCAGGTAGTTACCAGCCATGGCACAGGCATTTGGGTCATCTGTGTCGCATTGGTATTAACCATTAAGGAACTGTCATGTAGGTGTAGAGTTTACAGAAATTGATAAACAGAGCTGTGTTGCCTGTGTCCAAGGTAAATAATCTCGGAAACCATTTAAAAGAATAGCGTACAAGCCCGCAACTTCAGTGTTAGAGCTGGTACACATCGACATCTATGAACCGATGTCAGAAACCTCTTTACAAGGTAACAAGTATGCTTTATTATTTGTAGATGATTATACACGCTTTATTTTTATATATTTTATTTCTTCAAAGACAGAGGTGAAAGAAAAGTTTTGTCATTTCCAAAAATTTGCAGAATTGCAGACTGGAGCTCAAATAAAAGTTGTTAGGACAGATAACGGGAGGTAAATATGTCAACAAAGAATTATCTGATCATTTTCGTATTAATTGTATTGTACATCAAACGATTGTGGCGTACAGTCCGCAACAAAATGGATTTAGTACACATCCGTCATATTTCAGTTTCGTCCGAAAGTCTTTTTCATGATTTTAGTTCAGGTTCGTCAGGAATGACAAATGTGGACAACCAATAATAACATTTTTCGTCAAATTCCGCTTTCGTCATGTGGATTTAGTACACATCCGTCAGATTCCTCTTTCGTCAGATCATTTCTTTTACAAATTTTTTAAACATAGGTACTAAATAGTACAAAAAAGGTACTAAATTTTGATACAATTTTGTCAGGATTCGTTAAGATACACCCGCCATACTGACTCTCAAAAAAAGAACTGACAAATTATGACAAAAGCGGAATTTGATGAGAGTGGTCATAAAAAAAAACTATTTCTGACGAAAGCGAAATCTGACGGACAAGGAATCACGATAATTACTGTTTCGTTACCAACAACAAATTTCTGACCTATACGGAATAAAGAAATGATCTGACGAAAGAGGGATCTGACGAATGTATACTAAATCACAAAATGGCGTTGCTGAACATACTATAAGGTCAGTAGTTCAAAAAGCACGTTCTATGTTGGCAAAGTGTTCTCTCTCGAAAGCGTTTTGGGAAGACGCGATACAAACGTCTGTTTATTTGAAAAATAGGTCGCCCCATCACGCGCTTAATAATTTAACTCCTTTTGAAAAATGTATAACTGTAAACCGAATCTGAGTAATCATATCCGCTCACGCGATGCGCTACCCCACCTACTCGGCCCATCAAGGATAGCTACTGTGCAATTTAAACCAACCGCAAATTGGCGGCTATCTGGTTTCGCAAATTAGAAAAGCATTCAGTTTAAATAACAAGTTTTTATAAATAAAAATTGTTATTCTGCATTGCTAAATAAATATTCTAATAAATCCTGCACTTAAAAAGCACAGATGAAATTTTTGGTGTACTTGGATAAATATGATAATACATTCCGTTTGAGTGGTTCTAGCATTTACCATGAAATTACTCCTTAAAGTATAGTTTGTAAACACTTGTATTCAGGGTAAACTTATGGCTATTTCTCGAAAAATAACACAAAAAAACGATGTGTAATAAACCTACTTTATGTAATAGACCGCCTTAAGCCAGATTGTTCATTTTTAGTTTTCTAAGAATCCGCTAGATGGCATTGACCCATTTGGCGTTAGGTTTCTGAATAGCGATGTTAAGATTTTCCCTCGAATCGTGACTACTCGAACACAATTTTGTTAATGTGAATAGAAATTAGAAAATACAGAGAGCTCAGTAAGGCAACCAGGAGTTGACTCCCTTCTTGGGAACTGCTACCCGGATCTTCTGATATTTCTTACGTTCATAAAGGGTGAAAGATTATTGCCCATCATGTAGGGTGAATGAACCTCATCTCACGGAACGGTTTCCAGGAGTGAGTCCCTTCTTGGAAACAACTACCCGGACCTTCCGCACATAGGGTGAAATTGTATTGGCGACATACAAGGTGGAAATAAAAATCTTCTGAACAATTTGGAGATTCACTTGGCTTGTTATGGTAACCTCATCCAAAGGACGAAAGAACCTCCCTCCTTTACAGATGGATTTTTTTTTAATTTTGACATTTAACAAAGACGTTGTGATAATTCTCTTGTATTTTGATAATTAATATCTCTTGATTTAGTACCTTTTTACTGAAAATATTAAGAATAGTAGTAAAAAGTAAAAAAGCTATCTAACCTACCTATCAAACACTAACACAATATGAAATACGATATAAATACCTGAAAATCAGCTTTCAAAATGACTTAACTCCCTTTCTCACTAGTGTATTAAGGACGTCACATTTTTATTCCACATTGCACACACATACACCATATCACTTAGATTTTTACGTTAATAAATTATGCGTACAAATAGATATCGAAGTTGTAAAGTAACATTTAATAATTATACTTTAATTTCTTAATAAATACCGACGCGCGTCAGCTGTTTACACCCTTTGGTTGTTTACTTGTTTAGGCGCTCCGCACACAAATTTTAAGTATTGCTAAGGGGCGCCCTCTGGGGATAAATTAAAGTATGTGTAATAGAATGTGTATATTATAATTATTATATTTGTTGTAAAGAACAACTTAACTACAATATGTAATCATAATAGGTAGGTACTAAAGTAACACGATCGTAACGTGCTTAATGACATGCCAAACACGATTTTCTACTAACTGCTAATAAATCCCGAATTGTACACATTCATAATTTGACCGATGGCGACGTTTTCGATTGAATATTTAGTTGTACCTACTTACGCAGAATCAGGAACATAGCTAAAGTGGACGGCGGCCCTAATTCTGAGAAACTTTCATAGTATCTTACGCTTTAACTCTAAACCACTTCATATATTCATTTTATTAAGAAACAAAATATATTTAAAGGTGACGAGCATTTAAATGCCTGTCGATTAACACTAGAATCATATGAAAATATGTTTTTACTATTTTTCTAAATTAAAAACAGTCGCAACAAACAAACAGTGGTGGAATTCGCGGAAAATTTGCGAAAATGGCGTAAAACAACTGCAGGTCGCGAGGAAGAAAATTGACGAATCCTACCAAAATTCACAATGTAAGGACCACAGACCACATAAATATTAGTAATAGACTGGTTAGTGGGCGGGGTCTGCGTTACCTAGATTATCACCAGACGGGCAAATGAGTGTCAACAGCGCGTCAGTCGTCGTTCAAATGTAATACATGATTATTTTGTGGAAAAAATAGAAATATCGGCCGAATTGTGCCATTATATCATGTCGCGTAAGAAGCCAAAGTTTAAAAAATACTCCGGGAGGGATTTCCTTATATCAGTAAGTACTAAAACTCTGTTTTTTTTTCTAATATTTTGAACAAACAACACTATAATTTCGAAACAAAACATTTTTTTGCAACTCAGTAATAACAATATACATTGGTTGCTAGCCATCGCCGCCGTCAAAATAAAAATTCGAATGACGCTCAATTGCTTACTGGTCCGCGTGTTGTAATCAAATTATCGATATTCAGAAACTCTGTATTTAGAAACCCGGTTTCAATAATAAAAACATGAAACTCAGAGTCGCATTCACAAATTATAGACCACATCTAAATGTAAAAACATTTCTGAAGCATTGTCAGTTATTTTTCGCCTTCGGAAATAAGTATCTTCATTTTCTTGACAAGCTTGTCAACGCTATAGGTGTAGTCATGTTCATTCAGTTCAGAAAGAGGTAATTGTTGAACAAATATATCATATTTCAGGGAGAATAAAGATTTTTATGATGACTGTGTTTCAATATTTCAACCCTTCCAGTGATCGGATTGACTTGAAATCTAGTAGGTTAATGAAAGTACGATGACAGTATAATAAATCATTAATACTGTGATTGTAGCATGTAGCTACGTATAGGTACGCACACGCCTGCGTAGGTTATATCAATTAATATTTGCGTGTAGGAAAGCCTGATGTTGCGTATTTGGTAACAAATGTGTGCGTGTAAAAGTCAGCTACGCTAGTTCTCGAAGAAATTGCTTTAAATGCCGTTTCCATATACTCCGTGGTTAACCCTAATTATAGCAAGTATAAAGCAATGCCTAGTTCAATATTTCGCTAGTTATGAAACATAACGTCTATGTCAATTAAATGTCACATCCCTGTCTGTAGATTGTCAACTTTTTGCTTTTGTTCCAAGAAGTTTGTGTTCATAGGATTCTTAGCTTTTATGTGAATAGTAATAATAAAACCTTCTTAGATCCAAATAAGTTTCAATTTTTTTACCAAACCTTTTTTATTAATGTCTATTATAATTGTAAAGTCAATGTCTATTTTCGTTTGATTTATAACCAATCAAAATTATGTTATCTTAGTTCTAATGTAAGATTACGTTTTGAAATGTGTGCGTGTGGCGACACCGGTTTTGATACAAATGTTGTTTGATGCCATTTCCATTCTTTTCTTTCTTCCATGGTAACAACTTAATTTTTTTTTTAATACAACCTGTATTGAATAGTTTTGTGTTTGAGTGATATTTTACTCACAAAATTAATTTAAATATCTTAAATAGGCCGATATTTCATCCGCTTTGTCTGGGAAAAATGTGCGAAAGTTCTTTGATCATAAGCACTGTTTGCTCGACGGTAGTAGGTATACCAAGCAGGGTGATGGATGAAGTGAGGATAGGTGAGGTAAATAATCAAGACAAGCAATAGTAGTACCACTCGGCACCAACACATTTGTTACAACCACTATTTTGCCCTGCTAAGCCGAAAGGCGCTACTCTGAGATACGCCCTATTCTTTTTTTTAAACCATTCCATAGCTATAATAATTTCGCATCTAATGGTATAATAGAAATAGCGCTATCTAACTTAAAACGTTTAAAAAACTACAAAGAAATATTTTTAAATACAATACATTTAAATGCAATTTACAAAAAGTCGATTTTCCCAAAACTAACGCAGATTGAGATAGCGCTTTTCGGCTTATCAGGGCAGTTAATTAGCGGATTACATTAATAATAGTAAAAAATAAAATAGTTTATTGAATAACTTATTGTACAAGTGAATAACTAAAGACTAATTATACCAATAAATGTAAAATATAACACATATACCTGAACTAGGAGAATCCTGTATTTCAGGTAAAAAGTACTAATTGTACAGGTGGATAATATGATTAAGTTATAAATAAAATAAAATAATTAAACAATAAAATGCATATCATATACCTATACGCGAATCATGTACCTATTAGACAACATTTATTTTGGGATAATTTATAATTCTCTGTATCATCGTAGACATATTTTGAAGGAATTCTTGGAGAATTTTCTTAATCTTTATGTAACAAAAATTATATATGGCTAATATGGCGTTTCATTTATTATACAAAAATGGTCCCAGAACCACAAAAAATCTGGAAATAAACACATGTTTTGATGATACAATTTTTTTTCTTTCAATAACAAAATTCATTAATCCCTACACGGAACACTTTGTATTCACAATTTCGTTTATCAAGTTCCACACTATTCGTAAATTACGATGGGCAATGGTCCATTGTAATTAGGAACCTCAGGACCTAACCTCAGGAGTAAATAATTTAAACTGTCTCTGTGGCCTAACGGTCACCATCTGCCACGCAGAGGTTCCAGCCTCGATCCCTGGTCCGGGAGAAGTATTTGTATGGCCTACATTTATTCTCGTGAGTTTGGTTGTCTGTGTGTGTGTCCATGGCACCCGCGACGCAGGGTTTCCCTAGTACTGGGCTATGTTGAGTGTGTGCGTTATTATTATTACACTTTTATGCGTTACTATTAAATAGATTAATATGATACTAATAATAAATAAATAATATGATTTTTTACAGATTTATACAAGAACTCAAGAACGGGCATTTATTCAATGATAGATAAAATCATACCCTTTTTTAGCAAAGTCTGAAACTTTCGCGGTTGGAACGCACATGATCTCCAGGACTATACCACTATAGACGACATTAGACATCAAACTCTTGGTACACCAAGGTCTCTCTTAACAGCAATGCCTGCCCTAAACCAGCTAATGCTCTTCTGACGGAAGGTGGGCTGGTTAGACAGTTCGATTTTTTTTAAGTTAGGCCAATTAGCTCACGTACAATGGCCCCAACGTGCCGGTAAGTGTGCAATGGTCCTGTTTGGAGTTTGGGTTACACCCGGTTGCAAGCTTCTGGTGCTTGGAATAAATTTTAATGAAAATAGGGAATAATAGGCAATCTATAATAGAAATATAATCTATTGCCTACTGAACCTGGTGTATATGTTACCGGAAATGTATGTAATCCGTCATTGTATACAATTCCTAGGAAATGTACATAAATACTAAAATCGCACGGAAATGTGTAAAATTAATTATATTAGACACATTTCCTAGGAAATCTATACATTTCCTAAATAGCAATCGAAAATGTAAAACATTTGAGATTTCAATGGGTACGCGGGGATAGCGGGGCGAGGGGAAGGGTATTTCTTCGTCTGATCAGGCGATCGCGCTAGTGTCGCGTAAACTGTCAGTGCGTATGCGCGTCGCAGTCCCTCTGGGCAAAAACGAATCGGATTATTTAGGTTAAGTTAGGTTTTTTTTTTATACAAACGCGGAAGTCCCTCTGGGCAGAAACGAATCGGATTATTTGGGTTAAGTTAGGTTTTTTTATACAAACGCGGAAGTCCCTCTGGGCAATGAGTGCTTTAATAAAAAATATTATTCTCATTTTAACAACGTGTTTTATTACAGAAAGCATTATTTTCATACATTTCGTAATACGATATTGGAATTATATACAATTCCTAGGAATTGTACACGTTTTCTAGGACATTTATGTAACAAATAGTTTTTGAAACAATATTTTATACATTTCCTAGATAGCTTCGGAATTATAAATATTTCCTAGGATTTGTATACAATTCCTAGATTTCATATATTTCCGGTAACATATATAAGAAATTTCTTGGTTCTGAAATAATAATACTGGCCATATTTGTAGATGACATTATTGTCTTTAATAATAGTGAAAAGTCATTTGACATTGTCAAAAATGATTTTCAATAATACTTTTCACTCAAAGACTTGGGTCCGTTAGGATTAAATTAAATGTCTCTTAGTGACGGAAAGCGAATAATGGTGAATCAAAAGTCCAATATATTATTTTTGCTGCAAAAGTTCAATTTAGAACATGCAAAGGAGTTTGATACACCGTTGGCTAATAGTAAATTGGATATTGCTGACACAGAAGGTAAAAACTTAACAGTTTTGCACTAAATACACGGCCAGATATCGCGTTTGCCGCGAGTTACTTGAGTAAATTTAATAATAAATACGGCAAAAGTCACATTGGCCGGTAGCGAAACGAGTGTTTCAATAGGTACCTGAAGCGCACTGCAAATCCCTGGATACCCATCCACACGGATGCCGACTGGGCTAATTGCGCCAGTGATCATCGGTCATATACTGGGTACTGCTTCAAATTGGTAGATGGTCCGATATCATACAAACTGGTAAACAACGCTTTTCCAATTTTGTCCACGAAAACATCCCATTATTGACTATAGGTTTGGTTGCGGTTGATTTAATTTTATTGTGTAGTTTTTTAAATAATTGAGTCATATTTGTTATGTTTTATTTGTTCTTAAACTATAGTCTCTGAATCGATTCTCTCTTCGTTATAAATTATCTCGATAGGATATTGAAATCGATTTTTTTCATTCTTTACATCACTTCATCTCTAGAAACTTAAAATCTCAGACGTCGCCGTACACATGCTATGTGTATTGTTTTATTACAAGTCAGTGAAGATAGTGAGACGGAACATTCTTGTAGACCTTCTAGGCTGTATTGACGTATTTCAGATATGACGTCACTTTCTTCTTGGAAATGTGACATTCGTGCCGACTTGTTTATTAATAGCCATTTTTGAGTCTCTGCAATTTCTAAATAAGCTTCTGATTTGGTTGAGGCTGTTTTTTTAAATTATGTACTTATGAGATGTTTCAGTTTTGAAGTAACCAACCTCAGCTAAACCTGAAGCTTATTCGGAGACTAGATTTGATGAAGTCTTCATGGAAGTGCAGACTGCAATAGCATACCTTACCTTACCTATTTCTGCCGCCAAGCAATAATGTGAACATTAGTTACTGCCTTCCAGTTTCGAAGAGTGAAATTACAGGCACATGAGACTTGTTAGCTTATGTCTCAGAGTGACGGGCGCAGTGGCATCACTACGCCTCTCAGATCTGTGTGATTTAAAACTCTGAGTGGCACTGGAACTGTTATGGACAGTTGTGTCTCTTACTACCAGACGCACGACTTCTACAAATCGTCACTTAGAATCACAAAAATAAAAAAACAAAAAATGCTTGACAAAAGTAGATACAGCTAGCTTGACTCTCTGTCAGGCAGTCCGCCACAACGAGACCTGCAGTTATGTCAGAAACTCAACGAACCAATACATAATTTACCATATTAGTAGGGGAGAAGGGGGCACCTTTGAACATTTTTTGCCTCACACCTGAGGCAGCTTAGAACCCGCCTGGGATACCTTTGAATTCATCAATTTAAGTGAAACTTATTTATTGCAAAATATTTTTATTAAATTCGCTATCAAAAATCTTTTAAAAATATATATCTTTTACAATATATCAAAAATCTTTTACAAAAATCTTTTACATACCAGTTGAGCGATGTGATGTCCTCCGTAATTGGATGTTGATAATCGATAGTTGTTATTCCTGTATAAGCATACGTTGTCCTTGTCGCTTCATGTTCTTTACTATTGCATTTAGTGTCTTATATTTCTTATTATATGCGCAACCAATACAAGTCAACAGAGACGTTTTATTGTGTGGACACCCTACTATATACTTACACTGTTAAGGAAATATTAAAAAGCAATTATCGTGTCTAATGAGCCACATATATACTCTCTATCTTCCTTCTATATTATTCTATTCTACTTTCTATATTCATTATATTTTTGGATATTTATAACCGACTCCAAAAAAGGAGATTCTCAATTCGACTGTATGTTTTTTTTATGTACATTATGCGATAACTTGTGAACCGATTTTGATGATACTTTTTTAGTTGGAAAGAGGCTACCTCTGTAGTGGTCCCATTTAAAGAAAATATTCCACCTTTAAAAGTGGCAAACTGGGGAGATTCCTGTTTCGCGCATTTTCCGGTAACCGATTTCAATAAAACAAATACATCTAATTCCACGAACTTTTGAGGTTGGTTTTTTTAATACTCTATACTGATTCTTGTAATTAATTAAAATTTCTATAATGTGTCATCTAAGGGACCACAAATAAATATGAAATTTACGAAACGTGGTTTTGTTTTACTTTTCCAATCGTCCTTGTGATTTTTATTAATGTTTGCAGAGTAATAACATTTATTTGCTCATTTAGGTCTCTGAAAGACCACACAAATAACAATATATAATCACTGCCAAATTACGTTTTGATCATTGTGTAAATATTTAAAGGTGTTTTACTAAATCTTTGTTAATAAAATACGCCAGCAAACTAAATACTTGCCCAGAAGTGGAAGATTTGATATTGGATTTGAGAGACTACGAATGAGTGTGAACACGAATGATTCTTTACAAATTCCTATATGCGTTTTACAAAATGCTTTACAAGTTGTACTAAACCTCCCAATTATTACAACTAGCAAAAATCATGTGGTCCCTCAGACACATAATAAATTACAAAATCACAGGAATAGTGAAATTCTTTAATAAGACCATTAAAGCAAAACCTCTTCTTATAAAAATACTAGCAGAGGAAGCTAATCATAACGTCTAAACGTATTCGAATTCACATTGATTTGTTAAAAATTGCCCCAATGGGTACTCTACAAAATAACAAATATTTTTCATGTGTAAAAATACTCAATTATTGCAAGCTGTTGGTTTAATATATATCCAGTAATTAATATCTTTACAACTATTTTTGAGAATGTTTACTTTTCGACACTGAAACTAACCACGACCTATCATTCGGTTTTTGGCGCGCGCACATTGACCGTTGCCACTGGCAGGTATAGTGCTGCCTTATTATAAACGTAATTCCTACTACATTTCCATTCAAACTGATTGTGTATACGCATTTGTTCTAAGCTACCACTGTTTAAAGGTGCCTCCTTTTCCCCTACGCTTCAGGGAATTGGTAAGTCAAACATCACGATCTTTGACAATTGACGTAGATTTGATATCAGGCTCAGATCCCACTGGAAATATATCACCGTGTCTGATGAACACCTTAAGGGCGCGTAGCGAGTTTGAAAATTGAATGATGGTTACAGTAGTTTTCTCTAAATAAATTTTTCAAGTATGATACATTTATGACTCAATTATTTCAGTGAAAACTATTCGATATTCGTAAAGGTATTAAATTCCTCCGATCTTTCCGCCACGTAGTTAATGTTTGGTCTGGTTTTTTTAATACCTACCGCGCAGATGTAAGGTTTATATATTTGAAAACGCTATGCCAACTTCATCTTAGTGTACTATATGACCTAGACTGGGCAAGACATCTTGTCTAAGTTAAATTTAATTAATTTGTTTTTGATAAAGTTCAGTTCCAATCTTCTATTTTGTAATCATGTTTTTTTGTTAACAAACCTTTTTTTGAGAGGTAAGGCAAAATTATTTTAATTAAATTACAATTATTTCTCAATAACTAATGCACCAGGAAAGGAAACAATTTTGAATATGTATCAATGGAACGCACAAAGTATCAAGCCGAAACAGGTCGAATTTGAGCATTTATTATGCCAGGAAAAAATCCATACTGCATTAGTGAGCGAGACTTGGTTAGAAATGGAGTCCGTATTTAAAATTAACAGCTATAATGTATTTAGGAACGATAGGTTGGGTTTTATGGCGATGTAGCGATTATTGTATATAAATCTTTATTAGGGCTCAAGTATATCCCCAAGTCTTAAATAATTCTGGTATCGAAATTAAGTGTTAAGTGTTTTCTTGATGTACCGTTTTACTAATGGGGCTGTCATGTTCAATAACCCTAAATAAAGAAAGATTTAAAAAAAATTCTCAATGTTACGTTTCAATTTAATATAGTTACTTAATACACATATTATTTCTTATTTTATTAAAAATTAGTTAGTTGCAGCTCTATAGTTTACTTCATAAAAAATGTTTTTGTTTCTATCGAAGAATATCACGTATCATCTCTAGACATATTTTGCCAAATCAATCTGAGTTTTAAGTCTGAAAATGTTTGTGCCTAGTTGTAAACAGTTAAAGTTATAAATGCCAAAATGCTGTAACCGTGTCGGTTGTGCTTCATATCGAACAAACAATAATCCGTACTTGATCGAAAACACAATATGTTGTAAATCAGCACACTATATTTGCGGTTGCAGCTGGCTGTACGGTTACAGAATTCATTATTGTTCTAATCATATTATATTTTAATGTTCTTTTTTTAATTTTTCACTATTATGAGACCATGAATTTAGAATTACATTTTTTTCATTAAGTAAGTCAGTTTTAGTGCAAGACTACAAAATTATATATTTTGTTCAAATTCTCTTCTCTCTTACCTATATAACAAAGAGTAAATCACAATTTACTTCAAACGGATACAGGTGATGGAAAAACTAAACAGTAATTATCTGGGAACCTATATTAATATTGATATTTACTTCCTTGGGTACACCTTATCGCGCCATAAACAATGTTGTTTTAACTCCAGTGCTTTCAAGTTGCTTCTAATATTCACATTGCCTTCATAACTTATGACATTTATTTTTACTTTTATTACTTACAAGCGCCAATAATGAGATAGTCAGTCACCATTGCAAATGCCATAGATATTAACTGGAAATAATGTTAATAAATACCTAATAAATGGCAAATTTAATGTTCATTTATTTATTTAGACAGGTGAATAAAAATACAATAAAAAGATACCACTACCTCAGCTTGAAATTGAATTCAAATTTTTCCCGTTACGTTATACGGTTCGTTATATTTCATTTCGTCGTTACGTTATATTTCAGAATTTATTTTTTTACAAACGAAATAAAAGCCTTTTGTAAAAGTGTATATCGTATATTATACGCGGTCCATTAAATTCGGTTGACACAAAAAAAATATTGGTATATGTAAAGTACTTATTGAATACAGCGGTTGTCTTGTAATATTTCGGTTTAAGTTTGTGTTTTTTTTTCTATCATGAAAATTGTTAGGAATCCTGTTTTCAAATCAGCGTATTTTTTCCAAAGTGATTGTTTAACACTTTCACTGTTGTTGTTGAAACAACCAAAGCCATTTGTGCTAGTATAGACTCTTAAACACTAGAAACTAAAACTAAGATTAAATTTTAAGACCCAAATTCCCCGCGGCTAGGTACCCAAAATGGTAGCAGCGTTACCACTTTGTATAGCTATCCTAATAGTTAGGCAAGGTAGCTGCTGACCATTGGGTTTCCCAAGCAATCTATTAATTTTTTTGATAAAATTTCGTAAAGATGAGGATTACCAGGACTACAATTACATACGTAGCCGGAGCTGAGGTCCTGGTACTACTTATCACACTTAAACAATTGTATGTATTGTTAATAGCAGTTACGTCTGGGTTCTTAAGAAAATTATAATGATCCAAATATCAAAAAACTATTCTTAGAATATATTTTATTGACTACGAAATTGAAAATGAAAACACATTGGAGTGCGCTGCATGAGTAGCAAAAATAATAGAAAATAATGGATATGAACTAGAAGACGCCCATGATTCCTCTCACAAAACCTTAAATATTCATCACACAGCCACCCAACTACTTTTTTAAATAAAATATAAGTGCGTATTTGACCTCCATCTCACCTGATGGAAAGTGACGATGAGGTCGACGATGTAGCATGCACACTTAAGTAATGTCTATTCACTCTCGCCTTGAAAAGACCCAAGTTATAACGTTCAAAGAAAAAGTCTGCTGGCAAGGAATTCCACTCCATAGCCGTTCGCCATATAAATGTGGAAGCGTAACGCTTCGTGCGAATCTTTGAAATATCCACAACATAGGGGTAGAACCCAAGCCTACGCCTGGTCCCCCAGTGATGAAAAGGGGAGGCAGAATTAAATCGTGTAATTCCATCACACGCTCTCCGTGATATATCCTGTAAAATACCGATAAGCAGGCAACTTTACGGCGGTGTTCAAGGCTGTGCAGCTTCGCCTCCACTAATTCCGAGTCACCTATAAGCCTCTTGGCACGGTTGTCAATTAAATCCAAAGTGGCCAGTTGATATGTAACAGAGCCATTCCAAAGGTGGCAACAATACTCCATGCATAATCGGACTTGTGCTTGGTACAGCTGAAGCAACTGTCCCGGTGTAAAGTAACGCCTCACCCTGGAAAGGATCCCAAGCTTCCTTGCTGCATTTTTGCAGGAAGCTTGCTGCATTTTTGCAGGAAGCTTGGGTTCCTTGCTGCATTTTTGGCCGTGGATTCAATTTATCTGCCGAAGTTCAAAATGGGACGCAGGTCCATTCCGAGTAGCTGGATACAGTCGGCTATCGGTATGGATATATTACGAAAAGTCGGAGTCAGCTCAAAGGAACTTCGTTTTGTGGAAAATAGACCCGCCAGCGTTTTGGTAGCGTTAAATTTGACTAGATTAGGATTGCCCCAATCGGAGACTGCCTGGAGTGTCAAATCTAAACGGCTAACCATGGACTTTCTGCAAGACTGGATTTCCTCTCCACTGACCCTTGCATTGGTCAAGTACCTATCTACAACTGTGCTGTCATCAGCATACACAAAGGTACCTGGAATTAACATATCATTGATATGCAGCGGGAAGAGAGTTGCAGACAATACGGAACCCTGAGGAACTCCGGCTCTAAGGCGGATGACTAGTTCTGCCGCTGGGTACCTGAGCTGAGCCTCATCAGACGTTGGAACAATTTGGTTGTCTCCGAATCTCCACTGTGCGAGCGGCAGAGATAGCAGTACACTAATTGTGTAACTCCTGTGTAAAATTTTGTAAAAGTAAAATTGTGAAATGTACCTATGATTTTAACTTTCTAGTTACGTACCTGTCATGGCCCATGTATTTAACCACACCCACACACGCCACTATATTAATAAGTTGCTGTGTGTACGCATGCGCGAGTGTGTGTGTGTGTGTGTGTGTGTGTGTGTGTGTGTGTGTGTGTGTG
>NW_020654748.1:18573153-18575280 GCF_003589595.1 Hyposmocoma kahamanoa
TGTGTGTGTGTGTGTGTGTGTGTGTGTGTGTGTGTGTGTGTGTGTGTAAGTAACACTTCATTTATTTATTACTGTACGTAATATATATATACATATAATATATATACATATATATAAATATATATGTATATATATAAATATATACATATATATTGTTTAAATGGACACAAAATTATGGTTATAGGCAACGATATTTAAATTTAAGTTTAATATCCTCTTAGTCAAATTACACATAATATTCATTCGTTAGGCAGATTCCCTTGTGAATAATATTTTAGGAACTTTAATGACTGCATATATATAAAGGGTGTTAAAAGATATAAACAATGGTTGCTTTTTATAAATAAACACATATCGTTCACTATATTTAGTTAATAATAGATACCTTTTTTTATTACAAACCGACTTCAAAATCTATTTGTCAAGTTTTATTGGCATCTGTTAGCGGAGAGTGGATGAAATCCAATAAACCGAGTTCATCCCTTAATTTTCGATCCTTAGTGGGAATATTAGGTGGTATATTATCTTCAAATTTAAATAGGACCATTCAATAGTGGTCACAGAATTGAATAGAGATAGTAATCTCTCTTTCCAACAAAAACATAATCATCAAAATCGGTTCACCAATACCAGAGTAATCGCGTAACATACACACACAAAGAAATACAGCCGAATTGAGAACCTCGTCTTTTTTAAGGCGGTTAAAAATAACTCTAGCAATGCCTCGAATCAGAACTTTCCCAACTTCTTTCTTTCAACTTACGAACATTAAGTTATAAAAATAAAATGCATTCATAATTAATCTACAGTAGCTATTATGGACACATTGCATATTTTGTTATGGGAAATTGCAAATGTTTTGGCAAATACAATGAAAACACAGCTGTCTAAAACAATCCCAACAAGATCCCATCGACAAGATGTGTTTCTTTTACATTCAGACGTCTACGAACTATTTACGCTGACTTAGTATAACATTACATTGTATATTTCGTTTGTTTTCCATTTGTTTATTGCAGTAGAGCTCTTGTGAGCTCGTCCAGGGAAGTACTGCCACTTTACCTATTTCTGCTGCCAAGCAGTAGTGTGAGCATTATTGCGCTCCGGTTTCGAAGGGTAAGGGTGCTGATGAAATTGTCAACTTATGTCTCAGGGTGTCGGGCGCAGTGGCAGTGCCGCTCAGGTCTTTGTGATTTAAAGCTCTGAGTGGTACAGCAACTGTTATGGACAGGCGTGTCGCTTCAGACGCACGCCTTGTTCGTCCCGTCATTTAATTATTATAAAAAATCATCACAATACGAAACTACAACTAGGTGTTAGTTATTGAATGTTAAGCGTATCTGTAATTGGATTGTCTGTCGGAATTTGTTCTTTTTTAGGTTTAAGTTGTTTGAATGTTTTAATACACATGCTATTGATATGCCCCATGAAAATAAATAAATAAATACAACGGACATTTGAACTAAAAACCGAAATTGTTTGACAAATGCATAATTATATTATTTACGAGTATGTTTTTGCTTTTCTTGTTCATACCGTTCTTCAACAAAGGTTGCCTTCTCAGAAGTCTAAAGCTGTGGCACACTGATGGTACCAGGTAAGCATCACGATTTGATGACTTTTGTGGCCCACTGATTTGGTTTCTGGAAGCGCCAAATTGGGACCTTTTCTAAATTAGTCTGAGCGTGGTCTGATACTCATAATAAAGGGAATTCCCAAACTTGAGACCTGGTAGTTGTTGTGGTATCACCAGTTTATTATAATTCCCGTAGATCTCGTAAGCGTTCTGTAAGGACGAATGAAAGGTATTAATCTTTAAACAAGTACTAAACATTCACAAATAATAAATAATTTAATATAATAATAATATTTGTGAGAGACGGGGGTTTGAACTAAGGAAAGCCCTGTATAACACACACTCAACATAAATAAGTGTTACTCAACATAATTTATAGCTTTATATATATTAATATTAATGTGTGTGTTTACTAAATCCGATTTTGTTACTAGTTTGTTTATTTCTAATCTATTCGCCAATAAGTATAGTAGGAAACCTGCATTTTTATGTATGTTTTTATTCCTGTTTAGAAGCACACACACACACACACACACACACACACACACACA
>NW_020654748.1:18575290-18608614 GCF_003589595.1 Hyposmocoma kahamanoa
GTGCACGTGATTTGAACGTTAAAATCATGGGTACATTTTGCAAGTAGATGGGTGTCCATGTGTAATAAACAGTGATCGGCATTGAATGCGTTAATTTAGCTGAACTGAACAATAATGTAGACATTCTACAAGTCCCGGGACTTCTCAGAACTGATTTTATTTTTGAATACGCATATTATTTATTGTAATTTGAGTATATTGGCAGTTGCAGTGGTAATTAGTTAATTATTATTTCCTATTAAGAACTTGCTACAAATATTATCTCAAAAACAAATTTTATACGCGTTGATGACTGGTATAGCCATATAGTTTATGTCTGAGCTCGCATCTCTTTTTCCTTTACCGTCACAATATGTGATAAGCCAAAGCCGTATCAACTGCCAGTGACGTTAAAAAAATAGTGTGTGTGACGTTACGTTTGATTAGGGAAATCTTTCGTTCGCAACTCCGCAAGTTTTATCATTTATCCGTTATCATTTATCCGCGCCTCCGCTCGGTATTGAGCCGTGAGATTACAAATATTCATGGTGGCGTTATTTGTGACCGGCTCGTATGTAAATGTGAAGCAGAGTTTATGTCAAGCTCTTGGGCATTTGGATCTGAAGGTTGGTGTTAGTACGGTATCTCTTTCCTTTTACTTGCGAGCTCACCTATCCCACAGATCTCCACGAGTTATCGAAGGCAATTTTTTTTCGATTTAATCTAATCTTTTTCCCACTAAACTACCAGTAATCTTTGCATCACTGTGATGCACTAATAGAACTTAATAAAACTAATCCAAAAAGTGTACACTATACCGAATAAACAACTATGTCTGTGACCACAATTAGGTATTGTAGTAATTGGTAATTAGGTATTGTTCCGATTCGATTAATAGGGCCGGTGTCGACTGTTACCTACAGACCACCTTAGTCGAGTTACATATATATACCCATCTGCACAATGTCTTATATATTTATAACAAATAAGCCCGATCTATTTGTCTTCGTAAAGTAATTGCAAATATATTGTTCGTATATAAAAATAGCAATAGTAAGTATACTTCAAATTCTTTCAACACTGATCTGTATAGGTACTTCGTTCGTCTACGGTTCTTTCGCGTTTCAATCTTGCTTCACATTTAGTGAAGTAGAGACATTTGCGTGCCTTTTATATATAACAAAAAAAAGTGTATAGTAAATTCTAATCGCGAAAATACTAAGTCCTGCATTTTGGTTGAGAATAACATTTAGTATAAAACAGCATTGTACCAGCAATAATCATCAAACATCCTATCTTTTAACGTCATTAGGTATTTTACTGTACCTACGCAGGCACAGTGATAGCTTTATGAACTTTACCGCCAACACTAAATTCACATTTGGAAAGTTCTTTTGTAATCGCCATTTATAAACAGGTTCATCGGTATTTCAAAAATTCTATGCATTAATTTCTAATTATGAGTGACACATTTTATTTCTTTTGTGACTGTTTACGGGAGTGGATGTGAAACAAGTGACGATCAGTTTTTCTTTTTATTTCCAGACAAATTATTTCATTGTGAAAAATGGCTGCGGTGTTCGGCGTTAAAAGTCCTATGTGGGACCTGAACAAAAGCCAGTGTAAGTTTCTTTAACAACTTTAATTTAAAATAACTAGTCTCTCAGTGTACTAACTACAACTCTTGCAAGTTAACTCAAATTATTTTGTATTATTTAGCTGAGTCAAAATTTTGCAAACATGTAACTTAACATAACTAATTTTTGTTTGAGGTGTTTTGGTGTCGATTTTTGTGTTTTTTTTTTATTATTTCTTTATAATACAAGGTGGTAGGAAGAACAAGTCGTGCGCCTGGTGTTGAGTAACACGCCTATCCATAACATTTGCAGTGCCACTTAGAGCTTTAAATAGCACAGATCTGAGGGGCACTGCCACCGTCACCTTGGCCTAAGTTGATAGGTCCCATGTGCCTGTAATTACACCAGCACCCTTACCCTTCAAAACGGAACGGCAATGTTACCCTAGATGAACTCTTTCACAAGAAGCACAGGCTCAGTGTGACGGGCGCTGTGGCAGTGCCCCTCAGATCTTTGCGATATAAAGGTCTTAATCTCTGTTATGGACAGGACTAGCTTACCATCAGGCGCACGACTTGTTCGGTCCACCACTTGATAGTATAAAAAAAGTGTTATTTTGGCATTTATAATATAAGTTTTGATAAAAGATTCAATTAACTTAAATTTCGTTTATGGCTATTATTTAATTATCTATCTGCAACTCACGTTTTTACGAAACATTTTATTAAAAAACATAAACTTCAAATTAATGGGAAATGAAGTAAAATTGTTATTTAAAATGAGTGTCAGGTTAACGATTGTTATCTAAAATTAAATTATAGAATGTAAGTTAATGAGTGATTTTTTTTTATGAAAAAAGTTTTTATTAAATAACATTATATTTAATGAGCAGTAGGTTACATTGATACGATACATAGTATACACACCATTCTAGTAGCAATAGAGCTTTTTGTGAAAGACTTCGCCCAGGGAAGTGCTACCACCTTACCTGTATCTGCCGCTAAGCAGTAGGCAATGTCAGCATTAATGTGTTCCGGTTTTAAAGGAGAATCCCGCTTGCACATTACGTTCGATCCGTATTCTTTTCGAATCGGAGAGTATACAAAAACAGAAAAGTCGGACAGTCTTCGGATGTCGCTTGAATTAAATAAACTTAAACTAGGTGATCCCTGTAACACTTCATTTTAGGTTTGTCGTAGGGATGAGGTATAGTCGATAGATTTTTAGTGTATTTGATTTTTGAAACAAAAGTTCTCTCTTGTAGTTTTGTTTTTATAACGTATTCTGAACGACGTATAAATGTGTAAAGTGTGTTGTGTTATTTTGAAGGCATATACAAAGAACTATAATTCAAATGTAATACCAGTAGATATTTTAGTAAATTTCAAAAAACATTTACCATGATCATTAATTTATCGGTTTCAAAAAAGTAACAACACTGATATATCAATCATTGCCCGTGATTAAAATTCTTACTTTAAGAATGGTGAATACACTATTATCGAAAACTTTTGTCGATTTACCTCATCTCTAGCAATTGCAGTGCAATGAATTAACCTTTGCACGTTGGCGAACAAAATGTATGAATTTTGAAAAATATGTTTTGACGCTTATTTCTTACAAATAAATATTGATTTACGTGTTCTTTTTACTTCAATTCAATGTACAAAAGCGCGGCTTATGAAAACAGTTCACGTATTTCATAAATACGTAAATCAGTTCACGTCGTTACAAGGTTATATTTTGTAGATTTTTGGGAATAGTCACAAAGATCAACCTAGATTATTTTTAGTACAACTATTTGTACTTTCAATCTCCGTCAACTTTTGGCATTGTTAATACATAATGAAGACGCAGAAGAAATAAAAAGTTTTAGATACGCCTTCTCCTGTAGGACTGACTTATCAGAAAACATTTTGTAATAATTACGATGAACTTAAACAAGATAAGAAGAAATTTATATATAGTTATAACTGAATGGGTGTGCCCATTTTAAATTTCACTCTATATATACGTATCCATACATATCGATACGTGCTGCAAGTGCTGTTTCCCGTCTTTCCTCCGCGCAGCCGTCACCGCCTTTGGGACTCAGATCGGACGCGATCCGCGAAAATAATAATCCGAATCGAAGGTATTCTCGACTTCTGATGACAGAATTCTGATTTAGCGTCCAATCTCTCATGTAAATAATAGTACGGCTACTTCGGACCATCATTTCTCGGATTCCGAACGAATACGGATCGGACGCGGTGAGCATACGCTCTAAGGGTGCTGGTGAATTTACAGGCACATGGGACTTGTCAACTTATGTCTCTAGGTGTAGGTGTATTATGGACAGGCGTGTAGTTTGCCATCAAGTGTACGGCTTGTTCGGCCTGTCACTAGATATTATAGTCACAAGACATTACATATCACTAAAACGTATCTGATCGTAGTTATCACGGTAACTCCTCACAGCGAAGCTATTTTCCTAAACCTAATTTTAGGCAATCGTTTAACAATCTATTCTAATTTCATGTCCCTCAATTAGCTGCATGATTTGCAATAAGCCAAGACAACAAGAAAGGTCAAAGAGTTCGTCGCTACTTTGAATTTACTATAAGTAAATTTTTATAAGTAATATATTTAAAAAAAAACTTTATGTGCTTAATTATTTCTAAATGGCGAACTATTGCTATTGTACTTGCAAATAGTGAGCTTCAAGTAATTGAATGAAATTTTAGATATTGTAGTTTTGTTATCGTTTGTAACCAGTAAACAGACGTCGACGCAATGGAAAGTAATTACTGCTTGACACCGGCTGCACAATGCCCTTTTGCGGTACTAAGAAAACACGTGCAACATCGCAAATGCTTTCTTGTGTCTATAGTCTTGTATGCCTGTGATTAAGCTAGCTCTAGATGGAACACAGCAGAGAGCATTGACAGACATTGAAAAAGACAGGGGGAGCACGTCACAGAGGAGAACCTGATCATCAGTAATTGCAAATTTTCTCAATAAAAAAATAATATTTTTCAGATGACGAAATCGACGACCTACCTCTCATGTCTACACCTGGTGTAATCATGATGATCCTCGCAACTTACCTTCTCTTCGTACTAAAGATCGGCCCTGACTTTATGAGAAAACGCGAAGCATTCAAACTTACCAAAGTTCTGATAGTTTATAATGCTGTCCAAGTTGTCGCTTCAGCGTTTTTAGTACAATATGTAAGTCTTGTTATCTAAGAATATCTTTATTTATTCTACGAGATAAGTAAAAAGTATAAATAAAAGACATGAAGAACACAACAAAACACAACATAATCTAAGCTTTCGTCATCGAATCTCACTTTATCACAATCTTATTTTTGAAAAAATACTGTAATTTTTAAAACAAATTTTGCGTTGTTTTTAAAAAAAAATTCTCTTACAGTACTTAAGAAGTTTACTACGGACAGGATTGACTCCACAGAAATGTTACATGGGTGAGGAAAGCTATAGAAAAGAGGTGAGTATAAAGTAATTGGGCCGTAATTATCTACCGGGCTCATATACTTTGTAACCTAGTTTGTCGTTAATAGTAATTTATATTTCTTTAAAAAAATATAGATGAACCATCTTGGGTCTAGAGGTAGGGGAAGACCTAGGAACAGTACCACATAGACCACAGGAAATGTAAGCATGAAGTCGGACAAGGAAGTTCAGTAAAAAGCTCCCAGCAGAGAAACCTAGAAGAGCTACCTGTAAAAACAAGAGCAATTCTAGTTTGCAGTCAGTGCCCTAAGATACCTGAGTTTGCCTTTTTTTAATATAATATCAAGTGACAGGACGGACAAGTAGTGCGCCTTACGGTAAGCGACACGCCTGATCATAACAGTTGCATTGCCTCTCCGAACTTTGAATCGCAAAAACATTGAGGCGCACTGCCTCTGTCACTCTGAGACAAGTCAAGTGTTGACAAGTCTCATGTGCCTGTAATTTCACCGGCACCCTTCAAAACTGGAACACATTGCCGACATTACTGCTTGGAGGCAGAAATAGGTAAGGTGGCAGTACTTCGTAGTTTGCCTGGCCCAACTAACCGACCATTTGGTTAAAAAAATGTTGATCTTAACCTTTAACCTGTGAGCAGGAAAATTCATTTTGGTATGACTTCCAGATTATCCGGTACATATCATTAGTGACCAGTAGCGAGGCGTCCATATAACTCGATTCCCACCGGCTTGCCCAAAATTTTCCACGTATTATCAAAACACTGTACGAGACAGCGCGCATACCCCACAACTTAAAAACTTTACTCAAAATATTCATTGATAAACGTGTAGTAAGTGACCTGTCCTTGATAATACGGAGCTTGCCGATGGATCTTATTACCAATTACAGCCCGAGTTAAACCGCTAATTTTCGGCTTTCATTTCATTCGTAAAACCTACGCGCATCATCAAAATTCACGTACATATTCGCAAAAGTTCGCTATCATACATTGGTAGAAAATGGGTCGCCGAAAACCCGCTAAACTTGTCGCCAATATGTGTCTTAGGAAAAATTGTTGCCTAGTGTAAAACTTTTTGTTACTATTGTCAAATATTATAATACCATATTAATTTAAAAAAGGTCTATTAGTATTTGGTAAATATTGAACGATAAAAAGCGTTACAAAAATTTGTTTGTTTAGGTGTTTTAGGGTCGTATTCCAGAACTCTACTCAATACTCAAGTCAGGACTTAAGCAGACTTGAGTATGATTTCAAGCACTGGAAATACGGCACTAATGGCAAGCTCTTGAGTATGGTTTTCAGTGCTTTAAATCATACTCAAGTCCTGACTTGAGCATTGAGTAAAGTTCTGGAATACGGCCCTTAGTTTACTAGGCCTAGCCTACGTAAAGGAGAAGCTCGTGTTAATTAGCAGTTTCAGTTAAAAAGCAAAGTGGCAACAATTGCATTCACTTGTCGCGATATATCTTTCTAATTAGTGGTCGCGATTCTCGCGATATGAAAGTTTGTTTACAAGTAACGAATTGTTAAAATAATGTAATAAATTTTATATTTATCGTTATAGAACCAGGGAAATTACCTTTAGTAGTGTCCTGTCTGTTAATGAGTGATGATTTAAGATTCGCCAAGGCATCTTTTCAAGTACTATAATTAATTAAGTAATATAACTATTTATTTGTATATGGCCGCTTTAGTCTAATTCGATTGTTGTCTCGTTGATTATTTGCTTAATGAAGCAACATATTTTTCAAAACTATCCTTTGGAAAAAAAAATGTTATTAACCAAAGCCTGTGCCGGCCAGAGATGAAAATTGATTACAAGCAGAAAAATCGTATTTTCAAACACTCTCGTAATATTTTAAAAATTCTCTAATATTTTATGACAAATACAACTGCCTGATAATCTCACAAATTAAATTTCGAATATTAACTCTGTGTCACATTTTTTTACCCTTCCCGTATCGGTTGCATCAAAGTAAAAGATTATTTATTCCATAGGTAAAATAAATTTACAATTGAAAACGTCACATTTAAGCTACTGCTCGTTCACTACGCTGAAGATCATCATTGCAGAAGATCGTTTTAGAAGCGAATTTATACCTACTCGCGAAATTGTCAAAAAGAAGAAAGATTATAAATTTTGGCTATAATTTCGTTTATTATATATTAAATTTGTAATTAAAACGCGAGTAACTTTTAGAACCATACGGTCGGCTATGGGGTCAGGTATCTTAAGGCATCGGCTATGCCTTGCACTCTACTAAGTGCAGAAATGTTTCCTCGTGTTTCTGATAATATTCATCATCAGCTTACACACATTCATTGCTGGACGTAAGCCTCCCCTTGAGCACGCCAACTCTCTCGGTCTTGTGCCGCCCGCATCCAACCGCTACCGGCCACCTTTCTCAGGTCGTCCGTCCATCTTGCCGCAGAGCGACCTACACTACGTTTTCCTTGACTTGGTCGTCATTCCAGAACAAGTCTGCTCCATCGGCGATCAGCCCTCCTGCAGACATGCCCGGGCCACCACTTAAGCTTATCGATTTTGGGAGTTATGTCGATCACTTAGTTCTCTGACGTATGACCTCATTAGAGATTCGATCTATCAGAGAAACCCCAAGCATAGTAAGTACTGCCACCTTACCTATTTCTGCCGTCAAGCTGTAATGTCAGCATTACTGTGTTCTAGTTTTGAAGGGTAAGGTTGCTGGTGAAATTACAGGTACATGGGACTTGTCAACTTATGTCTTAGGGTGTCGGGCTCAGTGGCATTTCCCCTCAGATTTTTGCGATTTAAAGCTCTGAGTGGCACTGAAACTGTTATGAACAGGCGTGTAGCTTACCATCAGCACACGATTACTTGTTCGTCCCGTCACTTGATATTATAATAAAAAAGCCTTACTTTTTACACTTTATGGGATTGACTACCTGAAGATGTGGCTAAACTGATATATTGCTGTCCTCTAATTCCCTTGATCATAAATAAAACCTTTTTATTAGGAAAAATCTACCATTTTTGTGTTATCGACTTCTAATCATTGGCATTGGCTGTATTAAAAGTATTATAATTTATGCACTAATTCTAAAACTCTGATGTTTTCTTTTTCAGATACTTTTAGGGATTTGGTTTTATCTCGCTGCTAAAGTAACCGAGCTCCTTGACACAATCTTCTTTGTGCTCAGAAAGAAGAATAATCAAATTACTTTCCTTCACTTGTACCATCATTCAATCATGATGGTTGGCACTTGGGCCCTTTTAAAGTACTGTCCATCTCAGAATCTTTTCTTTATCGGATTCATCAATTCTTTGGTACATATATTTATGTACACTTATTACGGACTGGCAGCTTTGGGACCTAATGTCGCGAAATATTTAACGTGGAAAAAACATATGACCAAATTCCAATTGGTAAGTTTGGTTAACGTCACGCTCGGTACTTTGTGTTTATCAGTGTAAAAATTTATTTGAAGATTTCATAATATATTTGGGTTTTTCCAGGTTAGTTTTCTCTACATAATTTGGGTAATTTTTTGATTTAAGTATTCGCGTAAATTATCGTGAAATATTAATTAATATTTCAAGTTACTCACACTCGAATATTGGAAATACTTCATGACAATATTCTACAATAATTCGATACATCCAATGAGCTCTACGCCAACATCATTTTTGGACCTGATTTATTTTTTGTTTCTTTATTTTTTCACAAAATTCGTTTTTTTTGTTTCTTTTGCAAATTTTATTTTTGTTTCTTTATTTTTTCACAAAATTCGGGGAGCATAATATTACTAAATAAATATGGCTGTTTCCAAACATAACAGAAAATGACCAAAAAATAAGTTCGCATAGAGTTCATTACAGGTATCGATTTAAATAATAGAAATTGCCACCAAAATTAGGTAAAGAAAAGGAATCTGAAATTATCCATTTCAACAAACCAGGAATATCTTATTTGTAGAAATTAAAGTATAATTTTTTAAATCATATTATTAGCAGATAACGCTTGTTTTTGTAGAAATGGAATTTTTAAATTTATATTTCTTTTTTTAGATCCAATTTGTCTCCATCATAGTCCAGTACGTAATCAGCACCCGAATCTCCGATTGTCCCCCAACCAAAGGAACTGCGATCTTCGTTGCTAGTAATACCTTCGTATTTCTACTGCTCTTTTTGAACTTCTACCGCCAAAAATATATTCAAAAGAAGCCCAAAACAAATTGAATTATGACAAGTACTAATTGGTTCTCACATGTAATAAAGCAGCTGCAAGTTCAAAATTCTTGACACTTAAGTCCTGTAAGTAACGAAAAAAAGAAAGTTAAGTACTGTAAGTCCTTTCCTCGTAAATACCTA
The DNA here is from genome assembly GCF_003589595.1 of Hyposmocoma kahamanoa. Taxonomy (NCBI): domain Eukaryota; kingdom Metazoa; phylum Arthropoda; class Insecta; order Lepidoptera; family Cosmopterigidae; genus Hyposmocoma; species Hyposmocoma kahamanoa. The sequence continues at coordinate 18,584,681 of NW_020654748.1, forward strand.
TATTATGCCCAGTAATTCAAGTAAATACAACTATTATTTTGTATAAGCCTTTCTTGATGTCATAATTAATAAAAAATTATGAATATAGAAGATTTATTTTTTTTAATTTCAACATTATGTCAACACTGTCAGCTATTTGAAAAGTTTTACAAATTTCTATATTTATTCTTCTCTATGGTGTTGCAGTTATATAAAGATCAAAACTACAAATCTTTTATTTATTTTTTTATTTATAAGGCATAATTAAACATGTACAGTACAATCAAGTTACTACGCCTTCAAAGTGTGCATTGTTTAAGCAAATTTTACTTGTAGCAAAGCTAGACTACGTCGTCAGACCTGGTCAAGTTCGATTCCAATCTTTATCATCTTATAGTGTAGTAAAATTTACATACTTACATACCTAACCGACGTTAAATAAACGCAAAGAGAAAACATTAAAGTGGAGAATTTGGTGATGTCGGTGTTCCAGTATCACGCGAAAAATTACGAGACTATCAAAATGTTACTTTTTTTGGCATGGACACGTACATAAAACACCACAAATTACGCCCAAACTCAGGAGAGCAATAAATGAAGGCCATACAAACTGTTCTCCCGGCCCGGGAATCGAACTCAATACTTTAAGGAAACAAATTTATATCCACATCAACGAATTACAGCAACGAATGACACTCCAGTGTAGACTAAAAGTCTTTTTGACACAGTTTTATAATAAGATATGACTATAATCCGCCCCTATGATATTTGTTAGAGCGGTCACACGTGGTGATTTTTAACTGCGATTCTAACGCATGTTTGTGGAAAGTGGAATTGTATCGCGGCACTAGCGATTTATAGGCATAAGCATCGAACGCACGTTTGAATCGATGCAGACACGTATGTCTACCGCAACAAAATGGCGCGGACGGGTGAATCTTCAATACCACAAAAAAAAATCACGACTGTACCATGATTTCATCGATACCGTATCGCTTTGTATCGCGATCGTATCGCTGAAGCTGCGGCGGTATCGCGTTTGTATTGTGATCGTATCACTGCTTAAGTTGCGCGTGTGGGAGGTAGATTATTTTATTAGTGACAGTTTCGCTACTGCACAACTGAATCTCTGCCAACGCGCTGTTAAAAGTGGCCATGTTTAAGCGACATATTCGGTTTGGTTGATTCTGCATAACATTGGCAGTGTTGAATTAGTCACTTTGGAAAAATATATAGTAAAACTGAGGATATGCACCGATTACTATACGATCAATGATCTTATATTGTATACGGTGAGAAAAATCGGTTTCTAAAAATTTTCACGATAGAAAAAAACACAAACTTACTTAGAAATTTTACAAGAAATCCGCTGTATTCAATATGTACTTGACATATGGCAATGATTTTTTTTATATCAACAACTGAATAGAATACGTATACTATACTATGTACATTTTTCAAATTACTATAATTTCATTTGTAAAAAAATTATTTCTGAAATAAAGCCGGTGTCCCTGCCTCTCGCCTCAAGCAAAATCAACCATATTAGTACGAGATAGGTTTTAATTCGAGCAGAGTTGGTATCGACTCTTAATAAAGGTATATACAATAAGGCAATAAAAAAGAACACATTTTTAAAATGACATATATTTAACGAACGTTATGTACGGTTACAATTTGCTACATAAAATTGTGCGAATCTATTAGAAAATATGGAAGTCTTGGTGTAGGAAAGCACTTTCATATATATAAAGTTCTAGTTAAAATAAAAGTTAATTTATAACAGTATTTAACCACATCCATTTCTTAATACCTCGAACCCTTGATTTAAAGAAGACATAAGTATAAACACACCACAATTTATAACAATGAAATTATAAAAAATTCACACTTAATTCTTCAATTCAACCTCAAGAAAATTGTCCACAGATAATCTTGGCTCAGGAAAATGACCATTTTTGAAAACAGATTTGTTTTTCTAAGGAAATTAAAAACGTTTGAAAAGAAATAAAATACTTAGAAACCTTCTTGGAAGAATTTTCTTCTCTCCACAACTAGTTACTTGAAATGGAAGACGTTTCATACAAATGTATCACTAGCTTTTATTTAATTGACAACAATTCCACATTTAATATGAAATTTAAGTTGTTTAATTTCTTCTTCAAAATCCAGTAAAACGTCGTTATGATCTTAACAACCCTCTATATTATAATAAAAATCACGCTGAGAGTCCTGTGTCCCGCTTTGAAAGAAGTAATAGTTTCTTGCATCCTAGGTACATATCATTTAATATATTACGATATTCAGAAAAAAATATACGTACAGCCAATTCACTGTCGATTTACGATCACAGAATTATCAATTTCATAAATTCTAACAAATATTAGCAAATATTTCACTCTGAATATCATTAATATTCGAGCGTATAATTCCTAAATTAATTACCTTAAAAACATTTTATCTATCATTTTACATACTCGGTTAAATTCTCTAACATAAGTTATCGAACGCCAAAACTGAGTATAAATTAAACAAAATTTTATATAAAATAATTACACGCATAATTTGGTTTTTAACATCAAAATATTACTTGTTTTAACCTAAATCGGTTACCTTGGCATAAAACCAAATATTTCATTATACTGAATAAAATTGTTACTTATTCAAGTTTCAATCTTTCACAAAATTCATTGCAAATTTTGTCAAAGTCTGAACATGGAGCCATGTATCTTTACCTAACTATTTATATATCAACAGTAAGGTGAGATTCTATAAGAATCACAATATTGGCTCTACTTCTATCAAGAGCCGCATATCTATTACATAAAAATCTTGAAACTTTAATATAATAGATGGCCCTCCCGAAGACTAAAGAGCTACTGTACATATTTAAGACTTCATTGCCGCTTTCATTTCTCTCATGCTAATTATTAGAATAAAACGAATCACATGTTCTCCTTACATCTCCTTCTTGTCTTCTTTCGTACTATTGTGTTTGTTGTGGCCATTTTTAATACCATTAGCATTACCATTTTCATGATTTTTGGTATCTCCAGCGTTAAGTTTTGCTTTGCCTTTATCTCCTGGTTTGCCATAGGCTTTGTAGTAGAAATCGTAGAAGAGGTAATAGAAGAATATGGAGTTAGGCAGGGTGAAGACAATGGACCAACGTGGGTAGCCGCAATCGTAGAAGACCAATTGAAACGAATGAAGAAAGGCGATGCAGAACTGGAGCTAAAAATAAATAAAAGAACAATCAACTGAAGTATTCATCAATTATCAACGAATTAAGTACCAAAATGGTCAAAATCAAAATATGAAGTTTCTTTGTGGGTTTAACTATTATTGCACGGTTTAACTTTTGGTTAACTGTTACAAGTATTCAAGTTAAGATACTTGTGATAACTAATTGTTAAATACATACCATTTGCAATGTAGTAATATGTCTCTTCCAAAACAAGTACTTCTGGAATTGAGGTCCACAAGCGGCTAACATGTAATACGTATACATAATAATGTGAACAAAGGAGTTGATAACACCAATCAAGGTTCCATGTCCTCCTGGGTAGTATTTGGTGGCTCCCCAAGATATCATCGGCATCACGGTGTGGTGATACAAATGAAGGAAAGTGATTTGGTTATTCTTCTTTCTGATTACGAAGAAGACCGTGTCGAGGAGTTCGGATATCTTCGCGAGGAAGTACACGTAGACGCCTCTAGCTACCTGGAATATATTAAAAAGCAAATTGACTTTACTGTTTTCTATTAGTAAGATAAGATAATATAATCTCATACAAAAAAATGTCACGCTCGTTACTCGGAAGCTTATTTTGATTCTTAATGCGCTGATTCATGAATGGTATCAAGTAAACCCGCGGTGCGATTGTAATAATATACGAATGGGCCAACAGATGGCAGCTATCGAGGTTATTGCTCTTGTTAAGGGGATGATTATATATACAATAACATATAATAAAATCGCTAAGAAGCTGAGTTAGTTACTTTTATATTTTAAATAAAAAGTCCGTGATAAAACGTTACTTAGTTACGAGAACAAATTCAAAGAAGTGCCATCTATACAACTGATTGAAAACTAATAAATTAAAAAGAATACCACAGAAAATCCTTCGTTTTGTTATCTTTTCAACAACAATTAAATGTTTTCACCAATTTTCATAATTGCAAATAAATATTAATTTCAACATTCCTAAAACGTTGTTTAAATAATTTTGCATTTCTTTTTTATATTTTATACTTCTTATTTAGTATGACGCCTCAAATTTTCGAGATTCAATACTTTCTTCTTACTTCTTACTTTTTATTTTTTTCAAAGCGTCGCCATCTACAATTTTAAATATGTACTAAAGTTAATTTATATGAATTGATACCCCATGGTAATACTACAAACGTAGAAAAATGATCGATTATCGATTGAGAACATGAAAAATAATTTGCGCTTTCGTTGGTTTTAAAATCTGTACAAATGGTCGTCATACGGATGTGTATGGTTTTGTAACATTACCACCATTTACAATTACAATTTGACAATCACTTTCTAATTTAAAAATCGTCATTAGGTAGGTGACTACAAACTTAACCATTAAAACTATTTTACTACTCAGAATTAGTCATATGTAATAAACCCTTATTGAATGCCGTCAAAGTAATTGTTATTAATAATAATTCATCGTGATTAACGTTAACGTTAGTACGGTCATTAAAGATATAATTGCTATAGATAAGTCGTTATTATTACAACGACGCGTAAATCGATTGTGAAATGACATAATACAGTTAATTTACATCATTAGTTTATAGCTCTTAAAGTGAAAATTAAAAAAGAAACAGAAAACGGAAAGAAATTCTCGATCTATCAGAATAAGTACTTGTAATCTATTAACTAAAAGTTTTACCCCACAGGGCTGGCACAAGATCGTATGTACGATATATAAGAGCCAAAACATAAAGGTCATTGTGGACTTTAAAAATAACAACCCTAATTCTTATTTTTTTTCTTTGTATATTTTTGTCGGGTAGTAAGGGAAAAAATATTTTCCCGAATAGGCTAAATAGTAGAACAGAAGTTCGTTTCGAAGTGCAAAGTAAGTATCTGTAATTTGGCGTCGGTTTCGACGTATGATGTAATTCACTAGGCTGAATTTTTCAAATGGTAATACTTTTCCTTGAAACGACCCACAACGGCAAAATATCTATGACCCGTCAAATTTTACTAGACGGTTAACTGAAACTTACTCTCATAGCTTCTGGCGATCTTGAAAAGTCCACGCCCTGACATTTCCAACTATAAGTCCTTAACCAACCGGCATCCAGACCCTGAAATTCACACAAATATATTCGCTACATAAATTTAATGACACTTATTCTAAGGTTTCTTTATTATTAATACAGTGATCGATCAAATACAGAAAAAATACTTCGATCCAACGACTCGAACCAGTGACTGTTGCCTCACCGTGGTTCAAATCAGCACATCTTACGAATTTTTTGCTATCAACCTTTGCATTGAGTTCAAACTCTTTGTATTGAGGCTTTCTATCATAGCGCCACCTGTGACAAACTTATGAAAGTTTCTTTACTCCGTTACTTTACAGCTACCAGAAGACTAACAGAGATGTCGCTATATTCATTGCAATATTCATAAAAACAATTTCAAAACCCTTAAAACAATTTCTTTCAAGATTTGCTGTACACCTGTACTTTACAGATGCCAATAATAAATACTTTACAATACCGTCCAGCTTGATTTTCATTGCCTCTCCCGATCGGAAACTGCGTCTTTTCCGAGTCAAGGCGCATAATTGCGAATCACAACTGGCCGATCGGAAACTTTTGACATTTTTAATCGGAACAATAGTTAATTTAACTCACGAATTAGAAAGACATAGTAGGAGTCAGGTTCATCTTCTCACTCAGAAATCCATCTGATTTCGAGACTACCCGGTCGGATCAATTCAGATTTGAATCAAAATCAGGACGCAGAAAATGTTTGGCATTTAAAAGTATGCTTTACTTAAAAAAAATAATATTAAACAAAGAACTTACCTCATAAAACAACCAGCTGCTGACTAGCACTTGAATGAAATTGTAAACGACCAAAGTCTTTTGAAGTTGGAAGGGCTTTTTATCAGCCATATACCGCGGACCCCATTTCAGTGTGAAGTACAGGTACAGTCCGATGATGGTCATACCTGGCAGTGGACTTTTGATGAGGAACCAGTCATTGGTACGAGGATCTGTAAACAAGAACAAAATATTTATTGCATTGTCGTCATGTACCTCACGAAACCCTCCCCGCACGACGTATCCTGTCTTTCCTGTACGTCTGGTACAGCCTGGGTAACAATTCCCGATTGGATAATCCTCTTACCACGATGGCAAGCATAGTGTATGCCATTTTGATTGGTCCGTGATGCCATCGATACAAGAGGATTGCATTTTATGATGAGAACTTATATACGGATAAGTTTTTGCTTCAATATCAATGGCAGGCGCTTTGCATACCAATTCGTCGGACTGACGTAAAAAAAAACAAGATTAGATTGATTGTTATAAATATTATTATAAAATAATTATTCACTGAAATTATTTTAAACGCTCTTTGTATAACTAAAACGAACAAGATAATTGATATTGTTCGGACCTATAAGAATAAATTAGATTATTCTCTAGATTCATCATAAAATTTACAGCTCGCGAAAAAAATTTTTTACGCTTTCTATATTTAATAATAAAAATACACTTAAAATCAATAGCTTTGGGTCTGGTATAATCGTGGCAAGTGATCGCTATTGTTTTGAAAATAGGGCTCATTCAGAGTACAGGCGCGGGCGCGACGGCGGGTGCGGGCGCGCTGGTCTTGGCGTCTTCGTCATAATGCCGAAGCGGCTACGAGTGGGTTGATCCACACGTCGAAATCTCAAACAGACGCTAGACGCTAGACCAAGCACTGTGAAAGGTACGGGCGGACTGAGCCAATATCTCTACCCGCGAGTCGTGCACGGCCACTGTGGACGCAACGAGCCTCTACGTACATTTGATTAAATCTCTGAATAAGGCCCATGATGGTGGCAATACTAGAGAAATAAGCACGTTTAGTCAATCGATCTTCCCACTATTTCTATATGATAAAACATTTCCATCTTACAGGAATTGCAGATTGAAGCACTTCGTCACCTTTCATACTCTCATCTGAATCTATCGGCTACAAATTGAATCAAAGAAGAAATAAGTAGATTCGGGCCCAACGGTGTCTTTAAAAAGAAAAGAAATTATTTTTATAAAAAAATAGAAACAGACATACAAGGCTTAGAAGATGGAAAAAAATAAAGGAATAGTCTAAGATACAGGGTACAAAAATAAACTGACTGTACTTGACATTCAGAGAGTTGTCTTGACAAACACAACTTCATACATTTCTAAAATTAAATTCCGGTTGATATTCTACGTTTTGATCTTTACGATGCTTAAAATTATAATGAAACAAAAAAGAAAACTGGTTCAGTTCAATGTACTTGGACGAGAAAATCCTTGGTAGTGCCCCGTTTAGTTCTTGCAGGTTGTTTTGATATATACGATATTTGAAAGATATATTGTAAGAGATATTTAAATACGTTTGTACAAACAGAGTTGTTCACTTTTTCTCCTCAGAGGAATCTGTCTTCTTATTTATTTTTTTACAGTACAAAGTGACGGGACGAACAAGTCGTGCGCTTGGTGATAAACGAAACTCCTGTTCATAACAGTTGCAGTGCCACTCTCAGCTTTAAATCGCAAACATCTGGGTGGCAATGCTACTGCGCCTGTCACCCTGCGACATAAATTTAAAAGCCCCACGTGCCTACAATTTCACCAGCATACTTATCGTTGAAAACCGAAACGCAATAACGCTCACATATGACGTCGATTCTTCGTGTAATAAACAATACGTGTTTTTTTTTAATGATACGTAGTGACGCAACAGACTAGTCGTGTACCTGGTGTTGAGAGATACATCTGCTCATAGCAGTTGCAGTGCCACTGCCATAACAGCGCCTGTCACCGTGAGACATAAGTTGACAAGTCTCATGTGCCTGGACTTTTCATCAGTACCCTTAGGCTACCATTTCACCAGCGATGTACGACGTAGCTAGGCGGTGTACGAGGAAAAAATCCACCAATGGGATTGCTTCAATTTGCTTCGCTTAGCGCAACTCCGGTGTGAAAGGGTTAGCGGAGCTAAGTATTTGTACATACAAAATGGCGTGAAATGTGTGCGAAGGATGCGGGCGAGGAATGCGTGCCAAACGGTACAGGAAACTAGAACTACTGAAAGTATGACACTAACTGACACTGACACGTCGCCACCGCTCACCCCACCACACCGTACCCCGCCCGCGCAGAGCTGAAATTGTCCGTAATGCATCCTCGCACCGCGCCGCTGCACATCCACTCACTCGCTACCTCGCACATCTCTGGTGGAAAGCCTAACCCTTCAAAACCGGAACGCAGTAAGGCTCATGCTGACATTACGGTGGCAGAAATAGATAAGGTAGCAGCTGAATTCTCTCACAAGGAGTTTTACTGCTATTAAACTATGAAATAAAACGATTATTTGAGTTTGAGTTTAAATGTCCGTCTGTTGTAATTGCTCACTTATATCCTTGTAACACAATTAACTATTGCTATAATAATACATATAGACGTTTATAACTTAACGCCACACTATATATTTATTACCATTGTTTTGCTTAGACCATACTTAATAAGACCTATTGAATAAACTGTCTTATCTAAGAATGTAATTTTACCAGAGTTATTACTAACTTGGTACTTAATTATTACATACAAATAGTTATAGTTAGATTTTTAATTATCGATTGCAAACATAAAGCTAGTAATGTCGTTTGTAAATAATAATATTTTCGTGTTTATTAAATTGTGATGCGCTTGGGTTTTCTGTAGCAGATACGTCGAATTTCTTAGCGTGTACACGCGCCCTAATAAACATTTCAATCAGCCATGAGCCATGACCGTGGAACCAGTAAAAAAGCTCGAAATGTTGGTTTGCTTTTTAGCAATCGTAATACCTAAGAACTCGATAACTTCAAATTTCTACTGAGCAAATTGATTAAATAGATTCTTTAATACAACACTATCTTTATTAAATATTATCATCCTGTAACATAAAATCCGACTATAGTGAAGACTTGAAACTTTCTTTATGTGCACTGCAAAAAAGATTCCAATAAAGTAGAATTTTAGACTGTTTGACAAATTATTAACTGAATTAATCACAATATTATTTAATTACTTAAAATTATTGTTGCAGTCATTGTGTATGTTGTTGCAATTATCCTTGATAAGAAACTTGGGTAAATTAGTACAAAATACTTACTTTTTTATAAAGATATCTAATTTACAACTTTAGAAGACAAAGCATTAGAAAAAAGTAAATAAATAAATATAACGCATCACAGTCATCAGCGCAGGCAGGGTGCACTCATAGATTTAGTATATCCATACTAGTGAAACCCTGTGTCGCGGGTGCCATGGACACACACATAGACAACCTTAACAAATTACACCCAAACTCGGGAGGGACATAAATGTAGGCCATACACATATATGGCAATCCAGTTGGTAACCGTTCGGCAACGGAGGTAGTTAAGTAAATGAATAAAACAGAAAAATACGTGCAATATTGCAGTGACACAATATTGCCATTAACGTAGCGTCAGGAGTTAGCGTTCATATATATAATTGTGCTGGAAACAAATTTCAACAGTAGTTATCCTGTTAATTTTAATCACTTTTTCGTTAATTGTAAGTAAGTGATTTTGCACTTTTGGTTTAATAGAAAGGTAAAAATAATGTCACTCAGGAAGAACTAATATAATGAAGAGTAGTAATAATGACGACTTTGATTCACATGATTTAAAAAAATATTTTGTTTCAATTCTGCAACATACCGACATAAAATGGAACTGTCACAAAACAATTACACGATAATATGATAATAAACTCTTTGGTGCATCAAAATTGTAAAGGATACTGATGGTGATGAACACTTTTTTCACTTCCGTGATAATGAATACATATTTCTGCGATACAAGTTTATACTTGGTGCAGGAACATTATTATAGTTGTAAAGGTTGTAATAATCAAGTAAATAACCAGAAAAAGAGACGAAATGCCATTTAATTTGTTTAAAAATTATTCTGCCATATCATTACCGTGACAACTGCGCTCTGATTGGCCAGCCCGAATTCATACAATTGACGGGTGTCATTAATTGTTTCACTTCAAAACGACCAGTTGAACTTGAGCTTTGCTATAATGGACGAAAATTTAAAAATTACATATTTAATATTTAATTACCGATGAAATATGATTCCGTTTGTTTTGTAATTAGATGTTTTGCTGTTTCCCACACCACCGAATGGAACACCTCCAAGTTAGAGATATTATCTTTATTACAATAAATACATTTTGGAATATACGGAGATCTATACACAGGTCAGTTATTGGCGCTTTACTATTTCAGCTTTCTAATTTGTGATTTCAGTGCAACAAGAGTTGATATGCCCTTGAGTTGCCAGGGATGGAAGGCGTTTATTTCGTCTCTATTTCTGGTTATATACTCGATGGTTGTAACACTAAAACAGGTTTTCAAGGAGAGAAAATTTAACATAGTTTTTGATTCCCAAAATGTTACAATATATATGTTATAATACTATAATATATATATATATATATATATATATATATATATATATATATGTATACGAGCAGTTCTTTATTAATTGAGGATGACCGGTTTTAAATAGCCACAGTTCTCTCTAATTATTTGTTTCTTTAACAAGTAGTTGAATCTTAATTAAATTTCAAAAGCCATTGGTGTTGTTCTCCTTCTGAATCCTGTGCATTCTCCGGAGTAACAAATAAAAGGTAATAAACGTTTGTAATCGAAATAACCTCAATAAAATCTCATATGACACATTAAACATATAATATAATATGTACAATACATACACTAAAATCAAGTCTAAACGGGTAATAGGAACAATTAATTGCTACAAGAGATCTCTGGTCTTATGCTATATAACTACTATACCTACTTTTTGCGTTGATTCATCATTTCCATCCTAATTATGCACGAGCACATTCTTTTTTATACATTTTATACTTTTTATAACTTTTAAATTTGTATTCCTTTCGACGTTATGTTTTTATGAACGTTGTTGTCTTAAAAATCGCTAATTAAAATATGTTCCCAATAATCGCAAAGGATTACTATTTTCTTCTTTTTCTTCCTCTATTCGAAACCACTACAATTACTAAACACAATAATTAATCTACAATTAAATCAAAATTACAACTTATTACTATAAAATAAATACACAGTTGTATTGCATTTAACCTTTTGCACAATACAAATCTTCCAGCATTTTCCAGTCACGGTGGCGTTGAACAATTTAATTTGCATTTATGGCCGCATTGGACGTATAATTTCGTATTACGCAAAGACGTCGGAGGTTGTTAGTACTGTAGAAAATAAGTGAGCATCTAAACAGGTAAACCGTGTTATAATAAGTTCTTTTAACGATGGTGTTTAAAAAAATAATGCGCAGGATAATGGACCAACAAACCGGTCAACAAAATAGCGATTCAATTTAAGAAAAAATAAATTGATACGTTATTTTTTATTTTTCCGGTTGCTGTTTTTCTGTAGTCGAAATCTATACAATATTTATATTATATATTTTAGTAGCTGTAGAGCTCCTTATGAAAGACCGTCCAGGGAAGTAACCTTACCTATTTCTGCCGACAAGCTCTAATGTGCTTTATAGCATCCCGGTTTGACAGGGTAAAGGTGCCGGTGAAATTACAGGTAAATGGGCCTTGTCAACTTATGCCTCAGGGTGACGGGCGCAGTGGCAGTAACCCTCAGATCTTTGCGATTTAAATGCTCGTTCACGTCAATGTTGCGTTCGTCACTTGGTATTATATAAAAAAAAATTTGACTATTAATTTGTATAAAATTTTACCATTTTGATCGAAAATTACTGGATTTTAAGCGTGATATACAATTTCGAAACAATATAGAACCATATGCAACCAGCACAACTATTATACGTAAATTATTTTCTATGTCGTGTCCATGGACATGCCGTAGAATTTGATTAATACGTAACGAAGTTACATCCACACCACGTTTGTGCTAAACTATAATAATATAAAACGGACTTAGTACCCGAGCAAATAATGAGTAATTAATTTTTAATGATAAAAAAAACAAAAACGGGTTTGAGAATTTCAACAAAAACCTATCTATCGTGTTTATTCAAATTCTCAAAACCAGATACGTCATACTACTAAGTTCTTACACGACAGATTTTTTAGATGCATTATATAACCTTCTATAACCTCGTGTACATAAAAATGTACATAATATATGAAGTGATTCAGATCCAGACAATATTATTCCTATGATGAAGTAAAGTCCCGGTGTACATTATAATGAAAATGTCTCATTCAAATTTAGCGCTACATGTTCTATATGATCATAGGGTATTTAAAAAATACGTTTTTATACAAAACATTGGGCCTTCCGTGGCTTATTCATTGTATTTTGCTGTGTCTAAGAAGGGTAGAAGTGATAATCGAAGAAAAGATAGGCAGGGGAAGGCTAGGCGAAATATAGATCAGATAGGGGAAAATATTAATGTCGTATTGCATCAGGCACTGAAAGCTTGAAACAAATAATAATAATAATAATAGTTTAACTTGACTTCGCTCCGTAAATGCGTTTCAAACCAGCTAACAAGCTGAGAAGAATAAAGTAAATAATAATAATAAATCCACTCATAGTCCTGCACTAGGGAAACCATGTACCGCGGGTGCCATGGACATATACAACCAAACTCACGAGAGAAATAAATGTACTCCCTACAAATATTTCTCTCGACCCGGGAGTCGAACTTGGGACCTTTGCGTGGCAGACCAGCATGATAACCACCCAGGTATGAAGGCAGTTAAAATACACTGATGATAAATAATAAAATAATTTATATCGTGGAAGTGAACCGTATGAAGGTTTAAAATTGTACATAATCTCAGTACAGAGTACTAAAAAACCGATCTCAAAAGTACGTAGAATTACCAAGTTTGATTGAAATCGGTTACCGGAAAGTGCGCAAACCCGGATTCATCCCCTAGTTCGCCACTATACGGGGACTTGACACAGGAGGAAGAATCAGTTATTACCTGGTTTCTCCAATCTAAATGTTCCATTTAATGCTGTAATAAAAAAGATATAATGGCCTAAACTACCTTGGTTTTATGTATTCTGTCTAACCACAGTTTGTCAGAACAAAATGTTTTATAACAAAAAAGACGCGGGAATGACGTAAAACGGTTTGAATTGCGATTCAAATTTCGAGTCTCACATTCCCATTTGAAACCGGTCATGTGATTAAAATTATGGGTGGTTGTAACACGGATATGCGACTCTAAACCTTTGTCATCGCATTGACTTCTATGGAGTCGCATGCATCACACACGACTGTCGCGAAAAACCGACTCTACATAAAGACAATTTTGTGTGACACTATAAGCGACCCCGTGCACTCCATATATTACGTTTAAATCATGAGTATGTGTGAGAAATATCTTCGGTAATACTCATCAATGCTTGGTAATAAGTAATAAGATAAAGATGAAATAATTGTTCTAAATGTAAGCGCTACAGATGTAACACTTATTTGTTAAACGAAGAAGTATTGATTTTATGGTTTTATTCAATATTTACTTCTTACAAGATTATCAGTCGACTTTATACGAAGTTTATTATTGTAACATGGTAGCAGAAATGTCATTTTATTGAGTGCTACATGTGATTGTATGAATTTAACATAACTATATAATGTGTATAAGTTGCACACATCAATTCTTCGATTATCAAAAAAAGTCTCGGTATATTTAAGTAACCTCGCATCTGTTCTTGGGTACCAGAAGGCAGGAAAAGAAAGCGAAGTCGACAAGTTGGGCTAGCACGACAGCGACATAGAAGTACGAGATATTGCTATTCTCTATACGAAAATATTATCTCGCGCATTATGTCGGTTTCGAGCAAGTCGCGCTCTATCATGCTAGCTCTATAGAAAAGAGTTAGAGAGAGACTTGTTCGAGTAGGACAGGAAATGCGAAGAATAAAAAACAGGAAAGAATGAGTAAAAAGAAAAAGGGTCTTTTGCCCAATAAAAATCGAACAGAAAAATCCGTCTGTACTGTAACCTTTTTCAAGAGTGTGTTTAAAAAATTAACTAGTTTCAATGACGATTGTAATAATTAGTTCATTTAACCACACTATATAAAACATGTTATCGCTTTCTTAATATGTAAATTTGAACTTTATTATTATATTTTAAAGAAATCTGCCTACATTACGTTTCTTGCGTTTGATTTCAAAGAAGTTCGTCCGAAAATCATAGATAGATATTTTCCATACAAATTTCTTTAACCCACACATTGGCTTTAATGTCCTTTGTAAAAAATACATTTTGAAATGAAGCCAGTGTCCCTGCCGCTCGACCCAAGCAAAATGAACCGTATTAGTACGGGAAATAACTTTAATTCGGAATGAGGTCTTACGAGTTGTTTCCTCGCTGCGTTCGTCATTTCCTCTAAAAAACGCTGGGATTATGTTTATAATACATTAAACTCTGTGAATATTATATCTGGAATGTTTATATAAAATCTACATTATGATGGCATATATTGGCGGTGGCGGTATATTAGATTGAAACTTGTTATATCAATCGTCTATTATACCCAATGATCTTTATATCATGCAAGGATATGTCAAAGGTCTGTATACCATAAATTAAATTATATCCGTTGAGGGTTATGTCGACCAAAAAATCATGTCATTTATTGCTATACACAATTTTATAAATAAAATTATACTTCTGCCTTGCACAGTGTGCTTCTGGACAAACTCTTTTACAAGGAGCTCTATTGCTACTAAACGTGTGTGCGGCTAGCCTTCCCATACAAATTACAAATTCATCAGTAAGCTTCAAAGACGTATTGTACCCACCGGCTAACTCAACGAACAATCGATGATATGCCTTGGAGAAGGAGAAAGTGGTGTTGCTTGACTCCATGTTGGCTGCGCTACCCATGTCGTGTTTCCAACCGGCTGTCATGAACAACTCTCCCGCATTTTATTGTTGCCAAGTGTGCCGGTGATACCTGGAAAAAGATGAGAGGTTTCTTTTTAAGTACAATTTAATGTAGTTAAAAACATTTTGCAGGTACAATGACAATTATACTTAAATACAATGATTGTAGATTAGTCGTAAAATTTTCCGTCATTCGGGACAGTAGCCTGTCCCGCCTTAGCAGGCGTCTAATTGGCCATACTGCCAGATCTTAGTTTGTAATTTTTCATTGATAATTTAATTTTCTGACATTTTAGTCGATGTATTGTTATGTTTACGGTGGCCATTTTGAAACCATGATTGTAGATATTATGTTTGAGAAACTTAACCAAATTTTTTTTAAAAAACAGTCTGGGGATATAAGGATTATCATTGAAAATTTTATTTTGTCAAAAAATTGCGATTTTATACACGATATCGTACAGCGTCGTCGTATCTGAGGATGCACTCAGAATTCAGTAGTGTACTTGACGTAATAACATGAAACATAGTAAGCATAATTATTACAACTTTATAAAAAACAACCGACCGCCAAAGTTTGTGGAATTATACCTCTTTTTCCAAGGCTTATTGAAATCGGTTAAAGGAAAGTGAGAATTTGCCACTCTTAGAGGTGGAACATTTTCTTCAAATTTGAATGGATTCTCTACGGAGGTACTCTCTTTTCCCTGTTCGTCTTTTGTCTATTAAAACTACCACCACGGGGTCTTGCTGTACGGTGACTCATCCACGTTTAATGTTACACAGAGTATGAAATGTGATTTCTAGATGAATTCCAGCAGTTGATAAAACTTGTACCTTACGTCATTTACGTAGAAATCAAATTTATACATTTAAAAACGACTATTCGCAAAGACTGATATGTGACCAAGTGTATAACGTAACAATGAAATTAATATAAAACGTGAAGCCTGATTTGTATGTGGATAGTAAACAAAAGTATTTGTATATTGATTTCGTGAGTCAACTGTGACCATAGGACCTGTAAACAGCCCGAAATGTTGGTTTATTTGAAAAAAAAAAATACGCGATTTAATACCGGAAAAATAGTTTAATTTCCTAAAAGTATTTGTATTTGGCAACACAGACTGCGCACAAATAATTTGTATTTATACACGTAAAAATAAACACTCTGAAATATCACAACACATTTTTATCGCCAGAAAAATTACCAAGAAATCAGTGGACAAACGTTATTTCAGTATTGATCGAAATATTTCACAACCTTTGACCTTTTCCCATTTGGGAATAGGAGAATCAATTTTCATTAATTTCGCATATGACTATATAATGATATCAAATCAAAATACTTGCAAAGTAGAATTAATAATGTCAATTCTAGCTTGCATTCAATAAAAAATTACTTACTCAGTAATTGTACAATTCAAATTAGATTAGAGCTGTACCTACCTACGTCATTGTGATTATACTACACATTCTTTCTACCCATACTGGAAGACGGTATTATCAAATCGTATAAACAACATTATTTCCTATTGCTTTAATACTTAAGGTTAATAAATTTTGGCACTATCGCGAAACAAAACACGTGTGCGCTCTGTGCGAAATTCTGTGCAAGACTGAGGTCCCATCCCCTTCACTGCTGGCGCCATTAAGGGGTGGCAGTGTTGGTAAGGGTGGTTTTGGGTAAATGTTAAACATATAGGATGCACTAAATACGCGAATTCGCGAAGCTTCGAGCTTTAATATGTTTATTTTGTTATTTATAACACATTACCGTAATTATCAATTGCAAATTCATTGCGTTTAAATAACTTGAAAAAGATAACCACAATTCAGAGAAAGAAAATGTTCTAGTGTCCAGATGTTAAGTTTTTGCGATTAATATCCCTTTGAAATCAAGCTATTGGTCAGCTGTGACCATGGACCATTCAGGACCCTGAAACCTTTTTATTCTAACCGGTTGTGAACCTTCTTAAATGTGTATGTTTGGTCACGATATTTTCCTTCACCGAAAAGCTCATGGTAAATTAAATTTTCGCACATAATTTATGTTTTAACCGGGTATACGGTATCACGGGTACCATGGACACGCACATAGATAACCTCAAATTACACCCAAACTCATACAAAAATTCTCGCAGCCCGGGAACTGAACCAGAGACCTCTGCGTGGCAGACCAACATGGTAGCCGTTCGGCAACGGAAGCAGTAAAAATTCCGAGAAACTCTGAGATGCCAGTTCGGATTCAAACTCACGGCCTTTGCTTGCGAGTCCATAGGTCAAACCATTAGACTACCACGGCTTTTAAGCGGTTTTTGATTAGAAAAAATAGTTATACTACCGAAAGTGTTCTAGATTTTTATTACTTATTAGAGATAAGAGAGATGTTCCTAGATACTAAGCGTAATATATCATCCTGTATGAGAATTAAAGCCCGAAAGGTGGGTGGCAACCACCTCGTGTACCCTTTTACTTGTTACCAACGCTGTATTAACTCTATGTCAAATGCCATAAAGTCGACAATAGTATAGGTTTAGAAAATACCATCATTAATGTTGATTTAGCGATATTATTATATTTAAATAAATATTTATCTATGTAACTACTTAAGCGTTGTAAATCTAAATAGTCACTTTAATTCCCTGTTGTAAAGATTGGGACAAGCAGAGTTTATTCATAGTTTAATGAATTCAACGTACCGACTACTTCGAATTACTAATAGAGAATATAAAATTTAGAATAGTTTTTTTTTATTTTTAAGTAGTAGAACTCTTTGGGAAAGAGATCGTCCACAGAAGTTTTTTTTAATAATATCAAGTGAGCCTGTCCATAACAGTTGCTGTGCCACTCAGAGCTTTAAATCGTAAATATCTGGGGGGCACTGCCACTGTGCCCTGAGACATAAGTTGACAAGTCCCATGTGCCTGTAATTTCACCAGCACCCTTATGGTTAAAAACCGAAACGCGATAATGCTCACATTGACGTCGATTCTTCGTATAATAAGCAACACGTGATTTTTTAATTATACGAACCCTTCAAAACCGGTACACTGTAATGCTGATATAACTACTCGGCGGCAGAAATGGATAAGGTGGCAGTACTTCCCTGGACGAACTGATCTTTCACGAGGAGCCCTGCTGCTACTGAATTATAAGTACTGCCACTTTACCTATTTCTACCGCCATGTTCACATTACTGCGTTTCAGTTTTGAAGGGTAAGGGTACTGATGTAATAACAGACACGTGGGCATTGACTTACAATTATATGGACGTCGGGTCCGCGCTAAAAAGTGTCCGCACTTGTAAGGCGCTAAAATCGTATACACAGCGCCAAACTCCGCTTTAGTCAAATCAAATCAAATCAAAAAAAGTTTAAAAAAAAGTTTTTGTATTAGACCCTCCGTCCATTTATTTGTAAGTCAATGCACGTGGGACTTGTTCCACTTAAGCTCAGATTGACTCTGGAATTGCTATGGACAGATATGTCACTAGGTACATAAAAAAAATTAGTTCAACCGAGAGTTTTACAAGTTTACAAGTTTTATATAACGCACACACTCAACATAGCCCCGCACTAGGGAAACCCTGTGCCGCGGGTGCCATGGACACACACATAGACAACCACAAATAACACCCAAACTCACGAGAGAAATAAATGTAGGCCATACACATATTTCTCCCAGCCTGGGAATCGAACCCAGGACCTCTGCATGGTAGTCCGGCATGGTAACCGTTCGGCCACGGAGGCAGTTAAAAAACGAGAGGACCTAAACATTGAAACTCTGAGATCAGTGTGCTTGGTTACAGGCAGCAAGATATGCGAGATCTATTTTCCATCATATTTACCGAATTATCATTCAAAGACCGGACTCGTGTCACTTGTGTGTGTTCCCGATAGAAAGAAAATAGGATTATTGTTACTAGGCGGTTTAACTGTGTTTCTTATTTTATAAGATCGTGGCTAAAAATGGAAATATATTACCTTGCTAATCCGAGAATTCAATGAAAGTAGGTGTCACTAACGGCAACTAATGCCGAAAAAAGTCAGTACAACGATCTCGGGAGAATTTCGAGGTCTCGGTAACTGAACCCGTAACTCAGATGGTAAGAGCAATGCTACGATGCGGCATGGACGTATGTTTATGTCCCACTGGGTCGACGAAAATTTTTCTATGTGTTCGATCTTTGCATTCATAATCATAACACAACTAGTAGTAGTTAGTTAGTTAGGTAGTTATTTCACAAAAAATCTCAATAAATAAATTCAATGAAAGTTAAATAGTAGAAAACAGCTGCGTATGTGTTGAATACTTTTCCATATAATTAATTCCCACCTCTTCCCCTTACTCCGCATAAAATAAATATGTCTTTTAAGCTTTAACATTGTATTTTTGTATTAACATTTTTTTTTTATTTAATCATATCTTTTTCACTTATTGTGTTTTGCTGTTTTTTTTAAATTTATTATTAGTTTTTGTTGATTCTTCTGTGATGTCATTTGTGATGCACGTTTTAAAGGAAATTTCGAACCCTTATTTGTTACTAGGCCTACGTTCAAGTAACTAAACATAAAAATAAACGACTTTATACTTCTCCTTCTTCACAAGTCTTTTACCAAAGACATAATTATGATGATTGAGAAATAATCCTATTTCCATTACACACATATTGCTATTATCATGTTAAACTAAAAAAAAAATAAAAAAAGCGCAGATTGCAGTCCCACAAATAATATAAAATATGACAATATAATTTTTCTTATATACTCGTATACGAAGTAAAAATCCTTATTTTTGTTTAACCTTCAACCAAAAAGAACAAGTATTTAATACCATTAAATACTCTCATTGTCTAATCAAAATTCACATTACAACCAATGTATACAATTTTCGCAACAAAGATTTATGCTGACAGAGAAATAACTTTATCTAAAAACCAACAAACATTGACCTACCACGCCCCTTAACTTGAATACGAGAAACATAAACCCTAAAGCCATTGCGTCTAACATTAGAGCTCTACCTAAATGGTCACATATCAATTCACAAAGTTAATAAATGCAGCTGCTTGGTTTTTAAATCAATTATGGTAAGGCCTTGATTGCTGTTACAGATGTTTGTATCCAGTTGGTTTCGAAACCGCTCCGCTTGGTTGATGTGTCCTAAATACCTTCGCCCAAAGTATAAGCATTCAGAACTCCCTGTACACTCTTACTGCGGGCGATTGTCAAAAATTTCACTTGCTTCAAGAAAAAAATTAGACCTGTTAATACATTTATTTTTTCATTTAATTATAAATCAAAAGCAATATGCACTACCTCTTTGAGTGCGTGTAACTATTTTTTATTAACTTTATTTATTTTATAATTTCTTTAAAGTATCGTGTTGGTAGTCGAAATGCCTATCCATGACAGTTGTTGTGCCACTCAGTGCCTCTACCATGAGAATGCAGCAAGAGTTATCGCTAGCGACCGTAAAATGTTTGTATACAGAATGTTGTTTCTTCTCCTGACCGTTAGGGGCGCTGTATAATTTGCCATTGGTAGGTCAATGTTTGCCATGCAAAATTGTGAATAATTTACGCTGGCGACACCGGTCTCTGGAACTGCAACACGTGTTGGAGGCGCAGACCTTTAAATCGCATAGATCTTATGGGCACTGCCACAGCGCCCGTCACCCTGAGACATAAGTTGACAAGTCTCACAATTTCACCAGCACCCTTATCCTTCTAAACAGGAACGGAGTAATGCTCACATTACTGCATGGCGGCAGAAATAGGTAACTAAGTGAGTAAAGTTAGAATTATTCATTATTTTTTAACCGACTTCAAAAAAAGAAGGGTTTTCAATTTGACCGTGTTTTTTTGTATATATGTTACGCGATAACTCCGGTATTTGTGAGCCGATTTTCATGATTCTTTTTTGTTAGAAAGAGGGTACCTTCATAGTGGTGCCATTTAATTTTGAAGAAAATCATCCACCTCTAAGGGTGGCTGCTCACGCATGAAGATTCATTTTTATAAATAGCGCCTAAATTTGGATTATAAGGAGCAATTATTTTAATGGTTGATTTTACTATTCGCCAATTCAAGGCGTTTTTTGTCTCTCAATATGCTCTGAGTAGTGAGAAACGATTTTTATTCTCTCCTGTGTCCAGTGGCGAACTAGGGGATGAATCCGGGTTTGCACACTTTCCGGTAACCGATTTCAATAAAACTTGGCAAATAGATGTAATTCCACGTACTTTTGAAGTCGGTTTTTCAGTACTCTGTACTGAGATTATTCTTAATTACTCCGAAAATAATTTAAATATAATTATTGCTGAGACACCTCCTTTTGCCTCCTGAGGGGTCTACTCACGTCCTGTTCCTTTCTATAATTTCTGTCAAATAAGTAATACTCGATCATTTCAAAAGATAATGACAAGTGATATGAAACTCTATGTGCATCATGTGTCTTTTGAATGTCGGACGTTAGAAAGGGAGTAGACCCGCTATACTGTAAATGATTAGTTAGTATATTATGTGTATTTATTTTTAAGGTTATTACTTACGGATATTGTAGGCAATAAAGAGAGATTTATTTATTTTATTTAAGCTGTATACCAGGCTTATGTAGTCTAGTTTTTTAGTTTTGACTGCCTGCATTGCCGAGCGGTTACAATGCTGGACTGCCACGCAGAGGTCCCATGCTCGATTCCCGGGTCGGGAGAAATATTTGTGTGGCTTACATTTATTTCTCTCGTGAGTTTGGGTGTAATTTGTGGTTATCTATGTGTGTATCCATGGCCCCCGAGAGACAGGGTTTCCCTAGTGCGGGACTATGTTGAGTGTGTTGATATTATTATTATTAGTTTTTAATAGGTAACATTTCATTTGTATTTGGTTTCTCTAGACATCAGCTGTTACTTGTTAAATCAAAGAAACCTATTGTGGCGTGAACTTGACAACAGCATGATATATCGTTCCGTATGAGTACTCCGCGTTACAAGTTACATGCAATTCAGGAAACTGACGATGACGGGCAACTACCAAATATGTGTCAATGCGGTCCGATGTAATTATTTATTTATTTATTTATCAACACTTATAAACTACCATTACAGGCTTTTACCTACTGCGGTAGTAAGCTATATATTAAACCGCCTATAATTACGTTAATCTCTATATTTTCTTAACATATTTCAAAAAGTTACCCCTATAGTTACCCTTGTGATTTACCTCAAAGAACAAAAGAATGTATATTATGTCTACATTATTCGCCATCATATTCAGGCCTTAAAAGGCCTGAATTGGAAATCTTTCCTCTAAAAAGTTTAAAAATATAGGATATTAGTGCAAGTTCCAGTCTGACTTTAACTGTATTATAGCCAAACATTCCTAAAACAAATAGACTTGGGTACATCAGTAAATGGTACTTGTTAAAAACGAATTCGTAGGTTTTTGTTTTCCGAATGATACTTTAAAGATTTCGATGTTTTTTTTATGTCCACACAAGTACGTTGATGATATACGAGCGGTTGTAGCATAGTGGGAGAGCAGTAGATTTTCAATTGCGGCGTGTAGGGTCGGTGCCCTCACTTAGGTATCCACCATTTGTTTACCACAAATAGTGGATACCTGATGAGGGCACCGACTGTACCTATGACTAATTTCTAAGTATATTTGTAAATATAGATATTTAGACTTTCCTGATCATTCGTAAGTTGATTATCACTAATTACAGGCTTCTTTCCACGGTACAATGATATCTATGCACACTAGCATACTAGATGTTGCGTTCATACACACGCTGTGTTTCACTGATGTGTAGTGTAGCCGCTGCACATTTAATTGGTTGTCAAACATTCAAGATGGCGGACGCATATGCGGTCCTCTTTGAAAATTAATTCACATCGGTGTGTTACACTTAATAGTATTTTGTTTGAAACTGTTTGGAACATGTAGTTACTGTGAATGTTCTTCTCTATAGACTGAAGTCGTTGCCACGGTATGATTTCTGTTTATTTTCGAATTATTTCGGAACGGTCACAGGGTACTAGCCAGCAGCACCGTCAAGATGGATTTAAAGTATCCAGTGCGTAGAATCACAGTCAACTACAACAATAATAATAATAAAAATATATTCGACTTCGGTTTCTTCGTGTGATTTGTCGGAAAAAAGTGAATGATAACCATTGACCTACCAACAAACTGACGTCGGGTCTAATACAAAAACCACGAAAAAAATGTCCGAAGTTAACCTGTACAAACGTAGTGCCATGTAACGAAATATAAAAAATTAAACATTTAATTTAAATTGTAACGTCATTGCAGTTATGCCTAATTTTGCTTGCAACAATGTAAGGACTCAAAAACACCATATTCAGCTTCTACTGGAAATTTAACCAAATGCACCATATTTAGCTTCGACTGAAAATTACTTGAACACAAGAGTTATGGAGTAGCCTTTATCGCAAAAATTAATTAATTTTCATACATATTATTATGTCGAATTTTGTGCAAATTCACTTAAAGAAATAATAAAGATTTGGGCAAATACAAACATACAAATATTACTACAAATGTGAAAATAAGCGTGTACTATACTGATATTCCAACTAAACGTAAACCGTAATTCCGAAAACCGATTTAGTTTAATTTTGTAATCTTCCTAAAAAAATACATTTGTCATTTTATTTCGTTAGCTCGAATTAAACGTCATTAATAAAAAATATTTTTAAAATAAAATTAAAATCAAAGCGACTCTATAGTTTCTTTGTTTTAATA
>NW_020654748.1:18609014-18637228 GCF_003589595.1 Hyposmocoma kahamanoa
TAATATTTCAATCGCTTGTGGTTCGAACAATTGAAAATTACCAAAAAGTTTATATAAGCTTCTTGAAATTGACGTAATGGTCTCTTTCCATCTTTTGTGCATGCAATGTGTAGAAAAAGGACAGTTAGCTATTTGATTATTTTGTGTGCTTTTGTAATTTATATTTACGATTCATTTATATATAAATTAAATACGATAACACTGTACAAAATAGCACTTTTAAATGAGAACTATGATAACACAATATATTTGTTTAGTGAAAATATGATACAAAATCCTGTTTTTACACTTTACTGCGGTAATTTTTACAAGTTATTTTTATATGGTACTGCATGATTGACAACTGCGCTGTCACTCGAACAAATGAAGACTGTTGGGCGACTGCCGCTCTGTATGCGATTTTAACGCCTTATAGGTGCAGACAGTTTTTAGCGCGAACCCGACGTCCATTTATTGGTAGGTTAATGATGATAACACCACAAATAATGAAGATGACGGTAGTAGACAGCGAGAGATGATAGACTGTTATGTCTGTTCTTAAATCTGTCATCTGCTGCTGGCCAGTCAACCCATGACCATAGAGCGCGTAAATAACAAGAAATCTTACCGAAATAATAAGAAATTTACATTTGTGAATAAGTCCCTAACCCGCACTGTGCCAGGGTGGCGCACAATAGCCAACACCTCCTCAGAGGAGATCCATGCTCAGCTGTGAGTAATTTTTAATGATACCAAGTGACGGGACGAACAAGTCGTGTGCCTGGTGGTAAGTGACACGCCTGTTCATAGTAGAAAAGATCTGAAGGACAATGCCACTACGCCCGTGACCCTGAGACTTAAGTTGACAAGTCCTATTTGCCTGTAATTTCACCAGCACCCTAATTACTGCTTGGGGGCAGAAATAGGTAAGGTGGAAGTACTTCCCTGGACGATCTCTTTCACGAGGAGCTCTACTGCTACTACATGTAATGAAATGACATCATTACGGGAATTACGTTGTTTCAATTGCAGTGGAAATTTTTACATTAACGTACTCATTGCCTTCCGTGCATACAGCAAAAATGTTAATTATAATTGTTTTACATAAACAAGTTGTGTGAACAATAATAAATAACACATAAAACGCAGATAACTACGAACAAACACAAATAAAATCTGACACAACGACAAAAGACACGTGTAAACGACAACGATATGTCAAAAGTGTAATATGAAAGCAAACATATGACTTGGCAAAAATCGCTTACACAATTTGAGATCACCCACTAAAAGAAAGATTAATTAATTAATCATTTGTTTCTTTGTAGCTGTTAATTTAGCCGATGTCTCTTGTGTTTTACTTAATATTAGTCATATAGTACATTGTGTAATACGGGCGGTAAACAAGGAATTACCAACGAGACTCTATTAGGCTTTTGAAGTCGAGGTTTGTAATTCCCGCACCGCCCGTGAAACATATAAAGTTTTTCATCACACTTGCACTTGCATGCAGGCTAACTTGACTAGAATGCCCCAAGTAAAACCCTAGTGCCTTTTTTCTTCTCATTGTCGTGCAATGAGAAGAAAAAAAGACCCGAGGGTTTTATTTGGAGCATTAAAGTCAAGTTAGCCTGCATGCAATCACACAATTTACGCGCAAAATATTTTCTTAACTCTATGCCAAACATGCAAAAGTTTATAAAAACAAACATCACGATTGTACCTTATGTTTCGTGTCAAAGAATATCACATTATAATGACCCAGATGATACGGAAGCCGTCTGTGCTTGTTTCTGACGGCCAGGCCTCATGACTTCCTTACAAACGTTACAAGATTACGTAAACAATGTATTATAGGACTGTTGTGAGTTATATAGCCCAGTGCAGGTAAATCATGATTCCTTAATAAGCGGAATAATATTGTCTATCAGTTCCTATAAGAGCCTTATCACACTAGCGTTTTGTGAGTAATTTGTAAGCGATATCGCATCTTAGCGTCACATCGCTTTCAGATCGCTCGCAAATCGCCAGTGTGATAGGGCTCTAAGATGAAAAGCAGCTAAATATTCAGTTCTTGATGTTTTGATTGACAGACCGTAAAATATTATGTTTGCTATTTTGCGTTTTATTTATATTTGTGCTCATTTCTATCGTTTTCTTAACTCCATTCCCATACACTCAATATCGTCCACTGCATGAACACTATAATTATTATATTAAACCACTTTAAAATAATAGAAGGAATTTACAACGTTACATAGAATTAATTAAACTAAATAGTTTTGAAACTAATGGCAATGAAACGGCGGTTTAATAAAGACTTTAAGGATAAATAGAAAGCGTTTCTCGGAATTTATTCTTATTTCTTAAATAACTCCTTAATAAACAAGTGATGTTACTTTTTTAAATTAGCGCGAAAATAAAAGAAAGATAAACAAAAAATTAGGTAAGGTAAAACGGAAATTAGAGTATTCTGTTTCTCATCTGCATCAAGCAACATCGAAACTTGTCGAATTATGATATAAACTATTGTCGCACTCTTCGTATTCACCAGACTTGGCCTCATTTAACTTTTTCTTATCTGGTTTTTACTGATTTGCATCACACGAGGAAGTGATAGTTGGCACAGAGGCCTATTTTCAGTCTGACAATAAAAATCTTATTAATGAATTGAAGAAGTTAAGATATTTTTTTCTTCTCAAAGTCACGGACTTATCAAACCGCCACCCGTATTTATATGCCATGTTTGCTCATGACGCTGGTATTCACGCGATTCATCATGTCAGAGAGCCTTCGGGCGTTATAATTTAATTTGAAAAATACATTGTAATAGGTATGCGTAGGGAGGGAAGGTGAAAAAAGACGCTTGGAGTCTCCAAATGTTCAACGGCGTTTATAGACGTAGTTCTATGATCGACATAATCGCACTCATCATCGATCAGCCCGACCCGGTGTAAGCGGCAGCCGGCGATCGATGATAAAGAATTACGATTCTATGAGTTTTCATCCAAATATCCCACCCGGTAGAAGTACCGCAGTGCCACTCATATGCCCTATGATACGATACAAAACATTTTTTTTGTGAAGGACATGTTGCAGTTGGCCGCTGATGGCCTTGACTGTGCTATCGGAAAAGGGGGCGAGCTGAAGGCTCATAACCCCTAAAATAAACTAAAAACCATGTAGCGGGGAGAACCTATGTGCGCCCTAGTGGGCACGGACTTCCGCCAGAAGTGTGTGCTATAGGAGAGACATAAAACAATTTCCATCCTTTAATAGCTTAAATGGTAATTTAGTGAACACTTTGAAAGCGCGTTCTATTTTGATCCCAACGCCATCTAGCGGCAAGGCGAGGTTGCTAAAATTTCTTGAATGTAATTTTACAATATTATTTTATTTGAAGAGAAACTAATATGATACCACAGATATAAGTATAATAAGTATCAGGTTTCTTAAAATTCCAGTTAGAGTTACATCATTTTCTTGTGGTTTGCGTGTGAACTTTGTATTCTAGGTTGAAATCCGTTGCGGTTGCGAAGACATGCACTATTGCGGTTGAAAAGGACTCCAGGTTTTAGCGTTTAGTGGTTTCAGTAATTTGCTTATATGCACTAGAATGTTATTGACCTGGAAAGCTAACTTTAAACCTATGTTACGTGAAGGACAAATTAAAGTAACTTAGCGATATCGTTTTTCGTAAATTCTTGATTACGTAAGTTTGTAAAGTAGGTAGTTTTGATGAATAGAGCTGTTGGAGTAGACACAAACGTGTTAGAAACTGGAAGATTGCACAAAAAGCCCATAAATACTTCTACTTAAGAGTCTATACTATCTCAGTTCGAATTAAAAATTTTCCCGTAGTAACACGGTTCATTTTGCTTAGGTCGAGCGGTAGGGACACTGGCTTTATTTCAGAATTAATTTTTTTACAAACGAAATTAAGGCCATTTCAAAACTGTATATCGTGTATAAAGTACTTATACATGTTCTATGTAGTTATTCATTGGTATGGTACCTATTGAATACAGCGGTGTTATTGTAAAATTTCGAGGTAAGTTAGTGTTTTATTTGCATCGTGAAAATATTTAGAAATCGTGTTTCCCCGCCATATAGTAGCCATTATATATCCTCAATTATACTTTTTTTTTCCAAAGTGGTTGATTCAACACTTTCACTGTTACGCGGAATGAACCAAAGCCATTTGCGGAATGTTAAAGTTAATGAAATTTTTTAGAATCAGATTGTTCCGATTCTAAAAAGTTTCAAGCCTTCCTACAATTATACATCCAAAGTCAAAGATTATTTATTTCATAGGTAAAATAAATTTACACTTGAAAACGTCACATTTAAGCTACTGCTCGTTCACCACGCTGACCTCCCTGAGAAGAACGAGCAAGAAACTCTAGGGATTGCTCTTTTCAAATAAACTTAAATGCTATGGAATACACTTTGAATCAAATTTGTGTGGATTCTGGATACATCTTTATTTAACACGTAGTCTTCAATTTTGTAATATGATTTTTCGATCAAAATATTTTAAACTTAGGAAATGATAAACTTAATATATGTTCCGGAATCTAATTGTAAAAACGTATACAGTTCCCCATAAAAGAGTTCAACTTCAACGTTCAAGATTCAACTTATAACTAAGGCAGCTAACAGATTGTCTGCATGTTGGCAGGGTAGAGTGAAGTCGTAATTGACTTATGCAGCCAAAACCACGACTGCGTGAAGTAACGACTTCACGAATTAATTGCATGCAATCGAGTCCTAGGTCCCATTCCAATAAAAAAGAAGCATCGAAATTGGTCCTCAAGTGTTGGAGTAATCGCGTAATACACACAAAAAAATAAAGTAACAGTTACTGTGCGAACAACAACAACTCAAATAATGCGCGTCACCGAATCAGGTAATCTAATACCGGTTTTCAAAACATATAAAAAATTGAATAAATTCATCACAAATATTTTCCGGATATTAGTGGATTTTATTGCTCTTTTATGACATCCATACCATTAGAAACATGAGACTTGAAAAAATTATGTTTAACCCATTAACGCCCAAATCGCTCATTTGTGAGCGTTAAAAAATCTTAAAATGTTTTATATTATTAATACAAAGATCGAACACTCAGAAAAAATTCCTTCGTTCTGGAACGGTATGCTAGAAGACGTCGGTTCGAATCCGGCCGGATCGAAGGAATTTTTTCTGAGTGTTTGATCTTTTTATTAATAATTATAACAAACTATTGGAGTAATTTGACATAAAAATAATTGAATGTTAATTCAACTAAATGTTTTTATGAGCCTTTAGGAAATAGTTTTAGTATTAGTCGTAGTTAGCTACTTGTGAGAAAATTATGAAGATTAAAAAGGTTTTATTTTATTTTATATCAAAAAAACGCCGTCCTCAAATGGAAACACCGAGTTCAAGCAGTGTCAAAAAATTTGTAACAATGTTTGTCGGTGCACAATGACTTGATACAGTTTTTATATTGCCAACGCGCTTATTTGTGGCTCAACAGCTATTTGCACGTCGTAGCTGTTAATGCCAACTTCAGAGCGCAGTGACCATTACCATTGTACTGAGCTGCTGGATGTAAACTTTGAGTTCTTGTGTCTCAAATAGTGATCTACCTACGTATCATTGGTCAGGAGGTGTGAACGCCGTGCATTAGCTACTGCCAGGTCCAGCTTGCAGAGGAACAAAACACACCACATCGTTTTGCCTCAAATGGCAGTGCGATACAAAAAGATTGATCAGCGTGATCTATCCTGCCATTTTTGACTTTAAAAAATCAGGCGAGATACCCACGTCAACTTTCTGTTTATTGACAGCGCTTCATCTCCATATTTTCTCCAAGGAAAGGACATTATCTCTATTTCTGGTTATGTATTCATCGAATACATAACCAGAAATCATAAAAGTAACCATGCTTGAGCACATGTTACATTCGGTTGATTTTCGCTTTCGCTAATGCCACATCCCTTAATGCTGCTGCGACGCATTTTTATTAATACCTAATTACTCTCACTGTCAATATTTTGGTCCCTTTTTTTCAATATTATTACTATCCATGCAAATAATTCAATAAAACACTTGTAAAAACATTTGTTTTGATATTTGATGTACTTCCCTTTGACAACCGTATCATGCACCTCATGTACTGCGAAATGAACACAGTTGGCATTTAAGATGACGTTACGTATTTTCGATTCCCGTGTTTGGCACAGACCAATGGAATGCTATCTCTTTTGGCTTACGACGGCACGCAGTAGTTAAACAAGGAAAATACATGTTTATGTTTTCAATGTCTAAATATATCATATAACGTCTGATTTATACATGTCGACATAACATGTCCTTTGGTTTTATAGTCTAGGGGTTATATACTCGATGTCGTAATTAAAGCCCATCATTCAAATACTATTGTCAAGCCATAGAACGAACAGAATTTGGTTGTTTGAATAAAATCTATATTCAAAATCGGCACCGTTTTTCTTCTTCATAATGTATTACAAATCTGGTACTAGTAGGTATTTCTTAGGTTTTACTTTGCAGACAGTTTCAGTTGTTGGATAACCAGTTTGCCGTAGACCTTGTTACATAAGTGCAGTACAGTACTGTTTGCTGTATTTGTCGAATAGGCAAATACTTGTCAATCTGCACATGGTGATTATTCGCCAAATATATGCTATCCGCTAACTAGCACGCGGCTATGTGAGAAAATATTTTTTTTATATCATAAAAAATCATAACCCAGTTTTCGAAAATTGAAATGAAATTGAAATGAAATTAGGGTAAATTCCGGAAGCCGAACACGTTAACTAATTTTAACTGTTTTTAAATGGAGAATTTTGTGCTCTATCTTTTGCTATTTAGAACGGATATTGGACCATTTGTAACTTAGCGTTTTAGTTTGTGAACGGCAGATATGTCAAATAAAAATGTGAAGTGCCACCATTATGTTGACGGGCACAGTGGTGGTGCCCCTCAGATCTTTGCGGTTTAGAGCTCTAAGTGGCACTGCAACTGTTAAGGACAGGCGTGAGCCCACGACTTGTTCGTCCCATCACTTCAACAACAAACTCAATACACCAAAACCCTCAATCAAGCTGTTCAGACTACAGGATGAACAAAATAAATAGTTAAATATACTTCTATTTTTTCAGTTTCTTTACATTTCAATTGATTAAAACGCGCAAAAGGTAATTTTAACAACACCCATGTAGGATTTCTAATTTTGAAAGCGGAAATGTGTAATGCAAACGAATCGAAACTATGTCCGTTGTTACGTTAATTAGTGTTGCGTATTTATGCGCCGATACAGGGTGCGCGAAACTTTTGATAGCGAGAACATTATTTGATAATAGTAATTTATTATTTCTTATTATGAAAATGAAAAATAAAGGACAGATCGAGTATATTGTGTTTAATTTACTATTTGCTGAATACCATGTAATCATCTTCATCATGAAGCCCTTTATATGTCCCGCTACTGAACACGGATCTCCACTCAGGCAAGGGTATAGTAGTTAGGTAAGGTATAAATAGACCCACCATTTTATCAAAACGTGATGAAAAACTTTGATGAAAGAATCGACATCTGTATTGTGGCCGTGATGGACATTTATCAGATATCATTTTTTATTCATAATTATAGTATTTATGTGGTCTGTGATAATTATCAAACCTTACCTTTTTCATACAATAAAAAATTAAATCATTGTCATGTAAATTTATTGTTTTATTTTGATTCACAAAACAAAGTTCTTGTTGAAAATCCATTTAGTTGTTTAGTGAAATCTTTGCAACTATAAGACACAAATAATTAACTGTGTTTGACTGTTGCATGTGGTGGCAACTTTTCATTGAGTTAACACTTTAGCATTACTCCTTTAAAGTGTATAATTATAATTGTATATATTAAGTGTATGATTTGTTGGTTGTCCCAAATAAATAGAAAAAAACTATGGAACACTTCATTCGTAAGGCAAGATTCCCATGTGATGCACGAGTAATGTTCTCAAGAAATGGATTAGAATATAATTACGTATATTTGTTCCCAATTTTATCAATTACAATCATTATAAAAAAATCCTATAAAGAGCCAAACGGATAGAATCCATCCATCTAAATAAGCAGAAATTTTATAATAATCATTGAGACTTTAGACTTACATGTTAGGTTTATAATTCATAATTTATCACTGAAAAGTTACATTCAAATCACAAACGACGTATTCACTCAACGGAGACAACTTCCCGTTTTTCTTTCCCAAAGTTACTCGGGATGTTTTTGTAGGTTTAAATAGGTACATTTTAATCATAGAACTAGCTAACTAGTTATCATGAGTTTACAGTAACAGTTGTCATTAGCGACAATGTAAAATAGTTCACTTTTGTTTGCCCGATTTTTATTATCCTTTATTGAGATGTTGGGATGTCATTACTAAAGCACTAAATCATAGGTCTAAAAGACGTAAGTTATTAGTAATTGGAATATAGTTTTTAATTCTATTGTAACTCCAATAGTCATTTGTTTATATTATGAAAACCCACCAACCACAGGCGGTCAACCTAATGAAATTTGCAATAATTACTATGAAAATTTACTGCAAATTTGGTGCCGACCAACCGTTCTTATGTCACCAAACTATGTACTATGAGTTTACACAAACAGTTCTTGCTACTGATCGCATAAAAGACTTAACAAATTTGTATAGCAAAGTGTACAGCGCTCCTCGATAGTCGTAAAATTAAGTAATATTTTGTACACAAATAAATATATTACGCAGTTACTAGCTGCAACTGTCGTTGTAAACTTGTTATAAAAATGTATATTACGTAATAGACTTTGTTGACACTTTCTTTGAAGCTAAAGGCAACACGCAAGATTACATCCTATTTAAATATTCTTTAAATATATACAACAAAAATATACTTATTCAAATACGAATTGTTTGTTCGAGGTGAAGACAAACCGTGATGCGATAGATATTTGAAGTACATTGCGTTACTTACGAAAAGTTGAATAATTATGTAACCAACTTAGTTAGATGTAATTGATACCAAAATATGATCGCTCTGTAGTGATGAAGAGCTATGTGGCATGAAACATCAATGATGCGCATTGGCAGGCTTACATTACGAGATTTCTTTTATTGGAAAAAAAATTACTACATCTTGGTATATATTCTTTGTATTTGTACTAGTAGTATATATATATAGAGCTCTTTATGGAAGAGTTCTCCAGGGTAGTACAAGCAGTAATGTCAGCATTACTGTGTTCCGGTTTTGAAGGGTAAGGGTGCTGTTGAAATTACAGGTGCATGGGACTTATCAACTTATATCTCAGTTTGACAGACGCAGTGGTAGTGTCCCTCAGAGCTTTGCAATCTAAAGCTCTGAGTGGCACTGTAACTGTTAAGGACAGACATGCAGCTTACTATCAGGCGCACAACTTGCTCATCCCGTCACTTCATCTTATAAAAAAAATATCCATAAATCGCTCATTCCACGTCAAATCGAACAAACCTTTTCATCATTCAGATTTTACATTGCACACGTAACCTTTATTGAAAAATTATCAAAATTAAACAAAATGTATTGATTTTTGTGACAAAGCAAAAGCAGTCGAAAACTTCAAAATTCTAACAATTTGAGATTGATTATATGAAAGTACAATAACTAAAAAAAACACATTTTTTGTTTGCAAATTATGAACGCGAAGTTAACCTCGTGAAACCTGCTTAAGCAGGAAATTAAAACAAGTTACTAAAGAATTGGCGGTCGATTAGGCAGATATTTTTTTATATTTGATGGGATGTACAACTTGTGGACTTTGTGATATGTTTTTTTTGTATTGACGTTCGAATATATATTTTTGTTGTTCAATTTACTTAATACTAAAATAAAAAAAGTCAAATAACCGACTTTTGAAAAACACCGCATTAATAATTAAGGATACGATATTTAAATTACTTATGACTTTACTACCAAGTTATAAAATACATACCTGTTTCGCCCAAAGTGCGGTAATTGAAAAGTATAAATGTATGAAGAAGTGAGTGAGTGAATGAACGAAATATACTTTATTGCACATTAAAAAATTACAACGACAACACATAACTAATACATAAATCTGTAACAAACGCATAGGGTTAAACCGGGCTAAATGCCGCAATATGATGGGTGCCTCGTTTTCAAAAAACCTAACTTCCCCAAATCGCAACAAAGAATAATTAGTTTACATAAGGAGTATAGATATCACTCATCAAAGTTCCTGCAGGGCTTCGTGTGGAATAGACGCGTTTAGTTTGTGCATGCGTTTATCTCCGCGACGAACACGACAAACGCTTCAAAATTTCAGACGCAAGTATTTACTGTCGCATAACTTTGTAAGTTATAATAAATTCCGTTTTATTTTTATTGTAATAATACACTGGTTCATTAACTGCACACCTAGGTGTCAATAATCGCTTTTTTGTACGTAGCTTAGTTAAATTATAAAAGAGCATCTATCCATATCGAACGAGGATAGTCGCCTCTATTTTATAGGTTAGGGGCAAAGGACAAGGCAAGAAAGTTAGGAAAAGAAAATAAAAGAAAAATGCATTATTTTAGTGAAAAAGACGTATTTCTTAGTGAGAAAGAAGTATACGATAATAGTTTAAAAGTACCAAAAAGACAAATTATTCACAGTTGAAACAGCGAACATTTTTGTATAGAATGTTTTGATAACTACAAAAATACGAAGTGAAGTAGGTAGTAACTTTAAATTCGTATATATTTATTATTAAAGACGTAATATGTGTATACAATATAATAAAGATTACAAATAAAACATTTTATTATGAATTTTACTAATTTTATTCTAAAGGGAATCTATCCTTCTTAGTATTATCATCTATCCATATTGGTAGGCTCAAAAAAATAGATTTGCAAAAAGTCAATTTCTTCAAAATCAGTAAATGTTAGATCAATAAAATCAAGTCAAACTAGTTACATCGTAGGAATTATTCATGATACTAACTAATAATTTTTAAATTAGGAAGCCCTTTCAAAAAAGGCATCTAACCCGGTTTTACTAGAGAAATTCGTAGAACTCATTCGGGAGAATTGCCCTAGACTCGCGTTACAGAGGCAGGGAGGTCTACTTCCACTCTCCGTCTGATATCCGTCCGGAACAATTACTGTCAAACAAGTAACACTCGAGCAAATCAAAGAACAATGTCAAGTCTGAAACTTCGTTCGCATCATGCGTCTTTTAATTTCATCCGAGTATTTGATAGTAATTGCTTCGGATGGAGAAAGGGAGCTGTCCCATAGGTTTGAGTCCTATCAGATAGAAGGATACTTTGTATTCGATCTTTGTATTAATAGTTAACACAGAGTAACAAACATAGTATAGTAATGTGTCAATGAATAAGCTACGGATCGAAATTGAAGAGTTAGAACGGGGGTGCAACCAAAGAATATCTTCCAATGGAAGTGTTCCAATCCACCACACACAGAAAACAAAAATATTCTTTTTATGATACCAAGGTAACGGGGCGAACAAATTGTGCATCTGGTGTTAAGTAACACGCCTATCCATAACACTTACAGTGCCACTCAGTGCCTTAAATCGCAAAGATCACTTCCGGTCACTGCCACTGCACCCGTCACCCTGAGACATAAGTTGACAAGTCCCATGGTCACGAGTCAACCATGACCCTGGGACAAAACAAATATACGCGATTTAAATTCGGAAAAATAGTTTCATTTCCGAAGTCCCGTGGGGCCATAATTTCTCCAACACCCTTACCCTTCTAAATCGGAATGCAGTAATGCTGACATTACTGCTTGGCGGCAGAAATAGGTAAGGTAGCAGTACTTCCCTGCTGCTGAAATATATACATATGTATACATATAGATAATAAATAGTACATAATAATAAAATTCACATACTTGTATACTTTTGTAATTAACAGGAAAATCATATGCAATAAAGAAATAAAGGAAGGGATTGTAGAGAGAAAAACCCGAATCTTTGGACGAAACGAAAATGGCTGAGTGAAGAAAAGCTTTCATGGATTTATCGCCGATGTCGCTACGGCAAAAAATCGTTAAAAAACAAGAACAAAGATCTGCAATAGGTGCTTAGAAAACTTCGAATGGTCTGCCGGTTAAAATGTAGCGGGATCAAAGAAATTTTATTCGTGTTTGACATTCATTCATTATAAATTTAACAAAGTAGTGGAATTGCACAAAAAATATTAAATATATCATAGTAATAAAAAGTTGTGATATTCAATGAACTTCATATTACGAAACTGAGGAGTTAAGGAAATATTCTTTAACACTTCGTTTGAAGTGTCTCATTACAATGGACCAGAATGTAAGTAGTCACTCAAACAACGAAGAGGAGTTACCTCACATACTCATATATTTACTTTTAAGCGGCGATTGCGAAGCGCCAAAACCATTTAAAGGTATAAACACTTCTCGTAACCCAATGCCCTACTTAGTACTTTAACTGTATTGTAATTTGTTAACCTTATTTAAATTTGAAGGAACGAAGGAGAAGAAGGAAAAGGAAGGAAGGAAGGAGGAGAAAAGAAAGGAATTAGTTCACCTCTAAGGGTGGCAAGCCAGGGGTTGAATCCGGTTTCGCGCATTATCTGGTAACCGATTTAAATAAAACTTGGCCAATAGATGTAATTCAACGAAATTTTGAGGTTGGTATTTTTAGTACTCTGTACTATGTCTCCCAATGTAGACTTGAAAAGACTTCACTAAAGTTATAACATAATAATAATACTGTCAGATTGTGAGATATGTCCCTACGTACTTGATGTGCCAGACAGCCACAAAATTATCTGTACCAGGTAGGCAAGCACGGCAGGGCGCGACTTGCGCGAGAGCGACAAAGCGCGAGATATTGCAATTCTCTATGCGAGAGTAGTAGAGTATATCGCGCTATCGCAGTCGTTAAAACTTATCATGTGTCCTTTCTACAAAACATCAATGATATGTAACTTAATAAATCTGACATCCAGTTATAATTGTACACAACATTAATATTAGGAAAAACAAAGGAAAGACGTTAAACAAAATAAGGACGTTATTTTTTTGCCCATACTAGTCTACAGTGTTGTTTTGAAGCACTACAGAAATAGATGTCATACTGGGAACATAATATATGCTATTATAGGATTGACACATTCTGCATAATGGTCCATTTTCTGAAACATTGTTTTTTTGTGAGAGGTTAACAACTGTGGAATACGCATTGACCGTGTAGGTACCCTCAAATATAGGTGTTCGATCAGTTGAGTTTAGATCCCGAGTTGATCCTACCGGTAATTGAACCCGGAACTTCCTCATCCAGCGCTCAAAGTGCACACCATTGGGCCCATGAGATCGTCAAATAATAATGATGTTCGTAAAACCTTTTCGTTAATAAACTTTATATCAAGTTCTTAGGTTTTCGAGATTGTTACACATTGGAAATGTAACTATTTTTTCGGATCTTAACGAATATACAAAACGAATATTCGCGATATTTATTTTTCAAACAAACCAACGTTTCGTTAAAAAAAAAAAACAAATATACGCGATATGCGTTTAATCAAACAAACGAACGTCTGGGACCCAAAAATAAACAAACGTAAATGCGCGATTTAAATCCGAAAAAACAGTTTCACTTCCAATAAATAACAAACTATAGTCAAATGTACCACAAACCGAACAGATTCAGTTTTCTAAATAACATTTATTCGTTTACAATTCCAAAATTATACTTAACTAAGTATTATAACATAACAGCAGTAGCTTGGAAACGGAAATGACTACCTCTGCAACAGAAAGTTGACCTTGAGAAAGTAACTTTCTGTTTCACCAAAACAAGATGGACTCAAATTGTTTTAGCATTCTCAGTGAAAGTATAACTAAAAATTAGGCATATTATAAGCGACGTGATTTATTTTTCTACTCCTGTACTTTAATGACAACTGTAATTTCATAAACCATATCACAAAGGCGCTCTTTTTAGGTTAGAATCAAAATTCTATTGTCACTATAGTCAAAAAATAAATACGCAGGACAGTTTTAAAAAAAAACCGTCGTATTTTTGCTAATTAAAAAGTCTCCTTAAACGCGTCACTGCGTTCCTGAATAAAATAACGTCACTATATTTGTGAAATTATTAAAATTCAAATTATTTTAATACGTAATATATCAAAATGTTACATAACAGGTACAAAGGCGCAACTATTTGGCAAAAAAAGAGCTATAGACAACATAATATATCAAACATGACGCTACTCAAACGCTCTACTGCCTCCTGATTGGTTAAAACATAAACAGTACTTACTTGAACAATCACGGACATTTCTATTCTATCTCTATGGTTTTTTTATCTTGTAGCGTTTGTTGGCTTTCATTTGTTGACGTGGGTAACTTAATGTAGCGTCAATTGGATCTTTGTAAAATTAAAAATAAGGTGTTTAATTAATAACTATTCTAACTATAGTGAAAAAAATAGGGTGGTTTGCATCAATATTAGACATAACTGGTAGAAGACTCTACCACCTGAGTCAACCGCGACCATGGGACCTGTAAAGAGCCCGAAACGTCGGTTTGTTTGAAAAAAGAAATATACGCGATTTAAATCCGGAAAAATAGTTTCATTTTCTATGTGTAACAATCGCGAAAACCTAAGAACTCGATACTTTGTGATAGTTGCTGTAGAATGGCATATTGTTAATTATCGTTAAAAAAAAACAAAATTTGCACAAGTAAATTTCCTTACGTTCAATTTACTTGTGTAAACTGTTTTTTTTTAAGCTAGCCCTGTACGTGTACCAAACAGAAAATATTTTGCGACTATGTCCCAGTATAGCAGGCAGAGATGATGTGATGACGTCAATTACGAACTTGAAATTTATTTATCTGTAACTACTGTCATGGACATCTAGGCAACTTAATATCAAAAGAGAATGTAGTCTCATATGTTCGCTCCCGTATCTGTCGCTATGATACATCGTTCGTCTCTTTATCACTCGCTTCATGGCGAGTATCGAGGTTCGATAACGCCTGTTGTGAGATTCTGAGAATACCAACAACTGTTCGCGATTGACATCTGTCATAGGTTTAAAAAAATTAAGACTCAAAAACTGTCCTAGTAAACTTTCTTTTTGATGAACAAGTCGTGCTTCTGGTGGTAAGACAGTTGCAATGACACTCAGAGTATAATCGCAAAGATCTGAGGGGCATTTCCATTGCACCTGTCACCCTGGGATATAACTTGACAACTCCGTCAGTGCCTGTAATTTCATCAGCACCCTTAACCTTGTAAACGGAACGCAATAATGCTCA
This sequence comes from Hyposmocoma kahamanoa, assembly GCF_003589595.1. Taxonomy (NCBI): domain Eukaryota; kingdom Metazoa; phylum Arthropoda; class Insecta; order Lepidoptera; family Cosmopterigidae; genus Hyposmocoma; species Hyposmocoma kahamanoa. The sequence continues at coordinate 18,624,356 of NW_020654748.1, forward strand.
CAATACTGCTTGGCTACAGAAATAGGTAAGGTGGCAGTACTGCCCTGGACGAACTCTTTCACAGGAACTCTACTGCTACTAATTACCAGCGCTATGCGTATTACTTCATTGAAGTTTCGGTAATTATATTTTACTACCTGTTCTCACTTCTATATACTTAAAAATCAAATGTATTAGGTACGTCCTTATCGGTATTTATGAGGTTAGAGGTGCATATAAGATAAAATGGGAGATAAAAAATCAAATTAAGGCAGTGTACCACATCTGCTCTGCAATTTTTGTTTAACATAGTTTCGCCTCAGAGTTATGTAATTCTACAACCGTGAAGTTACTATATTTCCATTGCCGCAGATCATTGAACGCAGACTTCATTATCAAGGCTATTTAAATTAAACCTTTCTTATAATTTACAACCATTATAACGTACCCATGGTATAATATAGCCACCTTGTGATCATACGTCAAAAATGCTTTTATTACATGATAGTAATAAAAATAAAATAAACTGTATAAAACGAATTATGTATTTGTGAAATGATATCCCGCGACACAGGGTTTCCCTAGTGCGGGGCTATGTTTAATGTGTACGTTATTATTATAAAAAAAAAATATATATATAAATCTCATATTTAAGAGGGCACTGAGCTTCTGGCGCTATTAGGTATTCTATGCGCTCCATGTACATGTGGCATATGTTTTTAAAGCCTTAGCCCTAGCGAGACAACATCCACGTATGACCACGTTCAGTCACGGAGGCAGTTTAAAATAAAATAAATGCATTGGATGATGAATACTGAACTGATTAAAGTTTGATTTTTCACGTCTTTCTTTTATACTTTTACTTATTTATTTATTTATTTAAATTCACCAACGCTTAATACATTCGGTTACAACAATATTTTACACACATTCGATAGGGTGTTACAGTTAAAATGCTTAACCAATTACAGGTGAACATGCCATGATGAGAGTATGAAAATTAAGACAATTATTATTAATTTACTGTTTTTTTCCCTGTACTTATATTACGTATATGTTTACTGTACTAACAAATTAAGTTATAAAATAACAAATTAAATTATAAAAGAAATATAATATACATTACAAATAATATTCACTTATATGCCAAAAACTGCAATATTGACTTCCTGAAGCGAGGCAATGAGACTGCGAAGATATCCATCTCAACTACTACTTTGATCCCGCATGGATTTTTTAGGCCAACCCAGTACTTCACAGATTTAAAGACTGAGAAAGTTTGTTTGAGCGTCAGGCCACATTTTTGTCTCATGAAGAAGAAATGCTCTCGAGACTTAAATAGAATATAATAGCAATAACAATAATAAAAGATTACTATCTTTTATAACATTTCGTTCAACTCTAACATTGACACTGCCAATGTCAAGATATTTTCCTGGCAAGAAACTAAGTCAAGGCGGTAACGACTACCTCGTAAACCTTCTTCAGATACGTCACTTGAAACAATCTAAATAAAATCGCCTCTATTACCAAAGCGATGAAGTTTAAAGTTCTTCAGTTTTTAGTTAATTATTTTAAAGAATTCGTTAAGTCCCATGGATAGAGAAGGTTTGGTAGTAAAATTCGAGTCTACAAGAAAAATATTTAAGAGATTTGCGTGACAGCTCGTCATTGAAAAATCTAATGGATAGGTCTTAGGTTGCAATTATTATTCTCACGTGCAAAAAAGATATTTGCAATAACACTGTGTGTTTTTGTTGTTGCCATTTTAAAATAATTTCTGATGTGTTGTTAATAAAAACCAAGACACTCCTTTATTTTCTTATTTAAGACGTATTTGACCAAGTCATACATTTAAACTATATTGTACCACTTTATTCCCTAAAGAGTGTCTCAAAATGAAAATTTATTTATAAGGTCCATATTTCATAAAGATAAAAGTGCATTTGAAATCTCCTATCACTCTATTTCAACATCTGAATTACATCTTCTAAGGCATGGATCTTGTTATAGTAGCTTGCTATCTTGGTACCGGAAATACTTTTATGACGTTGCTTCCATAACGTCATAAGAAATTAAAGCAATAAAACTTAAGCATTACGTGCAATAACCGCAGTCATTTAATAACTACGTTGCAATAAAATTATTGCAACGTAGTTATTAGAGAATAACTTTTGCGTGCGGCTTCTTCCATGCGTTATCCATCTCCGTCACCTCAGGTGATATGAATCACTTCAGCAAAATGCCTCTAATATAATCACCTACCATGGAAACGTTCAGAAAATTCAATGAATAAGGCAAACATCAACAAAATTTCATTATAATTTGTCAATTTGTCATAGCCATACATTTTAAGTAGCAGTAGAGCTCCTTGTGAAAGAATCCATCCAGAGAAGTACTGCCGCCATACCTATTTCTACCGCCTAACGGTAATGTGGTCATTACTGTCTTCCGGTTATGAAGGGTAAGGTGCTGATGAAATTACAGGCACAGGTGTCGCTTACCACCAGGGGCACGACTTGTTCGTCCCGTCACTTGATATTATAAAAAAAAAACGAAAACCTGAGAACTCGATACGATGAATTAATAATTTTTTTGTAGTTGTTTTGTCACGAACTGGATATGCTAAAATGATGACACCTGTTTATCACAAATGTATAACAAAATTAATCAAGTTATTCATTACCTTATTTTGAAACTAGACAATTTCGCACAGTTATCAACTTAACTACTGACCATGTATTTAAGTTCCAGCTTAGATTATAGGCAGGTAGATTTATCATACAGAACGGGCTTGCACAATATTCTACTAGATTAATGTTTTAGATCGATAACTATGTCAGTAAGTTGTTAATTTCCTGACTTTAACAGGAACATATATTTTGGAAATATGTCTTTTTGTACGTAATCACAGTAACTTCTTTACTAAAATATCTAATGTACACTCCGTTAACGTCAGAAACAAATACCGTCTTGTCCTCCCTAAAATAAACAGCACGATCTTTGACCGGAGCACCTATGTAACAGCGTTTAGAATTTATAACAGACTTCCAATGGAAATGAAATCTTTAAATGGTGATAAATTTAAAACTTGTTTAAAAAAATGGTTAATTGACAAAGTTTTTTACAATCTTAACGAATTTTATATATGGCATCAAAAATTTGACAATTGTATAACTACCTTAATTATAATTTTAATTTTTGACATTTAAGTTGTAATAAATTTTAATTGAATTATAATTTTAAGACATTATACGCCTGATTTGGGTAAGAATTGTAGATCTAATCACTTGTAAGTAACACCTGTATTTTACGAATCCATACAATAAATGTTTCTGATTTATGAATACATTAAGTTAAAGTTGATTCTTAATAAGGCTCATGATATTTTATTATCTTTGATTTATATTACTAAGAAAAATAGAAAAATGAGACTTTATGGATAATTTCAAGTTAGACAAGTTGTAATTCCTGTATTGCTAAGTGGTGCCTGCAAAGATCATTGCCACAAATTTACATATTAAAAACATTACATTCTATTTTTTTTTGTATCTGAGAGAAAGTGTAAAACGTGGGCTGCGCTGGTCATCGAGTATGGGGCTGGTAGACAATCGCCTAGTAAAAAATATCTGTTCATTTGAACTTTAAAAATAACCAAGAGAGTGACCGGCGATCTCTACGCCACTTATGGTAAAAAGCTTTTCCTCGTAAATAACAATCACATTGAACATCAAATCTATTTAATGGTTGTATGACCTGTTAGTTAGCCTTTTTGTACTCAACGATACCTTAAATCACGACCTTATCTGGACAATGGGAAAAGTTCCATTGGCCAGACCAGTTTGACCATTAATCTGACCAACGGGAAGCACTAAAATATTCGTATCATCGATGCCCTATGCCTATGATTCATGTTTTCCAGTTGATATCAAAATGACATAGGATTTTGACATTTTGTCTTATTAAGTACTTTTGAATAACACGAATCTAGTAAAGAGCTTTACCGGTGCTGAAAACCTACACATATACCTGCTCAGCCTGGCTTTTTTAGACTTTCCCTGTGTAATTACTCCCTCTGTTCATTTGGGTTTATATTACTTTTGTATTAATTAGTAATTTCCTGAAAAATCAAGAATTCTCTTCTCTTCCCTGAAGAATCACTGCACGGCGCACAAGTGCTATTGCCTTTTCCTGTTTAAGAATGGAAATAACAGTACCAAAACAAATAGCACGACTTTTTAGGGAGAGACATGGTTATATTCTGTAATGCTACAATATAATTATTTGCAATGAAATTCGTGGTATTAAAAAGTTATCATCATTTGGCATAGAACTGACAAAGTTTACGATAAGGTTATTCATTATTCGATCAATCATAACTGAGTTTCTTTTTATGACTCTGAAATGTGAAAGTCAAAACTGCGGATGTATCTTAACGAAGGCAGTTAAACTTCGTACCAAATAAATTTAGCTAAATTTTACTATTTAGTATCTGTACTACAAAAAATGTGCCTTTATCAGAATGAAATTAAGCAATTCCACCAGAATGGCGGGTTCAACCCGCTCAAATTATCATTTTTTATTTATCATAAAAACTTATTATTCCAAAAAATATAAAAACAAGCTCTTTCACAATAATTTGGAGATACAAAATCACCCGCAGTTTTTTATCGTTCGACAAATACAAAACACGGCAAATTGTCCCACTCTGTTGTAAGCAAATTATTGTTTACACATGGGTACGTTATGTTCATCAGAACGATGTAGAGGTTCTTCTGACAAGCTCAAGCCGATTCTGCGTTCACACGTATGAGCGATGCCACACTGGAGCTGCCGGTTTGTTGCATCGTCGCAACGCTATGATTTCAACGCACAGAGTGTAACAAGAGAAATGCTGTGTCACAACGTAACGCCCCTCCCTACTTCAACTCTTGGTCCCTTGTCGATCGATGTGCACGTGTTCGTCGCCACGCGCCATTTCAACGCGCCGTGTGGCATGTCGTTCTGATTTATATGTAATTTAATGCAGCGTCACCGCTCAAGCGTCTCAACGCTGACGCAACGCATCGTGTGGCATCGCGCTTAGGTGACGCATCTGGTTGACCAACATTACAGAAAAACCATACGACACCAGCACAAAGCACCAACCATACGTTCGCTAGAATTTATAAGAAAAAGTGGACAACAAATTATCATATTTTTAACGTAACCAAAACTGTACACTTTTACGTAACTATAAGTAGTTTGTATAGTAGCTAACCATAACTAAATTTTAATTTGAACTTTCACTTTTGTAATATGGTTTTTTGTTGGACCGGTTTGTCAGAAAGTCGAGACTTGTGATCGATTAATGACATTATGTTTTTAATTTTCTGTTTGTATTGGACAGATTTATGGCAGATTTCTATCAGAGTATTTGCATTTCATAGTTACAACGGCGTACGATCTAAACATTAGTTTTAAGCCAATTAAATCTTCACTTCGAGCTAGATATGGTATTTATGATGTTTTTACTACTATGATATTTATATATTTTTTAATGAAAATATTACACTAGTTTCTTTTATTAGTGTTGGTACAAAGATCGCACAAACATAATGAAAAATATCTGCGGTCCATTTGGACTCAAACCAGTGTGTGTTGTCTAAATATAACTACTTACCGCTCTTCCCAACTGAGCTACAAATTAAGTAAAGAGATCTTACGAATTTATCTATGCGCTGGCTATAAATCTTTATAGTATATTATTATAATAATAATGGGCCTGACTACCACATCAATTGCCTTGTCTCAATCTAGGGAATTCCCTGTACTGATGAGTACCAGTTAGGCCGTTATGCCACCGAGGTCGTTTGTATTGGGTTTTTTGCCGTAACGCCACACGTGAGAAACTTATGAAAGTTTCTGTGTTACATATTTCATCTTGTATGTATATTAGGTACAATAATTAATAACATATTAAGTTAAATGAAACTATTTTTCCGGATTTAAATCGCGTATATTTGTTTTTTCAAACAAAACGACGTTTACAGGTCCCATGGTCACGGTTGGCTGTGGTGGTGACTATAGTTACAATAGTTATTAATTAAATACCTTATTTTTAATTTTACAAAGAAAACATTCCAATGTACGCTACATTAAGTTTTACAAATTATTTTATTGAATGAATTTTTATTAAGTTCAATTTATTATGAATTAATAATAGAAATTAGAATAAACTAAAACATATTAATTAGTACTGCAGTCTTATGTCTGTTTGGGATTTTTCATTAGAGGAAATATTGGATCCCAAACTGGTGGTACGGCGAAACCATCTTCCCTGTCGAAATTAGGATGTTCGCAGCATCTTGGGTAGATAACGTACTTCTTTTGCAAGGACCTGGGGCTTGTCAAACTTATTGAATGTGTAGGTTTATCCATGATATGCTCGCAGACTGCAGACGGAAAAATAGTTTCATTTCCTATGTGTAACAATCGTGAAAACCTAAGAACTCGATATATTAAGTTAAAATTAAAAAACCCCGCTATAAAACAAACCCCGTAATATAACAATTCGTCAAGACGAATTTAATGACCCCAAACGCTATGATTATACTGCTAGTAGTTGAGAATTTTAGTAGCAGTAGAGCTCCTTGTGAAAGAGTTCGTTCTGGGAAGTACTGCCACCTTACCTATTTCTACCCCCAAGCAGTAATGTGAGCAATACTGTGTTCCAGTTTGGAAGAGTGAGGGTGCTGGTGTAATTACTCAACTTATGTCTCAGGGTGACGGGCGCAGTGGCAGTGCCCCTAAGATCTTTGCGATTTAAAGCTCTGAATGGCACTGCAACTGTTATGGATAGGCGTGTCGCTTGTCACCAGGCGCACGACTTGTTCGTCCCTTCCCTTAGTATTATAAAAGAAGATATTGGGTAGTCTGCAGCCTGTCCTGGTTGTATCATCAAATTCAGGTTATCATAATTTTTTCAAAGTTATCGGAGAACTGATAATCTTTACACAGCTGTGTAACATTTGTTCTTTATTTGATAAATCAAACATGGCTAAGATCCGTTCCGATTAAATTAGCCTCCAAATAAAAAATATGGGTAGACACCAGTCCATTCGTGTTCGTCCCACGACATGTTCGTTCCGTCCCCGATATTATATGAAAAAAATTCTTTAAGAGCTACGATGCATAAGACAGATATTCAGACATTCATACAGCTACAAAGATAAAGGCTTCACGTCAGTTCGCGTCGGAGGATAAACATGAAATGTTTGTATGTTTGTCCGGTATAAATTTAATTATTATTAATCCGTTTGCGATACAACTATTGTGAGTTGTTCTGCCAACGCCATCAAAACTTTCTGTAGTATTAGAACCATATCGAGTTCGTAAGTTTTCGTGATTGTTACACATAGGAAATGAAACTATTTTTCAGGATTCAAATCGCGTATATTTGTCTTTTCAAACAACTGTGTCATTTTAACCGTGACCATGGGACCTGTAAAGGGTTCGAAACGTTTTGGTTTGTTTGAAAAAACAAATATACGTGATTTAAATCCGGAAAAATAGTTTTATTTCCTTATATTAGAACCATGATAAAATATCAGGTAGGCCAGTTATTTCAAACGTGTCGTCAACGTCGTTCTTTTGCCGATGCACTTCTCTACTACGTGATATTATTTTGTTTCAACGAATATGTCTATAACAACACTTTTTCTTTCAATGTCATTTATATAACTTTGTGACAACAAATTTTGTGTAATAGATTCACGAATCTAGTTTCTCTTTAAAGAATTTACGACTCGGTGGCCAAACTATTTTGCGCTGTGGACGCTAGCTGAGAAAATTAACTCTTCAAATTTTTTTATGATACTAAGTAGCGGGGCGAACAAGTCGTGCGGTTGGTGTTAAGCAATACGCCTGTCCATAACAGTTGCAGCTTTAAACACAAAGATCTGAGGGGCATTGCCACTGCGCCCGTCATTATCACGACAGACGTAAGTTGACAAGTCCCATGTGCCTGTAATTTCACCAGCACCCTTATCCTTCAAAATCAAAAACGCAGTAATTTTCACATTACTGCTTGGTGGCAAAAATAGGTAAAGTGGCAGTATTTGCCTGGACGAACTTTTTGAGAATTGGCTGTAATGCTCATCCAAAATTCGTGGTTCTATATTGGTGTTCTGGGTAATGCCGTAATTCTGTTGCCCTGGTACTCAAAGCACAGAAAAATCCGTACTTTGAGACCGGGTAATTAGTATGATTGTCTGGCACATTAATATTTAGAAAAGATGTATAATGGAAATCTCCGTTACTGTTATAGAAGTCCATAATCTCTCAGTTTAAAGTAGCACAGCAGTTGTTCTCCCAAAAGCAGGCCACAAACTGATGTCTTTTAGTTTAGTAGACAACCATAGACAATCGTTATTCATGGCCAAAAATTACTTAAACTAAAAAAAGGCAGCATGGGTAGGTATAGGGTCAAGAACACTACAAACTTCACGTGTAAGGTTAAAATTCAACTTTATAAGCAATAAGAACCGTTCAAAATGTCACACTTCGTATTTGTACTACACTCAAAATGTACAAAAATTAATACAATATGCCACATCTCACTCAGAACCTTTTCAAACCGTTCCACTTTAGTACTAGGTCACATTCTTGTAATTAAATATTTCTAAACGTTATTTACTAAATACATCGTCAGGAGTTTAGTTTCTTGCTTACTATCATTTTTAAAACAAGTTTAACAAAATCTGCGTATTATGATTTTTTGTTACTGTATTATCTAGTACAAAACTTATTACTGACCTAAATTGAGTGAAATAATAAGCAACCTTTGTACTTCTGCATACGGTCCAATCACTAAAAAGACGTAATTTGCTTTATTGAGGAAAACTATATACATAGTAACTAAGAATTTATAATTTAAAATTGTAAGTTCAAATTTGTAAACAACTTTTTGCCGTCGGTTATCTCTATTGACGATAGACGGAGAAGATGCGGTAAAATCTTTAGCTAGATCAAATAGTTTAGATATTTACTATTAGATAATGGTCTTACATAAAATATACGATACACCTAAGGATATTGCCTAAATTGCCTAACAAATTATTGAAGAATGAAATATCTAACTTTGCACATATTTTTTTAGGGAGATGTTTCTTTTACTAAATTTTGATTTTCCTCTGAAAACCTATTAGTTATTAAATTCACATTTATCCCAGTATTTGCAAATTACTCAGCGGTTTAACGACACGCCGCACCGCCCGCAGTCCTATTAGTCGCCATCGGGCGCTTGTCGGCGTCGGATCTATGTCTAATTTTCTCCGTATTCATATTAATTTACAGCCCGCTGAAAGCGCGAGCGGCGACCCCCCACATTTCACCTCCTAAAATCTACGCTCGCGTTGAAACGCACGTCTAAATTTGCAGATGAAATTATTGAGTTTGTTACAATAAAGTATTCTTTGTTAACCAATAATATAACTGTTGTTTTTTTACTAAACTATAGAAACTTTATATGCCGCAAGATGGATCATGGTGCTTCAAAAATTCATCCTCGTAACATTATTACAACTTGTGCATCACAAATATATAAATGATTTGATTTCATGATATGATTTTATTAATTTATTCAAAGAAAACGAAGAACTTCAAAACAATTAGCAAAAAAACAAACATAAAACCAATTACAGGTTCCAGACTATAATTTAAAAAAAAAATTAAACAAGAACACTCAACAATAACAAACATTAAACGCATACACAACAAGCACGAAAAAAATTAAATTATTTTTTTATAAATCCCCCTCAAAACAGTGTACTCCAAAAAGTCAATAAAGTCACTATGGAAGTAAAATAAATATTCATCTTGTGACCCCTACTCTAAATAGGAAAAGAGCTGATCTTTAAACAACCAAACAGATGATCATCAAACATAACTAAGAACTATACCGATTAAATTAGTATTCAAATAAAGAAAAAAAAGCTTTGAGATCAGATGCGTTTGGAAGATTATACAACACCTGCATCCCTAGAGACTGAAGTTATTTCTTAAAATTAATATTTCTGTGGTTTACTATTACATATTATTATATATATTATATATATTGTTGTGGTTTAGCATAAACCTTCATGTAATAAGAGCACAATAAGAGTTAATATGTGTGGTGACTTCCTTACATTACAATTGCATATAACAACATCCAAATCGTTATCGAACAGAATATTGAAAAAATGTGACAGCTTAGAGTAAAGATACTTTAAGGTCGCTTTTACGTTGCAAATAGTATTATGGTAATTACTGAATACACACGAAGAAGTCGAAAAAATCTGCTATTGGTATATGTTTGAAAATGTGTTAAAAGTACATTAACAATATTATTACTCTGTATAAAGGAACTGGTTGACTCCATTCAAAGTGAGTCAGCTCAATAAAAATGATTCCGAATTATTTTTTTTCTAACATCATTTATTACCTAAAACTTATGCATAACACAATTGGCAAATTTGATGAAGCAACACGTTTGTTTTTGCTGTTAATATAGAAAGGCAATTACATCATTCGATTTTAAAATCGCGCATATCACGTAAGAAAAATAATAATCAAGGTCTCTTTATACCATACGTGAGAAAATGACATGGTCATAAATCACTATCCTGTAACAAATATCAGTGCAGTGAATTAGTAGAAAAAGGGTGACTGATGGTTTTAATATCAAATCTTTGGCATATGAACAAGGTTAAAGCTATTACAATTACAAAACCTAAAAGAAGTTAATTTTGATGACGTCTTTTAGATTTTACTAAAGTAAAGTTTACGTTTTTTACCCGCCCATAATTAGAAATCTTGATATTCATCAGGTTATTGGTCTGCCTGACCTACATATTTTTTTGCCTTTTAGACACAATTTTTTGGAGGAAAATGATCTAAGCCGATGGCTATTTTATTTATACCTTTTTATGTATTTTATGTATTAATTCGCGCACTGATGGGTACTGGTTTCTGAAGAGACAGGTTTAAGTTTGTCCACGAAATTCCCCGATGGAAACTGGATAAAAGTATAACCGCTCACGCGATGCGCTCCTTCTACCGCAAAATGGCGGCTATTTGGTTTCGCAAATTAGAGAAGCATTCAATTTAAATACAAGTTTTTATAAATAAAAATTATTATTCTGCATTGCTAAATAAATACCCTCCGTACTACCAACAAAAACATCTCAAATAAAATGTAGTAATACACCGCAAATCCTGCACTTAAAAAGCACTAATGAAATTTTTGGTGTACTTGGATAAATATGATAATATTCCGTTTGAGTGGTTCTAACCATGGTTTACCATGAAATTACTCCTTAAAGTATAGTTTATAAACATTTATATTCAGGGTAAACTTAAAAAACGCTACTTACGGTATGTTTTCAATAAATAAACACCGAAATCACTAGCCCAAACAATAACACACACGATTGCCGTGACGTATTTTTGAAGTTGTTTATTTTTTTAAATGACAGACCCAGGCATTGAAAACTTTATGGCTTGCTATAGTTACTGAAATAGCAATTAATATTAGTTCTTTTACATGTTATAACTTCGATATCCGATAAATCGGTATAAAATCATCACCGGCACCTCTAGGTGTGGTATGCGTCTACGGCTGCATGTATCGCGTGAGCGGATAAAGACAATAATTATTCACCAAGGAAATGCCTATTCCTGTAATGTTAAGGATATATTTTGGGAGCAGTACAGCTGCTTGCAAAAGAGTTCGTCCACGAAAATACTGCCACCTTATCTATTTCTCCCGCTAAGCAGTAATGTGAGCATTAGCGTGTTCTGGTTTTGAAGGGTAAGGGTGCGGATGGAATTATAGGCACATGGGACTTGTCAATTTATGTCTCAGCGTGACGGGCGCAGTTTTTCAGTGCCGCTCAAATCTCAGCGATTTAAAGCTCTGAGTAGTTCTGCAACTGCTACGGACAGGCGTGTCGCTGACCACCAGAAATATGACTTACACGCATACGATTTTAAGATATGATTAGAGGTTTTACCGTTAGAGAAATACAGAAGTCAACAAATCGAAATTTTCATTTTTTGTAAGTTCATATATACATACCCTGCATTTATAACTACATCTATTAAAAATACTTGAAAGAAAACGTATTTTAAAGTTTTTTTTTATGAATAAAAATAGAAATAAGAATAGTGAAGCTATTCGAAAACAAAAGAGGACCGACAAGACTCTTAAATAATAAGAAAAAGATTGTCAAAGAATTCCTGTTTTTAAAAATATAAATTATACTGTTATGCTCAGAAAAATCCGCAAAAGTTGTTTGTTTAACTTTATATTTCACGCACTGCGACTAATAAGGCTGACAAAAAGTTGAAAAGTCGCTTTCTTTTGTGGCTATTGTAACCGTATTTTGCCTATTTTGACTTTTACTTAGCGTGGTGGGCCAAATTGACACTATTTGTTAACCTCAATGCGCATACATTACATAAATAACTTTAAAGTAGCGGAAACTATTGCAGCCTCAAATTCAAATAATCTTTATTTCATAGGCAAGTAAATTGCTCACCAAATCGTCACTTTGATTATACTCTACTACTCATTCCTAAGGCAGATTTTCCTGAGACGAATGATTAAGACACTCAAGTAGTAGCTCTTTGTAAATAAATATTTATGTGCATATAATGTAATATTTACGTCAAATATGATAAATCAAGACACTTCGCAAGAGCTAAAGGGGTCACTACTAAGGGTTATATTATAATATTCAAATTAATTTGTTTATTTTTTACTTTGCGACCATTCCTTGTAAACAAAAAATTGAATTATCTCAGAGTTGGTGACTCTCATAACCCCGCACTAGGGAAACCCTGTGTCGCGGGTACCATGGGCACACACAT
>NW_020654748.1:18657228-18682174 GCF_003589595.1 Hyposmocoma kahamanoa
ATTTCTAGGTAATAATTTTTAAATCGAATACATTAATCTAGAAATATAATTGATAATAGATCGTGTAAATTGATATTTCATGTGATATTTTTAATGATCGCAATGGCGTTGGAATAAGGTGTATAAGATTTTATTAACTTTCTTTCATTAAAATGTATTTTTTAGAAGTTAAATGTAAACAATTTATTTTTAAAGATAGGAAAAAATTACATGCATTAAAAGCTTACATTATAAAGACTAGAGCTACATTAAATTGATGCAAACGTAGCTTTCACGTTAGTTCTTTGATCACGCAGTTGGTAAATTAATTTTAAAGAAATAATAATCTCAATACAGAGTACTAAAAACACCGACCTCAAAGTTCGTGGAATGACATTTATTTGCCACGTTTTATTGAAATCGGTTACCGGAAAGTGCTCAATACCGGATTCATCTCCAAGTTTGTCACTCTTAGAGGTGGAATATTTTCTTCAAATTTAAATAGGATCACTGATCACTCTTTCCAACAAAAAAGAATTATCACAATCGGTTCACAAATACCGGAGTTATCGCATACCGTACATACAAAAAAAACATAGAGTCGAATTGAGAACCTCCTCCTTTTTTAAGTCGGTTAAAAAAGGGCGCACTCCCTAGGTAGTCGTAGCTGAAGTCCTGAAGTTTTTGGCTTTGTAAATTTTCCACCAACTCAGTTAAGGAGCTAACCCCTTGAAACAAAGCCATTGTGTCTACCCTCGTGGCGTTTGATCCTAACGTCTTGGAACGCAGCGAGGAGGTCTGTCAGATGATGTCATTGAGGACTGCATGTCACAAACTGGGACCGCTGCTAAACTAGCAGGAAAGTCAGGAATTATTTAAATAAAACATTTAATAAAAAATCGAAATTTACAAGAAAACCGTTTTCAATAGGTACTTTACATATACCAATGACTTTTTTTATATCAACTCGTGGAGGTGCTGCTGGTGCTGGGGGCATTCTGGGAGATTGTAAATGTGTGTTGCCTGGATAGCAGTAATAGCCTCCGCAGCCTCGCAGCCTCCATTATTTAGTAAATTTAGCTATTCAAACGTTGAAAGTCCAGTTTATAGATATTTAATCGGTTTATTTATTTGGTTTTAACAAATATAATCTTTAAAATATAAACTGTATAAATATAGCAAGTAAACGATTCAAAAAGATAAATAATGGTCTGTACGCTACCGCGGTCGCGCAGACAGTGACGATGGTAAGAAACAAAATCAGAATGCGAAGTAAAATGGAACAATTTTAAATTTAAATATTAGTAGAAGAAGAAAAAACGATACGATACGAATGGAGAGAGGCGATACAAAAAGGTGGGATGACGGTATACGGAGGTCACACCGTCACAAACTGAACTAAATGGAACAAATTTACATATACATTTTTCAAAAGGTTATAATTTCGTTTATAAAAAAAATAATTCTGAAATAAAGATACTGGGTTCCCTGTCGCTCGACCAAGCGAAATGAACCCTATTAGTACGGGAAAAATTTGTATTCGAGTGAGGTAGTATCGATCCTAGTAGTAAGAAAAGACTGGATTTAATAAAAAGAACTTTAGTTATTTATTTTTTATATCATTACAGAGCAAATAGCATTTTGAATCTACTTATACAATAAATGATACAGAATTGAATTTAAGTCTGAGTTAACATAGTCGGTCAGTTGTTCACGCATTTCATTGACTTAATAAAAAGTCAATGACGCATTTCCAATTTATACAGTATTTTAAAGAATAAATCCAACCTAATGCGACTTTTTCCCATTATATTCAATATTTAAAATCTCTTTCCCTTTAACCTCTAATTATTTCTTACTTCTTCTAGCCTTATAAGTCCTGAAATAGAAATTAAGAAATAGAAAGAAGAACGATCCAATGCTGAACACGCAGAAGTAATGGAAAAACGCTGGCAGCGGACACGGTGTTAGCTTCTGTTGGTAGTAAAGGTCTGATATAACGAGGATGAATTGGATCTGAAAAGAAACGTTATAAGTTCATAACGGGTAGTATAAATAGCAGTAAAAGCTATACAGATAGCGTACAAAGAAAGATACAGAGTGCTACACTAACAAGATCAACCCCTGAAGGTGAAACCGCATGTGCTGCGTTCGACTAGATCGAAATTGTAAAATAATAGTTGGAATAAGTCGGAATTTAGTCCTAGCTATCTGTACAAACAGCCTGCAGTCGTTATAATTAATCCGACTGCGATGTAACCTCGACCTCTTTCATCGTCATCCCACCTTTTCATCACCCTTTTCTCTGGTTCTTGGCCACTTTTTGAAATTTTGAATCGTTCTCTAATTATTTTTCTTCGTCATTCTTACGTTGCATCGTTCCTTCGCCAGTCCTCATAAAATTCTCGAAGATGAAATACGTGTGTTTCAATCATGTAAACCTATATACGACTTACCTACTTACTACATACGAATACAGGCTCTTTTGGGGTACGTGTATTTATATTCATCCATAAGCACATGCGTATGTAATTTAAGTTAAGTCTTTTTTGTTACTGTTTCCCCTTCTCCTTTCCTTACCTTTTCTTTCTACCTCTAGAATAAAAACCTTGCAATAAAGTTATATGGACCGAACCTTCTCTTGTTTCGCTCAGGCTAGGCTACAAGCTAAATGGGTCACTGTCATGGATATTTGTCATCCAAATATGCGTAGGCTGTATAACAAACCCTTATCATCATCTAATATCATCTGTCTCAGTATCTCACTTTATAACTTGGAAAGCCATCATTAATTATGAATCGCTAACGCTCGGGCACCTACACCATACTACAGCTAGGTCGTTCCCCATGATACGACCCAAATTACATTGTGTCTTCAGTAATAATCTGCACATAACAGAACGAAAAATAACCGTCGACTATTTGTACATCTTTCAAGTTCACTTGCAGTTGCACCGAGTATATTTAAACAACTTTCAAATTGCAGTTGAACAGCTGTTATGCAGTTGCATTGCCGTCGAGGTACAGCCTGCCTGAGTACATCCTTAAACGTTGCAAGGAGAGTACGTATATAAGGCATATTACATAAAGTATCGACATTACTTGATTGTTAGCGCTCTGTATTCAAACTCACGAGAAATAAAACTGAATTTATACAGGGTTATATAAAATACTAAACCTCGCAGAACTGTATTACTAACATTAGCAGCAGTAGAGCTCTTTGTGAAAGAGTTCATCCAGGGAAGTAATGTCAGCATTACTGCGTTCCGGTTTTAAAGGGTAAGGGTGCTGGTGAAATTATTGACACAAGGGACTTGTCAACTTATGTCTCAGGTTGACGGGCGCAGTGGCAGTGCCCTTCAGATCTTTGCGATATAAAGCTCTGAGTTGCACTGCAACTGTTATGGGCAGGCGCGTAACTTACCAACAGGCGCACGACTCGTTAGTCCCGTCACATGATATTATAAAAAAAAATCATAAGAAACAACTTATGCTGCATAATTTTTTTACAAATTAGATAACATTATATAAAACAGATACAAAAGTTGGCGAAATATTACATGCACCGATTCGTCTTATCGCTTCATCTTTACAATACAATAGGATAAAAGAGTGTGAGGTAACGCACGTGCCGTCTGTATAGTGCAAACAACTAGTTTAAACACTTTTACGTATTGGCAATTATTATCCGGTGGCGCAGTCAAGGTCATCAGCGGCCAACTGCAAAGTGTCCTTAAAAAACGCACTGGCACTTAATTCTAAGCTTGATAATCTTCAGGGCGCCTGTACACCCTAAGAAATTCGACGTATCTGCTACAGAATAGATGAGAATGGTCTTGTACACGACAAGAACTTGGTCGGATCTAGCTACGAAAACATGTCGAGTTTGTTGCAGACGAGAAAATGAGGAGTATGTACACGATACGAATGCTTTCGGACAAACATGTGTAGGGTGAAATGTGTTCGTGCATTACGAATCTACCAGGTAGCTGTCGTTTTACTACCGACTGTGGGAAGAAATATGTTGCTGACTACCAATCAACACCCGTCCACGCGCAAAACCTTCGTTTACTGATAATGCACCTCACTCCATCAACATAGAAAAGTGGCAGAGCGCATCGTGTCAGAGGCAGTGTATAGAAACGACACAATTTCTTGCATAGACCTGGCGACACATTTTCTTAGCGTGGACACGCGGCCTTATGCAAAAGTAAATTTGTTGAATTGGTAAGAATCGTCAGCCGGTATTTTACTACTAATTTGCTCAAATTGTAAATTATTACACGTATGAATACGTGACGTGATTCGTCGAAGGAGAGGTCGAAAATTTACAGAACTCTTCAAATATAAGTTTCGAGCCCATTATACTCTAGGGTCTAAATCTGTCTTTAGAGAAATAAGAATAAGAAAAATAATATGTATCATAATCAGATACTTGGTGCCACGGCATATAATTCCTTATTACATACCAGTGCCTGTGTCATGAGTATACTATAGAGGCAATGTCTGCTAAAACTCGCCTCGTGTAAACGCTCCAACAGTTGCGTGTATAATTTCATATTCAGAAACACTTATAGTTAATGTTAAAATGTTCACATTAATTGGCATAATATATACAATTCTAAAAACCTACCAATTGAACTTTGGTCAAATGTTTTTTCCACCATACAAACTTCTGATATTCCGGTCCCAACGAAGATATGCCATAATACGCATACATTAACACATGGACAAAGCTATTTAATAACCCAACAACAACAAAATGGTCAGTGGGATGATACATCAAGTGTAACCACGTCCATGAAACCATAGCTGTGTGGTGGTAGAGGTGGAGGAAGGTTATCTGATTGTCCTTTTTGCGGAGAACGAAGAATACTGTATCCAGTAGATCCAGGTGTTTGGCGTAGAAATATGGATAGATTTCGTTTATTACCTGAAATAAAAAACCAAATTGTGTTTTTATGACAATTTCAAATTGTGTAATTTTCATTTAACAACCGTTCACATATACTGTCATACTTCATACTTTTTTGTTAGCGGAAAATGTCAGTGGGAGGATTTTTGGGACTATTATAGGTAAAAGCAACAATAGGTTTCGTAAGTAATGAAAATTTTTATACTACTTAACTCTACTTACTGACAAAGTATAATGATAATACTTACGCCTTGTAGATCTTCTCCTTTAGGACATCTCGTAGTTATTACTCCGTTTCTAAGCATATACCTTGTATACTGTCAAAAAACAACATTTATTCATTAGAGCAGAAATAAGACTGGTAAATGAAACAAAGACATTGCTGTATTTAGACAATAACAAAGTGTTACAGAATACTATCTACGATACTGAACTACGCATGCAGTAAACAGTGCAAGCGCTAATTTTTAACTGGTATCAAAAAAGGGTTTCAATTCGACTGTATTTTTTGTGTGTAAGTTACGCGATTTTGATGATTATTCTTTGTTGGAAAGAGAGTACCTCAATATTTTAGTCCCATTTAAATTTGAAGAAAGTATTCTACCTCTAAAGGTGCGTCTACGCTAAACGAGCCGAGCACAAGCGGAACCGCTCTGCTCCTCGTCGTTCGCGGCGTCAAGTGTGGACCTACAATGAGCCTCTAACGATCACTGTCCTCGAACGTAGCTTTCCGCAGTATGCACGCCACTCGTGGCATACATGGACGATTTAGCTAATGCAGCTGCAGCGATTATTATAGTAAGCAGTAAAAAAGCTAGAGGGCCAAGACGATTGGATTATTTTGATACAATTCATTAATTGCAAACAAACTTCTTCTGACCACGTGTCCATGATGTCGGCTCGAGGGAACCGTCTATCACTAAGCACGTCCACAAGCGCACTGAGTTTGTCAAAAAACCGACAATTGGCGGAGCGTACTTGAGCACGAGCCGAACGATCGGCGCGCGCTCTTTCGAAGCTCGTAGGCCACTCCACACTACACGAATTCGTGCTCGACTAGTGTCGGCTCGTGCTCGGCTCGTAAGCGTAGTCGCACCTTAAGGGTCGCAAACTAGGGGACGAATCCGGTTTCATGCTTCCGGTAACCGATTTCAATAAAATTTCGATATTCCTTAACAATATTACGTTAAAAGAAGATGGCTGCTTTATTTAAGATAAAGTTTCGCTTGCTCTGCTTGTCGCGGCATACTTAGTTAAAAATCTATATAAAAATCTGTATAAAGGCAGCGGCATCGATACTTGTTGGTGTTAGTAACTAGGTACGTCTAACAGCTTAATTGCTACCGCCACTGTACAAGGCGTAGTGATTTCGACAAACTTATTTCTTTTAAGTAGAAGAAAAGTTACACACTCAAAGACAACGTAAAATCCTTTTAGAGTTCATTGAGATTGTTAAACACGGTTGTTGCTGATGCAGGTATTTTACACATCACCGGATGATTTTATGTACATATTCAAAAAAAACGCGAAACATGTACATGCTTACTGAATCTATCTACATGAAAAAGCTTTCCATTTTCTTTGGTATTGTAATAAAATGTTATTTTTATGATTTTGTGACATTCATTAACAAAAAAATTTATCTACATGGAAACGATCAGTCTGCCTTAATCGTTCTGAAATTTTATCAAAGTTATATTTTAAAAAACAATCGAGCTGCTTTTTCGGCTTACAGTCTGTTTCTGGAAGATTTGTAAATTACTCCAGCGTGCCTTTTAGGTCCTGTGGCTCGAACATCCGCAATGAATATCAGCTTCGATTAATGCGGATGCGAATATTTTAATTTAGGCTTATTATCCGCGGATGTGGATGCTGATATCCGCGGATGCGGATGCTGATATCTACGGATGCAGACGCTGATATCTGCATCAACCCAGGTTCTTAGCTATGTTAGATGAATATCTGGTCAGCTGTTTAAAGTACATTAGCTCTTTTCTCAGTTGATCTAGGGATCTCCGCCGTAGAATGTATGTTTATTTCATTTTTACTTGTCCGATCGACTTCAAATTTGGTATCTATGGACATTCAATGACGCTGATGCTGCAACCAGGGCAGTTTGCTGACACTCAACTTCTAAACGACTTTTTTTTATAACATCAAGTGACGGTACGAACAACAACATTTGGAAACAGTAATAAACGCGTTTACATACGCGTTTATTATAGTATATACAAGACGAACAAGTCGTGCGCCTGATGGTAAGCAACACGCCTGTCCATAACAGTTACAGTGCTTTAAACTCACTCAGAGCACTCAGAGCACTCAGAGCTTTAAACTTCAAAGGTCAGAGGGGCACTACCACTGCGCCCGTCACCCTGAGACATAAGTTGACAAGTCCCATGTGCCTGTAATTTCACTAGCACCCTTACCCTTCAAAACCGGCACACAATAATCATGACATTACTGCTTGGCGGCAGAAATAGGTTAAATTAATTTCGACGAATTGTTAGCTTATATATAGTGACTTCATAGTGCACTGTTATTGTACTCGGACTTTCAGAAGTGCACTGTTATCGGGGCTCTTTTAATATTAACTGAATATTATTTTATTGTAACTCTGGCAGTATGTCGAGTTCTTAGGTTTTCGCGATTGTTGCACATAGGAAATGAAACTATTTTTCCGGATTTAAATCGCGTATATTTGTTTTTTCAAACCAACGTCGGTTTGTTTGAAAAAACAAATATACGCGATTTAAATCCGGAAAAATAGTTTCATTTCCTATGTGGCAAAATGGCTAATAATCTTCTGGCGAAAAAAACGCCTAATAAAATTCAAACAGTAATATCACATACTCACAAGAAAGACAGCGTATAAAGAAAACGCGACTTGAAATCCGTTGTAGACTTGTAATACTCTATTTAATTTGTATGGTTCTCTGTTCTTCATGTAAAGAGGCAGAATCTTGAAAACTACTATAAGGTACGTCGCTAATACAAGCGCAAGCCCTGAGAGAGTTTCGCTGAGAGTCCATGTGGATATCGTGTCTGAAACTAGAATGTTAAGTGATTAATTATTGAGTCCCATTTGGTACGGTCAACGATCTCAGTAGCGCAACGGTTTATACAGTGGGCGCTGGATGATGAGGTCCTGGGTTCGAGTCCCGGTAGAACCAATTTAGGAAATGAACTTTTCTTAATTGGTTCTAGTCTGGGTATTGTGGGAAGCGCCCCAGAGTAAAATCCGTTCACAGCATCGTACTCATATTACAGGGCGTTTCTTAACAATCAGCACAATATTATTAAAAAAAATTACAAATTTATTTTTTATTAAAAAAAAGCACCAAGTTTAAACTTTGTTTATATGTGCATACAAACGGAACTTTAAAAAAAAGTTAACAATCGGTTACCAAAAAGTACGCGAAACCGAATCAATCCCCTAGTTTGCCACCCTTGCAGGTAGAATATCTTCTTCAAATTTAAATGGGACCAATACTGTAGTACCCTCTGTCCAAGAAAAAAAGAATCATCAAAATCGGTTTTCAAATGCCTACACAACATACAAACAAACAAAAATACAGCCGAATTGAGAATCTTCTCCTTGAAATCGGCTAATAAAGAGTTGTCTGATGATGCAAAATCAGAGGTTTGGTCAGAATCACCTTCCTCATCATTTGTCCGAAAGAAAGTCTGTCTAATTTCAAATTTCTGTCGGTCTAAGCAGTCGACTTAGTGGCCAGTCATTCTGTGTACTGGTAATCCAAGGACACAACATGTTATTTCAATAAACAAATTTTATTACGGTCTTGCATTTTATTTCTATAATACTTATTTAGGTTGTAGCCTAGCCTTTAAGAAATGAGAATGCAGAAGGCTCGATCCACAAGATTTATTGTAAGAATTGATAAAAAAAGGTAAAAAAAGGCCGTAACAAATAACAAAATGACATAAATAAGGTACAGTTATTATAAAACACTTCGTTTAAAACTAAAGAACACAATACTCAATACTCACCACAAAAGTGCCTATATATCTAACTATATAATTTCATTTTAACATGTTAACGACGTGAAGTTTTAGAATAAAGAAATTCAGGTGATTTGTGAGTTATGAGCACGTGCCCCTGTTTCAATAATTTGATAGGAGTGACGATGAAACGAAGAAACGTAAGAATAGTGAAGAAAGGGGATTTGAAAACGATTCAAAATTTTAAAAATAAGACGTGGCCAGCTGTATTGGACAGTGGGTTAAAACCCAATCAGCCTGCCCGAACTTTACCAGACTTTTACCCGAAATGGCGGGTTTTAATCCAGTCCTGTCCGAAATCGTGGGCAGAAACGGCGAATACGGAATAATACCATAGTTATTACAAATTTCGATGTAAAAGATATAGACAAAAAAGAGGTCACTGCACACAACATACTCACCTTGCAATGCTGTAGATGCTCTACTACTAAGGATACTAATATCATTAAATTAGAACAAAACTCGATTTACAATAAAAATATAGTTTAAATAGTTTTACCCTTGATTTTGGGCATTAATGGGTTTTAACCGGGCATTAACAAAGTGCTGGGACAAAACCCAGGCACTTCCTTATCTCTGGTGGCCAGGTACCAGAAAGGAGAATGATAAAAAGGTGGGATGACGATGAAGAAGGCTAGCATCGTTACAAGACATCTATGTAAATTCGTTATACATACCCATTACGTTATTTTTTCGAATATCTTCAACAGTTTACTGTTATCTTGCACAATTTATATAATCGCAGGAGAAAACATCCACAGATGCACAACGAAAAATTTAGAAATCAATTTTAATGAAAACGCATGTCCAATCATTACAAACATAAAAGACAAAATGACTTGGTAAACAAATTTTATAATGATTTATTGTCACACTGTCTTGTCTTTGTATTCAAATGTTATTCCGATTACAAATCATTTGCATTAAAAATTACCTAAGAATAATATGTGAAGTATTTTTGTTTGTTTGAAACACTTACTACAATTTTATAAATGTATTTCATCTTGTTCTTTACTCACGTCAGCATTATTAGTTTAGAAAACGTAGACATATAGTAAACAATAAACAATCATTGCAAAAAAGGAAGCTTTATAATTATATTCGACAACGTTACGCGTAACTTAACTATGTAAGTACAATGATTAAAAAATTTGCACATTGTTGGCTTCTTGATTGTAAAATATTTATATAGTACATAATATAAACAGATTAGAACATAATAAGAGAGTTGCCAATAATAAACGTCGGTTGTTCACTCAGTTTTAGGGTCCACTGAAAATCAGCGTCACAGCCTTTTCTCGGTGTCCACATGACATCTACTTAGAACACAATAAATATAAATAATAATAAAAAAAGTCAACACCTTTTGCTTTATGGTCATTTCAGTACCGATTACTAAGATTTTATTTTAAATTAATTTTTTTGTTATTCTATTTTATTTTTGTTCTAATTTAGCTTTATCTTTTTTTTTAATTTCTTACTCTGTATTTTTGTGTGGTGGCATGTTGTAATAAATGGTTTCTATTCTATTCTATTTCTATTCCACTTAATATAAAAATTACTAAATGACGTACTTTGCTATAGATTAGTTCTGAACGAAGTTAAATAAAATAAGTAGTTTATATTTAGATTGACCTCATGTCAATGAAAGTAAAGTAAACGTATTTATAGTGCATAATGTCTTTATTTATTACGCATATAAGAACTCACAATCGCTTAGTAACCGACGAATATTGGTATTTCACTTGAGCGCCTGAACAATATTGATTACGTTATTTTCTATTCAAACCAAGTGCCAAGTTTGCTATATTATAAAAACAAGGCGTTTTTTTAATCTTCCCTTATAATCTGTTTACCGTACTTTGGGTGGTTTAGTCACAAAAAATAGCACAGTTATAAATAAATTCGTAACTAATTCATGGCATTTTTCTTATGTCTGGTAGATAACCGCACTTATAACGGCTTGTAATTTAATGGATACCTTACGAAGACAATAATTAATATTGTAATTTTTATAAATACAAATATACGTAGGTAAAAACAGTATTTTATCCCTCAAAACTAATTTACAGAATAAAAACACAGCTGTGTTGGCAGCTAATTTCTATTATTGAGCCAAAATAATCGGACATGTACCAAATGTTCGTAACATATAGGTACGAGTTCTTTCCAAAATCTGACCACACTCTACCTAAATAACATTCAAGTTTTATTATAATAAATTATTTATATATTAAATTAATTATAGTTTTAATCAAAGCGCTGTTGTAAAGTTTAGTCATTGTTTTCACTCATACAGGTTTCACCTTTTTGGTTATCGCGACTGCCGCTAGAGGCCGCGACTTGCTTATTCTGGAAATTATCACATTATATTAAAATTTAACATCTAATAATGCAATAGCAATAGTTACTAGTGAAAGTAACATTCAATTATAATTATTTTATTTGTCAATCATCAAACACTGAAAATATGTATTGCGATTTTAAGCAGCGATGCAAACGAGCGATTGCATCGCTACACTTGGGATTTATCACAGACCACATGTGGGATTTATCTATAATGATAAGCATCATTGCATGGATGCAATCGCGCGTTTGTATTGAAGCAGTCCCGCGTTTGCATCGACGCAATCGTCTATAAATCGCAAGTGTAGCCTATAAGTCGGCAAGTATAATCAATCGTCTAAATTTTGTGGTTACCAATTACGCTGCTAGATGTCACTGCTGGTCAAAAATAGTAGCAATGTAAATTCCGCAAATCTATTTGTGTGTTTTTCAGTTGGTTCGGACACCTCGAAAGGACGCCAGCTTAAGGGGCGGTGAAAAGGATTAACATGGAAGGTGAACATGGAACGTTTTAGTGGTCGACGACTGGTCGGTCGGAAGTGGAAAAAGACCTCCGTGCCCTGCACGCTGAGAACTGGAACGAGATCGCACAAGTTAGATCGCCGACACCCACTTCGGCAGGCTTATTACCGATCTTTAGCGACCAGTCGTTTTAGCAATAGTTGCACGATTATCGCTGTCAAAACATAAATTCGTATTACGGAACGAACAATTGCGACCAGTCGACTACAGCGCCTCCCGCGAGCAACTAATAAACTAAAACTGCATGAAAATGCTTTGACAGAAAGCGACCGGTTGCTTTTTCGTATTACCGAACCGTAATACCAACTTAGCAATCGCAACTGGTAGCAATCGCGTTGCTATTGTACAATTAACAACCGGTTGCTAAAGTTCGGTAATAAGCCTGCCGGACGCTAAGCCAGCGGAGTGTTTTTCAGCGGTCTAGCTCTTTAGATACATTTGAACGGATTTGTATCAATCCCTTTTTCACTGACCTCTACTAGTGACAGTTTTCACATGCAAACGCGTAAAAATTTGATATAGATAAGGTAGAGCTCCTTGTGAAAGAGATGGTCCAGAGAAGAACTGTCATCTTACCAATTCTATCGCAGAGCAGTAATGTGAGCATTACCGCGTTCCGGTTTTGAAGAGTAAGGGTGGTGATGAAATTACAGGCACACGGGACTTGTCAATTTATGTCTGAGCGTGACGGGCGCAGTAGTACTGCCTCTCAGATCTTTGCGATTTAAAGCTCTGGGTGGCAGTGCGACTGTTATGGATAGACGTGTCGCTTAGCACCAGGCGCACGATTTGTTCGTTCCGTTACTAGATATTACAAAAGAAAACAAAAAATATTCGTGAACAAAATGTTACTTTTTCTTACGAC
This sequence comes from Hyposmocoma kahamanoa, assembly GCF_003589595.1. Classification (NCBI taxonomy): domain Eukaryota; kingdom Metazoa; phylum Arthropoda; class Insecta; order Lepidoptera; family Cosmopterigidae; genus Hyposmocoma; species Hyposmocoma kahamanoa. The sequence goes on from NW_020654748.1 coordinate 18,669,879, forward strand.
TTTTCAAAATCCAAGACAATTTCCATCCATTTCATAGGTATTATAGTACGAAATATGTATTTATCTAAGTATAGAAATAGTTTTAATAATTTAATGTTTTGATACTGTTTTTTTTTTATTCATAATTTTTGTTTTGTTGATTATTGTCTCCTGTAGATATATAGATAATCACTTTATTGCTCATACATACAAGAAAAAGAAGAGTACATAAACAACTTAAAACTAATGTGGTCAAAGGCGGTCTTGTCGCTAAAAGCGATCTCTTCCAGATGATCTTTGAGGTAGAGGAAAGCTAATCGGAGCGGAAGACGTAGTGTGCCTATTTTGCAAATAAAAGAAATAAAAATGAATACAAAACAAATAAATAAAATAAGAACACACAGTAATTTATTAAATATTTAATAAATTACGATATATTATACCTAAATCAATATATAAATATACTTAAATAAACTTATACTTATATACACGTTGCAGTATAGGACCGTGTTAGAAGATATTTACTCAATCCGTTTTTGAAAATAGGTAGCGACTTAGAATGTCGGATTTCAAATGGGAGATCGTTCCACAATTTTGCAGCCTTAATCGTAATGGAATCTTTGTAATACTCAGAGCGAGTGAAAGGAGGCTTCAGTAGGTTAGCCATTTTTGACCTTAGTTCACGGTTGTGATCATCCCCGAGGAACGAAAACGATCCTTAAGGTATGGCGGTGTACGAGGGTTTACGTTCGCCTTCGCCTAAATTGTCTCCTGTAGGTAGAAATTTCTGTTAGAAATAAGCAGTAACTTTTGTTTGTGTTTTTCTTTTGTATTGAATGTGTTTTTATTTTTTTTCTGTACAATAAATAATTAAATAAATAGATTGCTAGGGGCGTTGTACAATTTGCCATACTTAATTATCAAATATTTTACACGTTTGATAGCGACGAGTGTCACTGTAACGCTTGACAGTGGCAATGGTATTTTTAAGGATATCTTCAATCTGCATTTTTGCTCTATAAATTTTCAAAATATTTACACCTTACTCTATTTCATAAATATTACACATATTGAATCTGAGAAAGTTAAACAATAACTAAGTATGTCTACAAAAAACTCTTAGTTCTAAAGGCATTAGCCTAGTTTACCATTTTGTTCACACTAAACATACGTAGTACATAATGTGCAAAATGTTCTTGGAAAAGGGGTTTTATCTTAAGTTGAATAAGATACAATTTTATGGGTAATACACGAGTGAGAAATATGCAACATTGTTAAAGATACGACACCGTTTGTTGTCATGATATTTACTGTAAAAAAATAAAATGTTCTCTCCAGACTGTTTCGCAGTTTGCGTTGTATGTTATTAAAATTATACATCAATTTATGAAGTTACGATAGTTAAAATAGAAATTATTATAGTAGATTATATAATTTAATAGATTAAAGATTATAATAGATTAAAATAGAACTAAATTTTATTTCTAATTAGGGATATTATTTTAACAATATTTTTATAATAAATTTTATATAAAAAAATAATAAATTTTTATAAAAATCTCAAATTTGATGAACTCATTGGCCCAACGTCAACGGTTTTGCAATACAGGTCCGAGTTTGAATCCCGGTAGGACAAATTTGGGACATTGTAAATTCGTTTTAAATTTGAAAACCTTGTAACTGCGTTTCTGTGGAAATTCATATTTTACTCTTCACGCACAATATCGAGCAATTAAAGCTTAAAATACAGTTTGTAAATCTTCTTTTAGTTATAAAATATAATGATTAATAAATTATCTTTTTTTTTATACGTATAATATATACCAAGATTTATTTATATAAATCTTGGTATATACTATACGTATAAATAAAATATCAATATGATTCATCCCGTCAATTATGTAAACACTACATTTGTTTAAACTATTTTCAATGTAATTTTCATTTAATAAATTATATAGCATAATTTAAATAGCAGTAACTTACTTGGTCATATAGACTCTAATACCGAAGAGCGGGGTCTCCTAGTAGAAGCCATTATTCTGCTTAAATGGAGTGCCCCAGCAAACTTGCTACTTGCTTTAAACTAGGTTTAAGTAAACCTAAATAAACACTTTTTATTTTTTACTTATTTTTAATTTCCTATTGTACCTAATTCTGTTTTTTGTTCCTACTTAAAAAACCAAATTAATGGTGCCCGCCATATAAATGTAGAAGCGTACAATGTTTTACGAATATAAAGAATTAAAGATCATATTTATAACCCCGCACTAGGAAAACCCTGTGTCGCGGGTGCCATGGACACACATATAGACAACCACAAATTACACCCAAACTCACGAGAGAAATAAATGTAAACAATACAAATATTTCTCCCGGCCCGGGAATCGAACCTAGGACCTCTGCGTGGCAGTCCGGCAGAAGCCAGTTAAGTTATAACGAGTGGAATTCCCTGTCTACAGCCTTGTTTTCTGAACGGTACAACTTGAGCCTTTTTAACGCGAGAGTGAAATGGACGTCAAATGCGCACTAATTTTATAATGAAAAAATACTTTTCAGAATTTATGTACAATTAAAAATATATTACTATTTCACTATATGTCTCCATTTCTGCAATGTCTCGGTCAATATAGCACCTTACATCTGAGGTCCATTCTAATGAAATTGATTTCACAACGCGGCCTCGAACGGCTCTATTATAGCTATATCGCTGCCAATTTCACACGCATCTTCTAATATACAAGGCAAATAACAAAATAAACGAGATATATATGTATGTATACATAATTTCAGGCGTATCGTATGTATTATTGACAATTTAAATAGAGCTATGACATTATAAAGACAGTTAAGTTTTATGCGCTCCATCGGCACTCATATCAATTAGTAATAATTATTTGTTTAGGCCCAGCGCCCATTGACTGGCCGGCACGGTATGGAATATTTACGTGACGAATAATAATATAATATCTAATACTGCTTGTGAAAGAGTTCGTCAAGGGAAGTACTGCCATCTTGCCTATTTCTGACGCCAAGCAGTAATGTGAGCATTACAAACTGCGTTTCAGTTTAGAAAGGTAAAGATGGTTGTGAAATGACTCTCACATGAGACTTGTCAACTGTGTCTCAGGGTGACGGACGGAGTGGTTTCCTTCAAATCTTTGTGATTTAAAGCTCTTAGTGACACTGCAACTGCCAGGTGTGTCGCTTACCACCAGGCGCACGACTTATTCGTCTTGTCAATTTGGCAATTTAAAAAAATTATTATGTTCATAGCCACAAAACCGAAGCTGCGATAAGCTTAGGGATATCGAGCGGGCGGCCTCCGCAATGCTGCGGCTGGTTTACGAAAATCTTCTCCTTTTTGGAGTATAGTTCTCCTCTTCTTCTTCATCATGACCTATCATTTCAAAATATACAACTGGTATGAAATCAGCTTGCAACGTTACGACTAATCTGAAGAGAGACTAGCAAGCACTATGTCGTGACTGTTCGCTTCGGCATGCCTAAAGATATTGCGGCTTAAACTGTCGGACGGAATGCTGCCAATGGGCGCTGGGCCTAAGTTGCTTAAAACATTTGTATAATGGAAGACGTAAGAAAAACAGCGACAAGAAAAAAGTGTGTCATATATATTAAATAAGGCTAAGATTACTATCGGCACACCCCGGACACTCCATACAATAGTCGAAAGTTATTTACCTACTACTACTATAAACAGCAAGGCGCTATCTCCACACGCGCAAATGTGTGCGTGACGTGGCAGGATTACCCATCACTTTTTCGTACATGGTCAGAGTACGTGGTCAATCCTGATAATTACCCATGTTCATTAGGAATATCAATATAATATTATATATTTGAACTGAATGAGTCTTAGGCATAAATTTGTTTTACTTACCTCGTTTCATCTTTCGGAAAACGAAAAATATTTCCTTTCTTTGTCCCATTTAGATGATGCTAAAGAGCTGTACGCACCACAACTTACAACCATTATAAATAGTAACGTACAATGATAACGTATAAGTTTCGTAATGAATAAATGAAATCTATATTCAAACATCAAAGCAGTCTTAGAGCGAAAACGGCTTGCCTTGTGACAAATAATCTCCTTTGTGCTTCCTAAATTATCAGTATGTGTTGTCTGTGATCGTTGAAGTGTATCTGTCATACAAATATTTTTAAATCTATCTATTGTACGTGTGCTCGTTTCTAGTTAATTAAAGCCAAGTTTCTATTGGTATTTCGTTTCCATGTATCACCTTGTCGTCGTTCCGTCAATGTGAGCGTTAGAGGTGGGTAATAAATAACGTCACGATAAAAAAATCACAGTGATCAGCCGTCAAATAGTATCACCGTGACTTTTTACGAAGGAACGACATTCCAAAATCATATAGGTTGTTCCTCCGTTCCACTGTCTCTGTCACTCACATCACGACATACGCATATGATGTATTTTACAAAATCATGCGCGATCAGAGACTGGCGGTTGCACTGCTCAATGTAGTTCGCTTTTACTTTTTAATTCTAATTATGAACAAAGAAATAATTAGATCAGTGTAAATATCGTGTAAATGTTGTAAATACAAATAAGATAATTGTACAAAATAGAACAAAAATAAAAAACACGCCGCATGGTCTTATTAACGAATAATGCGACAAACCTGCAAAATTGTGAATCAATTTTTTAAATGAAATTAAACGTTACATCAAAGTGTTTATTAATAACGACTGTTAGAAAGTACCTAGCCGCTGCCAAAACCGTTTATCGTGATGTAAGTGACAGGCGTGACAAAATCACGGTGATTTGTCACTGTGATTTTTTTGTAACGGGAACGACTGTCACGGGCATAGAAATGTAACGCTTTTCCCCATGTCTAGTGAGCGTCAATGTGCGGGGCGTGGTGCGGTATCTAAAGCTAGGGAGGGGCGGAGAGGGTCCATTTTCGTTACTTTTTTGTTCTCTGCTATTGGAACCGCTGTCGCCAAAACGCACACAAACAAGTGATAAACACTACGAAATCTTGATAATGATTGGTCATAGTTTCTAATCTAAAAAAGACGTAACAAATTCTGGATTGTTAATATAATTTAAACTTTACCCAGTCGCTATATTGTTCAAAGTTCAATACCTTTGTTGCAAGTTACGACGTTTTGATTTCGTATTGAAATTTTATTCAACGTGCTGCCATCTTGCAGCCAATTGCTGGACTACGACGAACGTTTAATATCTGAACCAATTCAATAAACAGAAAATTAAAATAAGACTTACCGATGATATGGAATCCTATACGGGTAATGTTTTTGGCACGGCTATCATTGTTGCACTCCAAAACAGCACAATAATGCATTTTTCTAATTTTAGAGAATTTGCCTAAAAGTATGACACGACCATACCATACAAGGCGAAAATGGCGAAACGACACCTAAATAGGCCAAATATTGCAATTTTGCTAAAAGCAATTCATTTACAGAATTCCTTGTAATTCTGTAGCAATTCCTCTTATTTTCGTAAAATGGTCCCAAATTCCGATGAATTGTATCCTTAGGCTATATTTTTTTTCCATTCTCTAAGATTATATCCAATTCAATTCACCAGCAGATTCTGCTTAGACGTTATAATTGCCACATCAAAAAAAGCAAAACCGTAACTTTACCGATTATTTTAGTTTTGATTTTATAATATTCGTAAATGGTTTATTACGAGAATTTACTGTAAACAAGTACGTTCGTCGATAAAACAACTACATAAAAAGTTTACATCACCTAGAAACCAAGAATTTCATAAATTTTCAATGATTCGGTTGGCAATAAGTTAGAAGTTGTCAACGTCAACAACAAAAAATCTCAAATAATGTTCTTAGATTTTAAGTGGTTTAGATAATGTTTAAAATGTGTTTTTGTGATCAACAACAAAGCTTCCACTTATGATTGACATAGATTGATTGCATCAGTTTACAAAATGTTGTATTGTTGTAATCAACAAGTCAATTAATTCGTGAAAATAAAACAGTAAGTGATATAATTGAAGTTCTTTTTATTTATTTTCAAAGCGATATGCGATCATTCTAATAATTAATTTCATATTTTTAGATATGGAGAGATGTTCAAGAGTATCTGATGGTCTGTGGACCATTCTGCTTGACTTGAAGCGCAACCACACCACCATCTAGCTAGGGCTCAGTGTTATAATAATAGTACTACGCGAGGTAGAGCAGAAAATAAACGCGTCAGAAAGTGTGCAATATAAGTAGTGAATAGGCAGGTTTGGGCTCGCGTTTAGTGTTCAAATCTATAGAAGATAGGTCTAATAATACGTCTGTAGTGATTCCAAGACTGGATCGACTAATACTTTGTAACAATAGGGCAATGAGCAATTTTTGCACATTTTCTGACACGTATATGTAGTGAATAGGCAGGTTTGGGCGCGTGTTTAGTATGCACATCTATAGAAGATAGGTCTAATAATACGTCTGTAGTGAGTCCAAGACTGGATCGACTAAGACTTTGTAACGATAGGGCACTAAAGGTATGGTCCCATACAAAAAATACACATTTTATATTTTTCCTACTAAACTATAAGATTTATGGCAAAATGTGATATGACAATATTTAATTAGGACAATAGGACTCCTCGTTTGCCTTTTTTATGAGAGGTATCTTGAAAAAAATCCAATGTCCGCAATGTCGCTAATCCGACCTACTACGTCGCAAAGTTTAGAGAAACATTGTGTACCTGCCTGTCCTCAGTTACGTCAATTTTTTATGTACTTAAGTGATTTCCCAAATCCCGAACCTAATCCTCCCGAAACCGAAATCCAGGACCTTAAGATTACTTAAGACTGACTTAATATTACCCTTTATTACATTATGTTCTTCCTGAGTTCGTGGAAAATTGATGTACTTTATCTTAAAATGGTTATTGTTAAAGGCCACTGTTACAGCTCTCATGCATTTGGAGATATGGACTTGGTGCATTTTGTGGTACACCTACACTAGCTCCAATAAACCGAGATGCTTAAAAACTTAATGCAAGTGCATTGAGTTTATTAAGTAATAGGTACCTTATACAAAACAGTTAATCAAAAATGGAAATAACGTGTATAGTGTATAGTGTAATAAAAATACATAATAAAATGTATAATAGTTCCGTGACTCACTCGCGCTCGAAAAAGTCTTCATATAGTCATCAGCAATTTTTAATTAATTTTCTAAATAATATAACGAAAAGAATAGTAAAATGTTGCTCTCGAGTAACTTCTTACGATTCTGCTGTTTCGACATAAAAGCAATTCCTATTTTTTGGACCATTTTACGCATTTCCATAGAACAATGTCAAATAGCTGAATTGCGATATATGAATTGATAGCAATTCATAATATGAATGTCAGTTAAGTGATCTATTTGCGATTTGAAATGTGAATCGCATTAGGATCGTATTATGATTCTGCCAATGCGGCCTTTTTAGGCTTGCGAGCTCAAGTAGGTCTTTCGAGACCTATTGCTGGCACGCGTCAGACGCTAACTAACCACTTCTACTGTAGTTATTGTTGTGTGGCACGGAAGATTTCGATAATTATCTTTTTGTTGTAAAGTTTGTACCTCACTATAGGTACCATTCAACTATAAAGAAAATATTCTACATCCAAGTATGGCATATTAAGGGAATCCCGTTTATTGCATTTTACCAATTTCAAGTTGTTTTTTTTATAATAAATAATTGACACGACGAACAAGTTGTGCGCCTGATGGTAAGCGACACGCCTATCCATAACAGCTGCAGTACCACTCTGAGCATTAAATCACAAAGATCTGAGGGGCACTGCTACTGCGCCTGACACCCTAAAACATAAGTTGGCAAGTCCCATGTGCCTGTAATTTCACCCCTGAAAAACAAAACGCAGTAGTCACATTACGTTTGACGGCAGAAATAGGTAGGTCCTCAATTTGGTCGTGATAAGCTCTCTTTGATCTGACTCTATCAACTTTGCTTGGCGCCGCCTATAAGAAAATACGGCAAAGAAGTCGTTAAAAACCAAACAAAGATCTGCAACAAACACATGGAAGAATTCGTGAGGTCCGTTGGTTCGTTCTGTGGTTTAGTAGGCATAGCGTCTGTCATGGTTTGTTAGGAGACGTTGGATCATATCCAGCCGGATCGAAGTGAATTTTTTCTAAGTGTTCGATATTTGTTGCCAACATAAGTTGGCAAGTCCCATGTGTCTGTAATTTCACCAGCACTCTTTACAACCGGAACGCTGTAATGCTCACACTACTGCTTGGCGGCAGAAATAGGTAAGGTGGCAGTACTTCCCTGGACGAACTCTTTCACAAGGAGCTCTAGTGCCATTGCTAGTTTTGTTACGTCTAGTAATTCCAGTGAAAATAAAATATTATGGTGACCTGGAGCTAAACTGATGGTGGAAATGGCAGACACATGAGAGGAATTCCTCAACAGTGCACAGCATCTAACTTGTGTTTGGACTCATATGATTCGTTGAGGAGATAGCGGTAAAGAACACGGCGAAAGCAGCTGCCTTCGTGGCCAAACGGTTACTATATGCGGACTACCACGCAGAGGTTCGATTACTGGGCCGGGAGGAATATTTGTATGGTCTACATTTATTTCTCTCGTGAGTTTGGGTGTAATTTATGGTTGTCTAGTGCGGGGCTATGTTGAGTGTGTGCGTTATTATTATTATTATTGAAGATAAGTAAAGTTTCCGGGTCGGTTATTTTTATAAAAAAATTATTAAAAATCAAAATGCAAAGCTTCGGAGCTTTTCGAGATTTTTTCGTTTGTTTACCATATGCATTGTTACCCTATATCATTATATTGTATTATATACTAATTTTCACGTTCATGACATCGCTAAAGCCAATGAAAATTTGTAGTAGTTGATGTACTATAGTTGCTATGAATGTTTTTCCACGATGGGATGAATTAATGTTCGCCGTTATCGATAAGTTGTGATTATGACGCATGAATAGTGAATGTTATAAGGTTTTAACGATCAATAATAATATTATCGCCAATTAGATCACTCGTATCGAAATCAATTCGTGAAGTACCGCGGCTAGATTTTATTCTTCTAAGTTGACCCTTGTTAACTGAAGTGTACGCGACTTGACGTACCTACACGCTGTCTCGTGTGTCCATGCGTGGGTACACCCAGTCAGTATCACGAGAGCCAATGACAAAGAGTGGACAGCCAGTGCCGAGCCAGTGTTCTCAGGAACGAAAGTAAACATAACAAGTGGCGACGAGATAAAAGGTAGGAAAAAATTGTTTATAAGAAAATCAAAAAAATAAATGTCAAGATATCTATACTGAGTATACGTCACGGAATATATATCTCCGTTTTTACATTTTAAATTGTTTCCGTTAACAAAAAGGCAAAAATTAAAATCATACAGCTAAACGTTGAACAATATTTTTATAAACCTCAATTTTGAGACGTGCTTGCCCTTGTTCTTCCAGATTCCTATAGCTTGAACAAATACAAATGCGAGAGTAGAACACCGGTGTGACAAATATGTATAGTGTCAGAGAAAAAAAAATTGAAAATGTGGTGATTTTCGTTCGTATAAACATAAAAAAATTCGTCAAATATTGATGAACAGACTTAGCCGTTAAACAAAACCATAAATTACACACATTTTAAACTTATTGGCAATGACAAAAGTTCATTCGTTACAAAGTTATTTGTTTTTATTTTTTTCCGTTTTTATGTTTTCACTTCCGCCATATTCGAACCTACGAGATTTTTACACTAGCGCGGTTGCTTTGATCGTGGTGGCATTGATTTTTAACCGACTTCAAAAAAAGGAGGAGGTTCTCAATTCGACTGTATGTTTTTTTTTTTTTTTTTTTTTTTTTGTATGTATGTTACGCGATAACTCCGGTATTTGTGAACCGATTTCGATGATTCTTTTTTTGTTGGAAAGAGGGTACCTTGGATGTGGTCCCATTTCAATTTCAAGGAAATATTCCACCTCTAAGGGTGGCTGTTCACGCATGAAGATTTATTATACAAATAGCGCCTAAACTTTATACGGAGTAATTGTTTTAATAGTTGATTTTACTATGCGAGTACTTTAAGTAGTGAACACCAATTTTTTTATTGTCCTATGTTAAGTCCCGTGCACGGTCCTAGAAGCCGGATTTTGTCTACCTGAATTCAAAAATATATAACATTCAAATCAAGAAAATAAGTGAACTTAACTGCTAGTCGTCAAGGTCGTGGATATAGGCTGGTGAAGATGTACATAGCCCTTTTAGTATGTTCCACGACAAAGGCTATCCACATTCAACTGGTTGGTGACTTGACAAGCAATCATTTCTTGGTGCTTACAACGACCTTTCAAAATTTTTTAAAAGTAATTGTGATTCGTAGTCGTCGGAGGCCACCAATGAAGAAATAAATTTTTATTTGTTTTAACCGATTTAAAAAAGAAGGAGGAGGTTCTTTCTTCTACTGTATTGTAATATGTATGTTCCACAATAACTCCAGCATTTGTGAACCGATTTTTAACCGACTTCAAAAAAAGGACGAGGTTCTCAATACGACAGTAAGTTTTTTTTTGATGATTCTTTTTTGTTGGAAAGATGGTACCCCAGCATTGGTCCCATTTGAATTTGAAGAAAATATTTCACCCCTAAGGGTGATAAACTAGGGTGATGAATCCGGTTTCGCGCACTTTCCGTTAACCGATTGTAATAAAACTTGGCACATAAGTGTAATTACAAAGGAAATAAAATGTTATGGTCATCTAAAGTTGATATGATGATGGAAGTGGCAAACGGATGAGAGGAACTCCTCAATAGTGTACAGTAACTACATTGTGTCTGGGCTCATATAATTCGATCGAGGACTACCTGCTTTTCAATTTTCCTGCTTTTGCTTCCTCAAGCCATGGAACGAACACAACGAAAACGGGGTACTAGCAGCAAGACAGATCTTAATATTTTTATGGAACTGTCATTTGTGGTATTAATATAAATCAAAACTAGTATTTGGAGAGATTACGCAGCCTCGTCATTTCGGTCAAAGCTTTTTCGTCATGGGGTCGACTTAATAATTTATTTGCATCCAAATCAGACAACTATGCCTTCTAAAGTTTTTAAGCGACTGAGGGCCACATAAATTTGTCCTTTTACAAAATTATTTTTTCCTAAATCAATTACTGCTTTATCAAGGGTGGTACCTTGTAATTTATGGACAGTTACTGCCCAGTTTAAGATGAGCGGTAACATTCTGCGCTCGACATCTCCATATCCTTTTTGTGCTTGAAATTTTGTGCAAACAGGTGAAACGGCTACGCAACCGTCATCATCTTTCATTCTTAGTCCAATACTCGCGTCATCAAATTTTATAAGTACAGCTTCAGGTAACTCGCCTTCCTCCATTTGATCTCTTCGGAGAGCCGGCCATTAAATTTTTTTAACAATACCCATAGCTCCATTCACAAACCCATCGGATACGGAAATATTACGCCTTAACATAACTCCCGATTCGACACCCAAATTAATAGTTGGTAGAAAACCACCGCAGTTATTAATGTCTTTAGGAATAGCATTGTCTGGTGGCTTTCTGCCATAAGTTGCCGCCTCACGAGACTCGTCTACAGTATTTATTCTGTACGTACGGTGTACCTTGGCATTTTCAGTTGTCATTTTTTCATTATATGTGTCAACTTGTCTAACAGTGGGGAATATACGGACAGCTATTCTCATTTTGCGAACTTACGTTGAATATGCGTCAACAAAATGACATTGAGTTCATTCATCTTTTGAATAGCTTGCGGGTTGGAGAATTAACGACGGCTCAGCTGGAGTTGCTTTGTGAGCGGCGACACATTCCTATATCAGGTGACTTCGCTGATGGAATTACACGCGCGTGTATCAAGTCGAGCCGATGAGAACGTCGCTCCTCGGTTTCGTTTGATAAACGCGCGTGTATCAAGTCGAGCCGATGAGAACGTTGCTCTTCGGTTTCGTTTGATAAACGTTCACGACTTTCTGAGCTTTCATTAAGCCGGGAAAAATGCGTATGTTCCTTCATTCGAGAAAGTCTATTGTCCCGCTGCTCAAGACTCTCGTTTGAAATATTAACAGCATTTCTATCTATTTCTTTTTAAACGCTCGTTCTTTTCTACACAAGTTTCCTCCAAACGGCGCTGTCTCATTTGCGCAACGCGCTTAGAAGGTCTACCCATTTTTAGCAAATTAGCAAATTGCATTCACTCTACCACTAAAAATTGAAAAATAAAGTAATTTTTATAACAAAAAAAAAACCGACTTCAAACTTTGCTTA
>NW_020654748.1:18687174-18865955 GCF_003589595.1 Hyposmocoma kahamanoa
GACATAACATAACTTACCCTTCAAAACCGGAACACAGTAAAGCTGAATTTATTGCTTGACGGCAGAAATAGGTGGCAGTGCTTCACTAGACGAATTCTTTCACAAGGAGCTCTACTGCTACCGAAAAATGTATCTATTACCTGAAAATATTATAGTAGAAAAGATACACTATGTACATTCCTTTAACGCTGTTCTTTCCACTTCTGATATGAAATGTAAAACAACTCTTATTTGTTACTAGGATGACGTACATTTATTTATCACCACAATTAATGCGTTAATTACACTCAATTAAAATTATCAGCCTACTGAGGTTACAGAGAGTCGATGTCAACAGTACAAGATCATCAGGGTCTGCATTCATGGGCGTCCCTCAAGGTTCAATTCTAGGTCCATTATTATTTTTAGTTTATATTAATGACTTGCCTAGCCTCGTGGAAGGTATAGTATAGGTACAGAACATGAGATAATATTGTTTGCATGCTAACGATACTTCCCTATTATTTAAAGTTAAAAGGCACCAATGTTCCTACGATGATGTAAACAATGTTATACCTAAAGTAGTAGATTGGTTTGCAGTGAATAACCTGCGCCTTATTGAGTAACGAAACAAATGTGTAAAATTTACATTACCCAATGTTAGGCAGACGGACACAAACATTATAGTTACAACCGAAAAATTGAACCTTGTAGATGCAGTGAATGTAAAAGAGCAACCCCTAGAGTTTCTTGCTCATTCCTCTCAGGGGCTCTGCCTTACGAATGAACAATAGAGTTTAATTAATATGACGATTTCAAGTGTAATTTCCTTACCTGTGAAATAAAGATGATTTAAATTTGCGTATGAATTTGAAAATCGAGCCTACCACACGTCCTCCAAAAGCTGACAAGACTAACCGATCAGCAGCTTGATTTTGATTGCCTCTCCCAATCGGAAACTGCGTCGTTTCCGAGTCGAGGCGCATAATTGCGATTCATAGGTCTGGTTCAATATAAAGCAAGGAGGTTACTTAAGTTCAAAACTAAAACATGCGCCTAAAATGTTATCTAAACAGAAATTTAATTGGAATTTAGCCACATACGACTCGAATACTTATTATTAAAAAATTCTGAAAATAGATTTTAATTATTTTCTGTATATAAATTTAATCTTAGAACAAATAAATTTAGCATATATTTTTTTTTACAATTCTTCATGGCGTCTTTGCTTTTTACAACATTTTTTTTTAATCTAAATTTAAGAAGCTTTACCGTGTTCATTAATGGTAATGTCGCTCCGTAATGCTATTTAATTTATACATCTAACCTAGATTGAGACTATCTAAATATATTTTGTACAGTATCTTGGCTGCGTTCGACGTAGGAACGGCCAGTAGACTGTTACAGCACCCAGTCTGCCGTATGTTGGCCACACTGCCCAACTGTCTCCTAAGTCTTTCGGTCTGAATACATTCCATCAAAACGTCTTCAATGACATCGCAATTGCTCCAATACGGAGTTGGTGTAATGCCCATCAAAACTACTTAGAGTTACTACTTTACTTAGAGTTATGTTATCTGTGAAAATTCTTCCACTGTAGCTGGCCATTTGTTGACAAAAAAAAAACCAAAAAAAATTTGCAAAATCCATATGTTGTGTTGTGAACCATATTTATTCATACGAGAAATGAACATTGTATTTATTTCTTTGCAAGTGTGATGAAAAAAACAGTATGTGTCACGGACGGTAAAAAAATAAAAAGCTCGAGTTATTGAAGCCCTCAGCTTCGGCTTCGGGCTTCCCTCCTACCGTCCTTCATACACAATGTCTTTGTACAGAACTATATCGAAATTTATCAGTTCAGTAGCAAGTACCATAGACAATAGAAATTTGATCCAGAACTAAAAAGAGCGCCTTTGTGATATTGTTTATGAAATTACAATTGACAGATTAAAGTACAGCAGAAAAAACTTATTATGTTTGTTGCGAACATAAAACCGAACAGCGCAACGAGATTGCTATGTTGTATTTCATTGACTTACAAAAGTCAATGTTGTATTTCTTTTTTGTTTTTGTTTATCGTTAGTCAAGTTTGATGAAATCAATGGTCAATGCTGTTTGTATATAACAATTTAAAAAAGATTACGTGTTCGGAATTTCTTAGAGCTGTGTAGACACACTGTGATTGAGAATTATAAAACGAACGTTGCAAAAAAAGCGCAAAACCGGTCGTTGTGGTAATTATTGAGGGAGATCTATGTCCAGCAATGACATTTCGACAAAACTGATGGTAATGATCATGAAGCAAAAAGGGGGGAAATAACCCCAGTAGAGCTCCTTGTGAAAGAATTCAACCAGGGAAGTACTGCCGCCTTACATATTTCTACCGCCATAATCAATTACTGCGTTTTGGTTTTTAAGGTTACTGGTAATATTACAGGCAATTGGGACTAGACAACTATGTCTCAGGGTGACGGGCCCAGTGGTAGTGCCACTCAGATCTTTGTAATTTAGAGCTCTGATTGGCACTGCAACTGTTGTGGACTGGCATTTCGCTTACCATCAGGTGCACGACTTGTCCGTCCCTTCACTTGGTGTTATGAAAGAAAAGCTTGCTTAGCTCGCCATTTCTCGAGTTCGAGTAAGTACCTACTTATAACCTTAGACAAGGTCCAGTAAACACTGGTTACTGGTATTTGCTTCTTAAGTAATTGCAACATATTTTATATCGAAATAAATCTATTTTTAACCGACTTGAAAGAAGGAAGAGGTTCTCAATTCGTCTGTATTTTTTTTGGGTATGTTACGCGATTACTTTGGCGATTAAAGAACTTATTGGAAAGAGGGTTCTTCACTATTGGTACCATTTAAATTTGAAGATAATATTCCACCTCTCAGGGTGGCAAACTAGGGGATGAATCCGGTTTCGCGCACTCTCCGGTAACCGATTTCAATAAAACTAGGCAAATAGATGTAATTCCACGAACTTTTGAGGTCGGTTTTTTTTAATGAAAAGGTTATAATTTTCGCATCCAAATCGCGTATGTACTTGTTTTTTTAAACAAACCTACGTAACAGTCAGTCGAGAATCTGTTATTCCTTACTGAACGGCTCGCTGACAGCCTTGCTGCCGTTCCAGTAATTTGAGGGGTGCGGTGCGTCATTTAAGCTAGGGGGAGGGTTAAGTTAAATGTCAATTAAGCGGATTTTGGTTAATAATAAAACTAAATCAAAATATTAAAAAATTAGATGCGGTTGTAGATACCGTTTCGCTAAAAATGCCGTTTACGTTAGTTATAACAAGGAGGACACAAACTGAAGGTCTATAATATAGTCCCCATGCCGTCAAAATTTGTAAAGTGCAATAGTAAGCTCTTTAAAAAGACTCGGGATATTCATTCTAGAAATGTAAGAAACCTAGACAGGTTAGTGTTTAATAGTATTAGCAAATTAAGTTATTACCAGAAACAATGCGGGGCTACGTGTGTAAAGATATATAACGTCTTACCGTCAGACACAAAATTGATAAATAATTATGTAATATCATGCCTAAGAGACAAAAATGTTTACTCCATTAAAGACTTATTTTCACACAAACTTCAAGAAATCTGACTTACTACTTCTACTTAATTTAAGTTAATTTAATTTGTTTTGATCAAAGATAAATAAAAGGTTACTTATTCATTTATTTTTTTTAGATCTTCATAACATGATAATAGCTTACTATGATAATATGTCTATAAAATCTATTTGACCAGAAAAAAGAATTATTTTTTTTACATCTTCGTGACATACCAGTAACTTAGTATTATATATAAAAATATTCATAATTCTGTACTACTATTAGATTTGCTTTAAAATTGTTAAATTGTAAAATATGGATGACTATATATTATTATTTGCATACCAATTTCGGTGAAATATGAGTCTTGTCCTATTATTATATATTATGTGTACGACAAATATAATTTCATTTAATTTCGTTTCCCTAACATTATATTATTACATTATATTCTTTCGCCCGAATTCGGATTTTCGTGTTTCGAAAATCAAGAAGAGTGATACTGAGCATGGCGCGCTTCACGACTCTTGTGCACATCGTATTCGGTACATAGTTTCCATATTAAGCGTCCATGTTTCGGCACCATAATATGTCATTGTCGGTGGGACATACAGGTTTAAGAGACGGATCTTCGGGCCAAAAGTCATTTGCTTGCTTCAAATTGGTTTTGGTCACGCTGTTGTGTGTGAGTAGAGCTACTAATTCATTTCCTTGTTTCATCGTCTATGTACATATCCATTTTACATATGATTTCTCGACACATTTCTTTACATATCTATTTCAACTACATAATGTCTATTTGAAATCACAATGACCCTAGAATTGCAGCTAGATCACTCGCAATGCACCGGCCATTGCGTCATGTCATGCAATATTGTCTCCTATGTGCAAATCTTACGCAGAAAATTACTCCCTTACATGTCATATGACATCAGGTTGCGGATGGAGATGTTATTATTGCTTGCACTTGTTGCATATTGACGTATCAATTCACCTTTGTGTTGTGTTCTCTCGGCGTGTTACGATTGTTTACACTATCTGTCGTGTATATGGCTCAATTGAATAACATTATGAAATGATGTAATGACATTTTCGAGTTCTTAGGTTTTAGGAATTGTTACACATAGGAAATGAAACCATTAATCACGATTTAAATCGTGTGTATACGTTTGTTTGAAAAAATAAATATTTGTTTTTTCAAACACACCAACGTTTCAACCGTGACCATGGGATCTACAAAGGGCCCGAAACGTTGGTTTGTTTGAAAAAAACATATACGCGAATTAATCCGGAAACATAGTTTCATTTATTCTAATTAAACTTTATTTTTTTTATGATAAAATAAGTGCACATTTGATCTCCATCTCATGATCTCACCTGATGGAAAGTGGCGATAAGGTCGACAGTGGAGCATGCACACCTTAATATTGCACTCTCGCCTTGAAAAGGCCCATGTTATAGCTCTTAGGGAATATCATAAGGTAAGAAATTTCACCACATAGCTATTCGCCATGTGAATGTACAAGCGTAAAGTTTTGTGCGAATCTTCCGAACCATGCCAAATATTCACAACATAGGGGTGGAACCCCAGACTATGTCTAGTCCCCCGATGATGTATGGAAGAAGGCGGAATTAAATCGTGCAATTCCATCGCACACTTTCCGTGATTTCTATAGAATACCGATATGTCAATTATGTAAAGTACAAACTAGACAAGAGTCAAGAAATAGGTCGCGTGTCTTTCGAAGAATTCCTGCGCAACTTCGAGTGTTCCCGCAGCTATATAATTTGTACGTCACACAATTGACATAAAGTTTAATAAGACATACATAATCATAATAAAATTTATCCCGGGTGATTTCCTGTTGGTCAAAGTTAGAAAACGGTCAAGGAGAAGCGCCAAATATCGTATCTTTTTGTGTGAAAATTAAACTCAACGCTTAAATGCTTTAAGTTAAACATTAACGTGATCTTGTATGTGTGATCAGATATCCGGTATTACGGTCCCAAAAAAAGTTAATGTATCAAGTATTAAGTGACAATATTTATAATAAATGAAGCGCAACAAATGATTTCGTTAATATGTATTTATTAGAAATAGTGAGATTTATAATCAATCTTTGATTGAGTAGGTAGAAATTTCTAATACACTTAAAAAATCTTAAACGTCAAAAAAACAGTTTTGACCTTATATCGGTTATAGGTTATACGATGTTGTTCAATTTTACCATATATTTCTTAGGAAATAAAATCATAATTATACACTTTTAGGTCATTATTCATTAATTAAACGCCTACTATGGTAAACTCAAACGTCATTATGTCCAATATCATTCATTCTCTGCTTTTTCTGTTGTGGCACCATTTTATAATTGGCTGTTTAAAATAGATGAGATAGTCAACCCTACTATCCAAAATTAAGCCACTATTCGATGTAGTGTGCTTCTAACCTATTTTGTAAATTCGTTCTGGTAAGTGCCCTGTGTCCCAGGGTTAATTACTTCGAATGTTTTGTAATGATGATAATGGACATTCCCTAGTTAAAGACCGTGAGTAGTTGAATTATCTCGTAGACTGTTATTGTAATTTCGTTAAAATTAGCAGTTCATCCTCGTTAATGGACTTTACTTGCAAAAAGACAGACAATTAATAAGAAAAACCTGTTTAAGCCCTTAAAAAAGTGGTTCGTTCTGTTTAAGAGCGTAAAAAACGTAAATTATGGCATATGTTAAGTAAGTATTACAAAAAACTTAATACTTACATGATACGATAAGTAAAACGTAATGAATTGTCTTTCAAGTTGCCGCTAAAACTTATAATCTTAATTTAAATGGGTTGATACGGAGCGTGTTCCGTACGGAGGAATCCGCGTCACTGTAAAACGATGTTTTAACACCACACGTGTTACTCCGCTCTGGTGCTCCGCGCGTACGGTCCGCAGACAAATCCACTGCCCTGAAACCAGCCTTACAGCTCCGCGATCAATGAGGAGATTTGGTAGACTTAGGGTCGTATTCCAGAACTGTACTCAATGCTCAAGTCAGGATTTGAGCAGACTTGAGTATGATTTCAAGCACTGGAAATACGACCCTAATGGCAAGGACTTGAGTATGATTTTCATTGCTTTATAAAAGCAATGAAATATTATTTCACTGCAATACTCAAGTCCTGACTTGAGTATTGAGTAGAGTTTTGGAATACGACCCTTAGAGTCGGCGGCTCAGCCGGTTGCCACCAACCGTTACTCGTCGTGCGGAGCGCGACGGGAAGTGAGCGTGCCTACTGCTCCGGTACTTATTAAGGAGGGCGCTGTACACTAGCCTTACAGAGAACCGGATGAAGTCCGTGCAAACGGGCTGATCCGGGGTTACAGCCTGACTTAGATGGTCCCTGTGCAGTTTCGCTCGCACAGGTCATAATGCCTTTCCGAAATAATCAAGAGGTTGATATGGACGGGCACTATAAACAAAATGGGACTGCCCTGAAACCAGCCTAAGTCCTTCAGAAGTAACCTTATGTCATGACGAAATTGCATAATGCTACTAGCCCTGTATCGATCGCTTCTAAGCACTAATTGTCGAGGTTCGAAGTTCGGTTCCCGGTTGAATCCGATTATCTTAGTCATTAGTATTCAGGTAGAATCCATTGAGACGAATTGTTACTTTAGTTCAAGTAAAAAGTTGTCTGATCTATGTAGTGATTATGATTGTTTCATGTTTTGTTCAAGAGGACAACGAACAAAATGAACCTGCGTTGGAGGTGTCACTTGGCGAAACAATAGAATTTTATGATGAACTCTTTTATTCCACATGCGAAAATTTAGTCTTCTGCTTGGACAACAACCAATGCTTATGCTTAATAAATGGACTTTTCGATTTACATTTTACATAAATTAAATATTTATTCAGTTTAAAGACATGTTTCTTTGGGGCACCAAATAGATTGTGCTAGTGTTTTGGCTCCAGAGCAAAGGTGTCGTGATTATTGCAGCACCAGGACCACAACACACAGTAGCTGTATCGAAGACGGGTAGCTTCACATCTCTATCTCGTCGCCAGTTACTCGAATCTATGTCGTGAAGTATGTATATCATGATAATGTGCTAGACAATATTAATCTAAGTATTCTGTACGAGTGTTGTTGCAAATAATATCATCCACATCCGCGGATAATCTTCGTTAATTAAAATATCCGCATCCGCATTAATCGATGCTGAAATTCATTGTGGATGTTCGAGTCGTGACATGATCTAAAAGGCACGCTGGAATAATTCAAAAACATTCCAGAAACAGACTGTAAGGGCGCGATCCCATTATGTCGTATAGTTTCATTTATCGTTAGACGACTGTCGCGTCTAGACTGTTCCCATATCACGACTATCTGTCATGACTGTGTCGTGGATAATTATTTTATCATTGAACGATTGTCGTGTCTAGCTGTTTCCACTAGATTGTGACGACAATTTATCGTTTCACAGCCATTGGTAAGTTACAAAATTAGTAATTTTGAGCCTGAAAAACTGAAATGTCAAAGAATAATATATACAATTTTGAAAACAAATAAACAGCATGTTGTTTACAAAAATATATCTTGCTCAAAAATACTTCTTACTGTCATCGAAATACAACGAATTTTCACATTTAGAAATAAACATGAAGTTCTAAGTAAACGTATCGACATATTGATTTGATAAATAATTTACACAAAATAATTAAGATTATCATTTCAAGAAGTAGTCAATTCAAGAAGTGGGCAATTCAAGAAGTGGGCAATTCAAGAAGTGGTTAATTCAAGAAATGGTCAATTTTTGAGAAGTGGTCCTTTTTAAATGTGGTCATTTCTCACTGTGGCCCTAAACCGCCGAAAGGTGTAGGTCGACTCACGACTGTGCCACACGGTGGGAAAGTACTGTAGACTAGGCTGTATGGTTTGTATAAGAACTGGCTGAATAAATATAGTTTTGTGTAAATAGGTTTGTGTTTAGAATTCTATAAAAATAAAGTGGAAATGTAATGTAGTTAATGCCTACGTTGTTGAATAAACTTCAAAAGAATAAGTAGCATTTGTAATTCATCAAATTGTACAGTTTAAAATAATTCTACTTCATTTTATTGGCAGGTAAAATTTTAACTATTTTAGGAGTATATTTCACCAACCCTTAAAAAACTTTTATATCGCTCAGCTTTAAGTTAAAATATGTAGAAAAGCTGTTATCCCTATTTTTTTACCAGCTTCAGAAAAATGAAGAAAAAAGTTTGTTTTCTTCACTGACAGAAAAATTATCACTTCTAGACCATCACCTCTTCCATTATAGAAAAAAATGCATATTTTTTTCCCAAATTAAATAAATTAATAAATAAAGTAAATTTTTGAATAGAAATAAATCTATATAATATAAAGGAGTAGGGTCCGGAGCGATTCACTAGTAGATGCTGCGCACAGCAAAAACTTTAAGTTCTAGAAACATGGAAACTTGAGGCTATGTTATTTTAATTCAGTGTAGACGCACTAGACGGATTATTCTAAATACAACCCTGAGAGAGTAAAATGTTTGTATGAAAAATTGTATTCCTGGAACTTACAAAGAGGAAACTTAGTATAAATACTTCATAATTCAAATAGTACAAGATTGAAATGACTTTTCCTAAAAGTACTCCCAAATTGGGGTCAAATGGAGGATCAACGTTTGTATGTGAACTTTTAAAGCGTGGTGCAGTTTGCTTCAAACTTGGTTTGTTCTTTAAATACGATATCAATAAACAGGTATTTAAAACAACCCCTAAATAGAGGCAAGTTATCGTAAAATATTTTGATAAAATTTTAACGGACGGCCAAGGATTATTTAATTAAATATTAGACAACATCACATACGTTGCTTTGATCTCAAAGTAAGTAGCTAAAGTACTTATGTTTTGGAAGTCAGAAACAACGACGGTACCACATACACCGAGACTCGAGACAATATAGAAAAGTTAGTGCTTCCACATTGGCCCGACCGGGGTTCGAACCCGGGATCAGGATGGCGACACCATAAAAACCGGTGTGCAAGCCACTAGACCACAGAGGTCATTGTCGCTAGTCCTTTATATTAAAATACAATAACTTATATAGAGTGCTCAGGCCAAACTATATACAACCAAACATTTTGAACGACCAGGCACAGTGGTAAGGGACTTTGAGAGTGTGTTTAAATAAGCTCTGAGTGACAATGCGTCTGTTAAGCGTGAAACACACTGAGAACGAGTGCAGGTCGGGCGCGTGCCGGGTCAAGAACACGGCGGGTCTAATTCTGTGTATTCATGTGGACGACAACACTGCTCCCGACCCGACACGCGCCCGACTTGTACCCGCTCTCTATACGTTTTAAACTTTATGGATAGGCGTGTCGCTTAATTGCTACTTAATTGTCACTTATTTATTTTATTTAAACTTAATTGCACACAAAACAGTACAAATGGCGGACTTAATGCCATTAGGCATTCTCTACCAGTCAACCGGAGAGCTGGGTTCAAAATAATCAACAGGGGTGCATAACATGTTAATTAAAACAGATAGGAAGAAGTTTATACATAATTATGATATATAGTTTAAACACAATGTAAATATAACACATAATCTTATATGACTAACTACAT
Organism: Hyposmocoma kahamanoa; assembly: GCF_003589595.1. NCBI lineage: Eukaryota > Metazoa > Arthropoda > Insecta > Lepidoptera > Cosmopterigidae > Hyposmocoma > Hyposmocoma kahamanoa. Next base: position 18,697,351 of record NW_020654748.1, read on the forward strand.
ATATACTTCTATAAGCAACCTATATACACATAAATACATAACATATAATACGTACTTAATATACATATTTATATATAACAATGTCAGACTAATGGGATGTAGATTGAGACTCCAGTATGAAATCAAGGACTAATTGCTTGAAAGCTAGCTTATTCGGCGCTTTTTGAATATGGAGCGGTAGAGCGTTCCAGAGTCGTATTGCCTGAAGAGTAAATGAGTTGAAAAGAAAACCCGTACGGTGAGAAGGAATTAAAAGAGTCAATTTGCTGTCTGAGCGAAGATTGCGATTATGGGATTACTTTTTATTATTATTATAATAAAAATGCGCCTGATGGTAAGCATCATGCCTGTCTATAGCAGTTGCATTGCCAATCAGAGATTTAAATCGGTGATCTGATGTGGCACTGCCACTGCGCCCGTCACCCTGAGACATAAGGTGACAAGTACCATGTGTCTGTAATTTCACCAGCACCCTTAATTTGGGACTTAATCGCGTTTATAACATATTTTAGTTTATTTTATGTGTGCCGGTCTGGTGAGAACCCTAGTGCACAAGTAAATAATGAAGATCAAGTGCGGGTGGTTAGAAAAACTCGCACGGCTAGAAGATGCTGACACCCGCCTCTTTAGTCCCTTCGAGACCATAGACGTTGCAATATGTCCGAAACGTCGTGGTAAAGAAAATAAAATATGTTTTATACGTGATTAAATCCCGAATTAAAAATCAAATAATACAGACATGCTTGCTAAAAATTATTAATTAAAATTTGCTAAAAAGTATTAGCTGTAAACAGTTCTGTATTCAATATTCTTATATCTTATGACATTTGTATGTGATATAGAAAAAAGATTGTCGGTTGTCCATATTTCCAAGTTAAACCGTTGCCGTAGGTCAATATTTTTCAGCTGAATAAATACGTAAAAATACAACCATCTGTTATATTACAACAATGCGCACGCTACTACTTGATAGCAGACATACCATAAAGCCTTTCACAGGGAGCTCTACAGGACTTAAATACATGTATTAAAGCAATAAGGGATATTATAATACCACTTATTGCTTTAGTGACTTTTACTATTAAAACATGATAATTTCTAGTTTACTTTTTGTTTCGTTACAAGTGCTATTTAAGTCCGTATTCGACAATCGTTTTACAGCTTTGTTCTACTGTTATTCGAATTTTTTATGATAATGATGAAGCCGCTGTAATAACCAACTCTGAAGCTTTTGAAAGTTTTTGTAGAGAAATAAAGATTTTTCACGTTTTTATGAAAGAACCAATCAGAAAATGATATTGATAGCCCAATTAACGACAATGTTATTGATCAAATTATCGAAGAGTTGCATACTATTAAAAATTTAATTATGGATGATTTACTTAGTAACTTTTTTCTTTTGTGTGACTGTGAAGATCAAAACAAATTGAAATCAGTACAGAGTACTAAAAAAACCGACTCAAAAGTCATTAATCCCACTCTTAGAGGTGGAATACTTTCTTAAAATTTTAAATGGGACTATATCTGGTAACCTTCTTTCCAACAAAAAAGAATCATCGAAATCGGTACACAAATGCCACCGGAGTTATCGCGTAACATACATACAAAAAAAACATACAGTCGAATTAAAAACCTCCTCTTTTGAAGTCGGTTAAAATATTCATCATTACCTAGGATATTTCTGATCCAAGATCCAGAATATTTAAAGGAGTAATAATTCACCTAGAACTTACAAAGATTGCTTTGTCGATTTTGTATTAAGTCGATCATTAGCTAATTAACAGTAGGTTTTTCTTATTACTTTACAATGATGTGACAATATAAACTATCAGCACAAAAGTGGTGTAACCTCATGAAATGGATAATGAGGAATTTAAAATTAGCCAAATTCGTTATATATGTACAAAGGCGCGTTATTAAAATAGTTGATTACTGATTATCGAGATATCGATTACTTTATATCAATGTCTGTAGTTATTATTTAGAGCGGGTAACATCGAATGGAGTTGCAGGTGTCAGTTTTACGGCAGGGAAGAAGTTGGACAAGTCGCCGGTTGTGAGATTGCGCTTACAAACCCATTGCCTCTAAATTTATTTAACTATTTCGACGTTATTATTCACCGCGGGGCTCAACGAATTTATAACGAAAAACGTATAATATCAAATAATTATAATTATTAATTATAACGAAGAAAGTATCAAATAATTCCTGATACAATTAGTGACACAGGAAACTCCCCGTTTCCCTCAACGTCTCCCCTTTTACGTCTTACTCCGACATGTAATATATATAATCACACATGACTAGGAGTGTTCGATATATATCGGTATTTAAAAAAATATCGAATCAATCCGATATTATCGTATCATTAGGTATTGATATGTACTATCGATATATTTTATCCGATATGTGAAAAATCTTACAAAATTTAAAGTATACAATTAAAAATCGTTCTTGCAGAAACGAAACGCACTTCGAGCGCTGAATCGCTGGCCATCCGTCAGTGTAACGTAGTGGTTTTATTCTCATTGGCTAGCCGCACAGGCATAATAATATTGCTTGTGTGCGGCGATATTGTTGTATTGGGATTCAGTAATTGAAGAAATACCTATTATATAGATTATCGTGTCAAAACTGGTGGTTTTACTTATTTACTCTCAGTAAAATTTCCTTCCTCTTATCTTTTAAAATTATTTACGATATATCGATGTTTTGTACCGATCTATCACAAAATATCGATACAAAATTTCGATATCACATCGGAAAAAATATCGGTTTTTTTTGCATGAACAGCTCTACATATGACCAATACACAAGGTTATTTGTAATACACTAAAAACTATGCAGGCCTATATTACAGACATCATAAACAATAACTTTAATTCCATGACTTTTTACAAAACATAATTTATCAAAAACGAAACATTTAAGTTTTTGTTGTGCTATCTGACACTTTTTAGATTTGTATTTGGTAGTAAGGTTGAAACTTTAAACGTACAAACGTCCTCCCCGACGATTCTCACCCCGCTCTTGTGTTTTGCGTCGTACTGCAAAGAGTTATCACTGTTTACAATAATAATAATAATAATAACGCACACACTCAACATAGCCCCGCACTAGGGAAACCCTGTGTCGCGGGTGCCATGGACACACACATAGACAACCACAAATTACACCCAAACTCACGAGAGAAATAAGTGTAGGTCATACAAATATTTCCCCCGACCCGGGAATCGAACCTGGGACCTCTGCGTGGCAGTCCGGCATGGTAACCGTTCGGCCACTGAGGCAGTTTTCGAGGCAGACAGCGATCTATATTTTTATTTTTATACGAAAGTAAAACCTGATCAATTATTAAAAGTCATGGAACAAAAGTCATTGCTTATGACGTTAGGAATATAGTCCTGAGAGGTTGTTAGTATTTTAGAAATAACCTTACATAACATACATTTTATACTTTAAAATAGCTTCCAAACACTTATTAGATATTTCGGTATCATTTAAAATAATATTGTATAAAAAGAAATAAATGTGAGTTACATCACTTTTGCGCTCATTTACCACTTATCCATGATTAAAAAATTAATATAGGTAAGTATAATAAAATTGGTGTATTAACTACAATTAGATAGAATTAGATACTCCAGCTATTTATGCAAGTATTTATGAAGACTGCAAGGACATAAAAAAAGAATTACCATCAGTTAGACGTAAGGAGTATAACTACCATTTCGAACCTTCTAAATGTTTCTAAAAAAAAAGTAGACCCTTGCCGATTTACAATCACTGCGAAATGTTAAGACACTACTACAGGGTTGTGAAATCACGCCGGCGCGCCGACAGACTCTCAGTTGTGAGCAAGCTACGAAGCAATTGGTGCCAGTCCGCGGCTCCTGCGCAACGACCTTGGAACGGCCTTGAGGTACGTCATATTGCATATCAACTTGATCTTCAGTTTTATGGGCAACTTATGAAATTGGCCGTTTTAGAACATTAACTTTCCAAACTTAAATTTATGTAAATGTTTTGTTTTTAACTTCGTTGTTTTAAATGGTTTTATATGTTACTCTTTGCGTGGGGTATTAGGGGGATTAGAAGGGGGAAGAAGAAGGAAAGTGTTAAAGGGGTGTGGGGTGACATGTCCACTACTTTTAGAAGCATTTTGTAATGAATAAGCTAATGTTTCACTGTTAAATGACGTACTCACGTGTTAAAATTAAAGTTTAAAATTTAAACGAGTGTTTTTAGTTTCGTTAAATTTAGACTTATATTTTTCTAATGCTATGCTTTTAGTATATATTCTGTATAAGATTTGTGTAAAATAATTGTAATATACTATGCCTTCAGTGTGCGAATGCTTACTTTCATGAAACCTGAAAATGAGTTTTGCTAAAGGTTTTAATAATAATTATAAGAAACTGCCTCAGCACGACCGAGCGGTTACCACGCCGGACTGCCACGCAGAGGTCCCAAGTTCGATTCCCGGGCCGGGAGAAATATTTCTATGGCCTACATATATTTCTCTCGTGAGTTTGGGTGTAATTTGTGGTTGTCTGTGTGTGTGTCCATGGCATCCGCGACACAGACTTTCCCTAGTGCGGGGCTAAGTTGAGTGTGTACCCGCACTAGAAAAAGCCTGTGTTATTTATGTCGTGTCGTTTTATCCTGTTTCGTTTGAACCGCGTGTCATTTTATCCGGTATTCAGTAGTTTTATTAGTTATTTCTAAATTTCTTTTCGGTTTTTCGGAGCCAACGTGTAGTGCCGCGAAGATTTTATATACATGTTTGATTAGGTATTTTTTGATGTGCCTGTTTGGATTTTTTTTTTAATGACGCACACACTCAACATAGCCCCGCACTAGGGAAACCCTGTGTCGCGGGTGCTATGGACACATACATAGACAACCACAAATTACACCCAAACTCACGAGAGAAACAAATGTAGGCCATACAAATATTTCTCCCGACCCGGGAATCGAACCTAGGACCTCTGCGTGGCAGTCCGGCATGGTAACCGTTCGGCCACGGAGGCAGTTAATTTTATTGTCTTGTCGATGTATTGTTTTTTTAATGGGACTGACAATGACATGTTCAATAATGATCAAAGCCCTAAATAAATAGAATTACACCAAGTTTCTTTAAATAGTTTTTTTTAATCACTTGATGATGTATGAAGTTTTTATTTATCAGTATTAAATAGGTTTCACTAACGAATTTTTGAGTTTCAGCGATTTGTATACTTAGAAAATGGGAGTGTTTTTTCGGATCTAAATAGCGTATGTTTGTTGTTTTAAACAAATGTTTCGAGCTCTTCATATATTTGTAGGTCGTCCAGTAATTTAAAAAAGTCGATTAAATTGTATATTGAGCTTTTTTATAATATCAACTGACAAGATTAACAAGTCGTGCGCCTGATGCGCGACACGCCAATCCATAACAGTTGCAGTGCCACTCAGAGATTTAAATCCCAACAATCTGAGGGGCACTGCCCCTGGAACCGTCCCTTACCCTGAGACGTAAGTTAACAAGTCTCATGTGCCTGTAACTTCATCAGCACCCTTACCCTTCAAAACCGGAACACAGTAATGCTAACGTTACTGCTTTGCGGCAGAACTAGGTGAGGTGAAGGTGAAGGTGAGGTACTTCCTAGGAGGAACTCTTTCACAAGGAAGTCTACTGCTATTAGCTCTAGTAAGTTCCGGTGCTCTGACACTCATAGTGTAGGGAATTCTCTAGTTTAAGACTAGGTAATTGTTGTAGTTGTCTGACACATTTTTTTTTTTAAATAAATAACGCACACACTCAACATAGCCCCGCACTAGGGAAACTCTGCGTCGCGGGTGCCATGGACACACACATAGACAACCACAAATTACACCCAAACTCACGAGAGAAATAAATGTAAGCCATACAAACATTTCTCCCGGCCCGGGAATCGAACCTGGAACCTCTGCGTGGCAGTCCGGCATGGTAACCGTTTGGCCACGGAGGCAGTCATTATTATTATTATAAGTACTTATGCAGTTTTGTGAATGTTGCTACCTCTCGTTAATGTATCTTTGTATGTAGAAGGTTCACATCCCTTGGAAAACGTATGAAGACCCCGATCTGCTTTGGGCTAGCGCGAAGACTTAAAAGTATGTTAACCTCAAATTTAGTTGATTATGTATAACAGTGAAGTTTTGAATGAAACACTTTGGGAAATATATATAGTAAAATTGAGGATATATACTGATTACTGTACGGTGTGAAAACACGATTGCTATAAATTGTCACAAGAGAAAAAAAAACACAAACTTACCTCGAAACTTTATAAGAAAACCACTCTGTTCAATAGGAACCATATACATACATATACCAATTTATTTTTTTTATATATGGACTGATCTAATTTTTATTTTAATTATATCAAGTGACAGGACGAACAAGTCGTGCGTCTGATGGAAAGCTACACACCTGTCATAACCATTGCAGTGCCACTCAGAGCTTTAAATCGCAAAGATCTGAGGGGCACTGCCACTGCGCCCGTCACCCTCAGACATAAGTTGACAAGTCCCAAGTGCCTGTAATTTCACTAGCACCCAAAATAGAACACTAGAAAAATTTGAATTCGAACTGAGGTAGTGCAGACTCCTAAAACGTTCTCTACAAAGGAGACTCGTACCTAATGTTGTTTGTTTTATTTTAAAAGAAAATGTAATATGTGAATGAACTGCTGTGAAGTGCAATGACCTTACGAATTTGTATTCATTGCTACTCACCTAGGTTTTCATTTTCCGTTTACGTGCAACGAATGCATTGTACAATTAGGTTTAAATGACATAAAGGATTGTCAGGCGATATAATTGCCTTTGGTAGTTACTTTGATGAACTAAAGCGTAGCTGTATAATAAATATTTCTCAAACGTGCTTGGAAATGTTCGCGTTACTTTCAAAAAAAGAACGGAAAGTTTATCATTTATGGACCGAGCGATGGTAACCTATACAATACAAACTCGAAATTTTTTAGTCTGAAGTCACGTTTGTTCGAATTTTCATTACACCGAAAACCGAATTATAACGAAACAGTGGTTCTTTCTGGGTATGTTTATCGCAAAGGTTTATTAGGTTCGGTTAGAATAGGTTAAGTTAGGTTTAAAAGAAAAAAAATTTTAGGAAATGAAACTATTTTTCCGGATTTCAATCGCGTATATTTGTTTTTTCAATCAAACCGACGTTTCGGGCCCTTTACAAGTCCTATGGTCACGGTTGACTGAGGTGGTACAATCATGAACCAGTTATGTCAGATATTGATGCAAACCACCCTATTTTTTCACTATAGTTACAATAGTTATTAATTAAATACCTTATTGTTAATTTTACAAAGAAACATTCCAATTTACGCTACATTAAGTTTTACAAAATTATTTTATTGAATGAATTTTTATTAAGTTCAATTTATTATTAGTTAATAATAGAAATTAGAATAAACTAAAACATATTAATTAGTACTGCAGTCTTATGTCTGTTTGGGATTTTTCATTAGAGGAAATGCTGGATCCCAAACTGGTGGTACGGAGAAACCATCTTCCCTGTTGAAATTAGGATGTATTTTAATTTCAATGGCCTCTCGCAGCATCCTGGGTAGACATTTTTACGGTAAACATTTATATATTTTTTTTAGGGTAAACATTTTTCTCTCAGTTTTATTTAACAATTTAATTTTACTTTCGAGGTTATGAAATTTCGACCAAACGTTATTTCTGGAAAATGTCATTTCGGACTACTGACAGGTAACCCCGAGCGTTTGCTTCCCGGCTAATGCCTGCAAAGTAGGTAAGTATGAAAATCCATTACAGTCCACTGCTCTAAACTTTTAAATCTATCTACTAATAATGAATTATGTTAACAGGCAAAAAAAATACAGCATACAGCCAACTGCCAAGTGGTCCTAATTGCGAGAATTAAAAACCTACCTGTACCGCTTTCTATTTAAAAAAAAAGGCGGTGTAATAAACTAACACAACGCTTCCAAAAAAAAAAAAAAATCTGAGGATACTTATGGGTGCTCCTTGGTATATACGGAATGGGGATCTGCATCGCGATTTGGACATAGAACATGTAAATAAGGTGATAATAAACTACACCGAAGTTCACAAACATAGACTTCATCATCACGTGAACATAGAGGCTATACAGCTACTGGACAATGCAAGTACAGTGCGTACACTACAAAGGACTAAACCTTTTGAGTTAGTGTAGTTTGTAATTGACTATGAACACATAAACAGTGTCTTCCCCTTAACTAACACTAAAAGATATTTTATCGATGGACAATTTCTTTATATACTTTTATTTAAATTTAAGTAAAATGACTAGATTGTAATTAGTTATGAGGGTTTGTTTTACTTTACAACAAATTTAAAATAAAAAACTAAAGTGCTTGGGTCTTCACTCAGCGGATTTCATCTTTTTTGTGTTTTCGTCGCGAAAAGAATTCTAGTGAGATGAGCAATTACGAAAATACAATAATGGATACACAATCAACTACATCATTCATACTATTAATGTGCCTGGAAAAACAGTGACATTTTCTTTTAGTATTTACCTTAACATGTCAAATATTACTTTTAGTTTTTTTTTACCTTTTCTGTAATACATCTTCTCTGTTTTGGTTTTTATTATATCCTCACATCGTTTGAGAAAAACACTACATTTATAACTCATACTTGTCCAGTAATTCCTTACTTCCCGGCCTCTGCAATAATGTACTATAATACTACATTTCATGAACTTATCTAATATTACAATCACAATTACAATTGGGGGTCAAGGAATGCTCCGTGGCGAAGGTCAGATGTAACTATGGTTCTTAATAACTTTGTCCACACAATTAAGATTAGTTAATGGGGATACGTGTGGTTAATTATACTGTATACAACAAGCCAAATTGGGCCTGTTAAGGTTAGGTTAGATGTTTGTTTTTTATAGTCGGATATTTTATTAGAAATAATAAGCAGACGTTTAGTGGTTTGGTTTTTTTTCATGAATTAACAATCTCAGTACAGAGTAGTAAAAACACGATCTTAAAAGTTCGTGGAATCACATCTATTTGTCAAGTTTTATTGGAATCGATTACCGGTAGCCGGTGGTAGTAGTGAAACCGGGTTCATCCCCTAGTTTGCCACCCTTGGAAATGGAATATTTTCTTCAAATTGAAATGGGACAAATACTGAGGTAACCTCTTTCCAACAAAAATGCAAAATAGGTTTACAAATTTACAAATCGTTTCAAAAATCGCGTAACATAAAAAAGTACAGTCGAATTGAGAACCTTCTCCTTTTTTTTGAAGTCGGTTATAATAGGGTCGCAAAGAGTCAATTACACTAACTCAGCCAGTTATCAAGTTAAGTAATATATTTTTGATTATTTATACGTATTTAATTTTATTTGATTTAGGAAGCTTACAGCTACTTTTATAGTGTGAATTTATACAAGTACGTGCCAATTAAAATTTTCCACAAATTACATATTTCATTCCAGATTACCAGTAATTTCACCAGTCAAAGGTCTCCCCCAACGCACAACAATTGCCATGATTAGACGTTATTATACAGAGTATTTTTCTTTTAAATAGGACAGAATGGGGAAATTCGAAATTATACAAGATACAAGGAAACTGTCTTAGAACCATCAAGTCTTTTTTTTTGTGAAAACAATTTGGCATAGGCAATTTTTGCTCAAGCGTGTTGTTCATAAAAATGAATAAAATTGATAATTTTTTTTTGTGTTTTGATCGACTCAGTTTTATGTAAGGATCATTACATTGTATGGGACGAAAACACTTTATGTCGCTCTCGCACTTTATGTCGTGAGAGTGACATAAAATGCGAGATACTGCTATTCGCATAGAAATCGGTTTAGAGCCCCTTAGTTTGCGGAGAGATGTTGGCTCTCTATGTGTGTTCTACCGTCTGTATAACGGGGAGTGCTCAGACGAACTCTTTGAGTTGGTGCCTCCGTCACTCTTTTACCACTGCACGACCCGCCGAAGGAGAAGACTTCATCCCCACTTCCTCGATGCTTGGCACGTCACGACCACTCGAGCATCTCGTTCGTTCCTTCCCCGAACCAGTAAGATGTGGAATGGCCTTCCTCCTGAAGTGTTCCCCTTGCGCTATAACATGGAGTTCTTCAAAAGACGTGTAAACAAGGTTCTCCGGAGTCGGCAACGCATGGGTGATGCCTCTGGTATTGCTCGTGTCCATGGGCGACAATGACCACCTCCCATCAAGTGGCTTGTCTGCTCGTTTGCCTACTAGTTAACATAAAAAAAAAAAAAAAAAACTAGAAATCTCGCGGTTTACTAGTATATCGCTCTCGCGCAAGTCGCGCCCAATCGTGCTAGCCCTACGGAGTTAAGAACACATTTCGTCTGCATTCATCGAGTATATAATCAGAAATAGAGACGAAATAAGGGCCATACATACCTGGTAACTCATCACTGATACATCACTTATAAATATCAACTCTCGTTTGCACTGAAATAGTACAGCGCCAACAACTGACCTGTGTGTATTTCTCCGTACATTCCAGAAATATTCTGTATTTATTGTAATAAAGATGATAATCTCTAACAATGGCGTGCTGTTCCATTCGGTGATGTGAGGAAAAATAGCAAAACATCTAATTACAAAACATACGGAATCAAATTTCATCGGTAATTAAATATTAAATATGTAATTTTGCAATTTTCGTCCATTATAGCAAAGGTCAAGTTAACTGGTCGCTTTGAAGTGAAACAGTTGACGACACCCGTCAATTGTTTCGAATTCGGGCTGGCCAATCGGAGCGCAGTTGTCACTGTAATGATATGGCAGAATAGTTTTCAAACAAATTAAATGACATTTCGTGTCTATTTCTGGTTATATACTCGATGGCTGCATTTAACTGCCTCGGTGGCCGAACGGTTACCCGGACTGCCACGCAGAGGTCCCAGGTTCGATTCCGGGGCCGGGAGAAATATTTGTATGGCCTACATTTATTCCTCTCGTGGGTTTGGGTGTAATTAGTGGTTGTCTATGTATGTGTCCATGTCATCCGTGTCAAAGGGTTTCCCTATTGCGGGGCTATGTAGAGTGTGTGCGTTATTCAGTATATAGCAACTTATGTAAAATGAAAGAAAAATATCATCGAATTCGCCCCATAATCTGTAAGTCACCCCAGTTGTGTAATACTACGCATTTACGCTAATCTCGCCCTTGAACACAATGGAAAAAGCCACGTTTAAAATAGTTTAGTTTTATAACAGTGGGTTATAATTAGCCCTAACTTTGTGGCCGGTTAACCTTGAACTTTGAACTAAAATAAACTTGGTAGTTAATTCTTTTAATGCAATATTTTACGTAAAAATTTTACTAGTTGTCAAATAAAATTATATAATCAAATAAGATATAGTACGCAAAACCATTTCCATATGGTTGCTTACTCAAACCTGTGATAAGACGGAGAAACATTACTACACCGTCATAAAGACCTTGGTGGCCTAACAGTTTACAATGTGGGCACTGTATGCGGAAGTCCCAGGTTCCATTCCCGGTAAAAGCAATTTGGGAAATTAACTTTTCTGAGTTGGTACTAGTCTGAGTGTTCTTAGAAATGCCCCAAAGTGAATTCCGTTGCTCTGGTACTCATAGTACCTACAGGAAATTTACTAGTTTAAGACCAGGCAATTGGTATAGTTGCCTAGCACATTAATAAGGATTAAATATAAATGTAACATAACCTCAGTACGGAGTCCTAAAAAAAAAAACAAAAATTCGTGGAATTACATCTATTTGCCAAGTTTGTCGGAAAGTGCGCGAAACAGGATTCAACGTCTGGTTTGACACCCTTAGAGAAATATTCCTTTCAAATTTGAGGTACTTTTAACAAAAAACGAATCATCGAAATTAGTTCACAAATCTCGGAGTAGTTAATCGCGTAACTTACACACAGAAAAGTGCGGTCGAACTGAGACCTCCTCCTTTCTTAAAGTCGGTCAAAAGGGGAACAGAAAGACATTACAATACACTTTATTTACGAAAACTTGTTGTACAGCGACCGGTCTGGCTTCCAAATTCGGATTTACATAGATATTCTATTGCATCAATGTTCATCTATTGTACAGACGTTTGTCGTGCTCAATGGCGCAATCAAGTTTTGTCAACATTGGTCTAAGCTTTTGTTTTGAGCATTCGCGTACGATGACATCTTGAACTGACCCTGACCGATCCTTCTCAAATAATAACACTCATATAGCCCAGTTTTGTGTCCATTTCTTTTTAAAATAGCGTTAACCTCCTTAGACCCCGAGTTAATGCCCTAAGATGCCTGATATTGCAGATCTTTTGGTTCTGAGAGTCTTTGTTGAAATTTGTATTCTGAATTTAAGCAGGAGTATGCTAAAAATCAAATTGGCTTAATAAGTTTCTTAAAACGTCGTTCACTAATTATCAGGGATCGGAATAGGTAGTTTTTTTCCAAAAAATATGCATTTTATTTTTTCCTACTAAATTATTACATTTATTGCAAAATGCGATATGGCAATATTTAATTAGGACAATAGAATCTCTCGATTGGCATTTTTTTAGAGAGATATCGTGAAAAATATCCAATGTCCGCAACATCGCAGACCCGACCCACTGTGCGTCGCTAAGTTAAAATAACTATAGTGTACCTGCCTGTCCCCGATTACGTCAGTTATTAATGTTCTTAAGTGATTTCCCGAAAGGTATTCTCCATTTCTTGTCTATGTTCCTGGAAGGTAAAAAACTACCTATTCCGATCCCTGCTAATTATACAATCTAGAAGTCCAAATTGAATTTTACTGCTCACAGGTTAAAAGTTAACTTTGTTTAACACTTTTCTTCAATCTTATCTCTCAGAATCAAATGGTCGGTTAGTGGGTTAGCTATTTTAGGGCATCGATTGTACATAACATGTGAAGTAATTCAGATGTAATATGTGGTTAAAGAATATTTATTTCTCTTAAGAATATAAATTCACTTACAGAGAAAATTTAAGATCTTACTTCAAAACTTAATAGTAAAGCGCACTAAAATCTATACAACCATCACCATTCACTGCGTATTAAGAAAAATAATGTAGTAGACAAAAAATTAAAATCATACGTTTTGAGTTGAATTTATCTCCAATTAGTTCCGATGAAGGTAGTTGCACGATGCGGCCGGCATTCACACGCAACAAACAAAAACATGTATGTAAGAATTATGACTTATCCATCCCGCATCTAGATAGACAGAATTCACTTTTTAGTTTTTTTTTCACTTTTAGGACAATTATTTAGTCACATGATTTATTTGTTTTTATTATTTTTTTTTATATATAATAATATAATATAATATAGTGTACATTACAGTGAAAATATGGCATTCAATTTAGAAAAGTTCAATTCTCCCAAATTGGTCCTACCAGGAATCGAACTCGGGACCTTCTCATCTAACGTCTACAGTGCAAACTGTTAAGCCACGTAGACACCTTTCTGAAAATAAGTTCAAATTTGAAAACGCGAGATTTTCATTTAGTGACGAGATTGAAGTCAAAATGCGATATGTGCAAGCTGTTAATTGGCATGTGATTGTTCGTAAGGAAATCCATTTTGTAAAAGTAGCTTTACGCTCCTCTGATAAAAAAATGTGGGCTTAACATGCCAATGTTATGTGATGTCAATTCCATATAGAGAGTAAATATGGATAAATAAATAATAAAAATATTGCACAGCTTCGCGTGCGTTGCTCTGGTCCCAAAGTAAGTTACCACTAAGTTACCAAAGCACTTGTGTTATGGAAATCGGAAACAATGATGGTACCACAAACACCCAGACCAGAGACAATACATTTAGTTTTACACATTGACCCGGCCGGCGATCGAACCCGGGACTTACGAAATGGCGACACCATGAAAACAGGTGTGCAAGACACTCGACCACGGAGGTCCTCCGTGAACATATAGAGTACTAGCTGGTGCACGAGATTTCGTCTGAGTAGATTTTTTTTATATACATATATAAAGAAAACCGACCTCAAAAGTACGTGGAATTACGTCTATTTGCTAAGTTTTATTGAAATAGTAGTTCGCCACTATACAGGACTTGACACCGGAGATAATAAAAATAGGTTCTCACTACGACACTACTCAAAGCATATTGAGACAAAAACGCCTTGAATTGGAGAAATAGCAAAATCAACCATTAAAGTAATTGCTCCTAAATTAAAATTACGCGCTATTTATAAAAATGAATCTTCATGCGTGAACAGCCCCCTTCGAGGTGGATGATTTTCTTCAAAATGAAATGGGACCACTATGGACGTACCCCCTTTCCAGCAAAAAAAGAATCATGAAAATCGGTTCACAAATACCGGAGTTATCGCGTAACATACATACAAAAAAATGAAAATAAAAAGAACATACAGTCGAATTGAGAACCTCCTCCTTTTTTGAAGTCGGTTAAAAGTAAGTGCGCATTCTTATAATAATAACGCACATATTCAACATAGCCCCGCACTAGGGAAACCCTGTGTCGCGGGTGCCATGGACACATACATGGATAACCACATAAGACACCCAAACTTACGAGAGAAATAAAAGTAGGCCAGACACATATTTCTCCCGACCTGGGAATCGAATCCAGGACCTCTGCATAGCAGTCCGGCATGGTAACCGTTTGGTCAATGAGGCAGTTAATTTTTTACCTCCATCCCACCTGATGGAAAGTGACGCTGAGGTCGACGATGTAGCATGCACACCTAAATAATGCCTATTCAATCTCACCTTGAAAAGGTCCAAGTTATATATAGCGTTCGGGGAACAGGTCCGCTGGCAGGGAATTCCACTCCCTAGCCGCTCGCCTTAGAAATGTGGAAGCGAAATGCTTCACGCGAATCCTGAGAATATCAGCCCACGTCTAGTCCCCCGATGATGGAAATTAGTACTTCGAATTAGAAATTATTGGTTTTGTATACAAACTTTCATCCCCTATTTCACCCCCCTTACGATCGTACACATAGATCTTTTTCTCTCTTTTGATAGTTCCTCACATTTACACCACTTAATCACATTCGGTTTCTTGTGAATATCTGGATAATATTAAATGTGAAGTGATAAAAAAGGAATTTTGAATCATATAGGCCTCATAATAACTTCCTAAAGCGAAAATAAGCACATAATTACTCTCTGACATTATAGAGACTTTAAACCCATTAACAATATAGACAATTTTCATGGACAAAAGTAAAAGTTTGACTATATTATTTACTTATTTTAAATTAAGTAATTTTTATCTCAATCGTATGTAGCATGCATGATATTGTATGGAACGTGCATAATTATCACCATCAAGCGAAAAATTTACTGTGACAATTACAGCAAAGTTCAGAAAAAAATTAATTAAAAATTTTAAAATTCCTCCACACCTTGTATTGTTGCGAAACCTAAACCACAGATTACTTAATAGTTACAACGTAATAGACATCACTCTCCTACAAAATCGAAAATACTTATGCTATAATAGCCCGCTAAATCTGAGTTTCTTGTGAAAGAGTTAATCCAAGGAAGTACTGCCACCTTACCTATTTCTGCCGACAAGTTGTAATGTTAGCAGTAGTGCCCAGTTACACGAGGAGAACGACTTCGCGCGGCCGCCGCGCGGCAACCGCTTAGTTACCACACCTTCGTGTACATTAATGGCGAATCTCAATTTACTAAGCAACAACATTTAAATTCCTCTGAATACTACAACCGCGCGGTCGCGAGGGCCGCCGCGTCGACCAAATTCAAGCCGGGCGGACTCGCCCGCGTGCCCTGGATGCTCATTTAAGTTAAAGCGTAAAAGCTAAAGAAATAGAGCTTATTTTGCCAAGACGGTTAGATCGCTGCGCGGCAGCAACGCGGGGTGAGCGCGATGAAATTTGAATCGAATAAATGCGCCCTAAGGATGCTGGTGAAATTGCAGGCACATGGGACTTGTCAACTTATCTCTCAGGGTGACGGGCGTAGTGACAGTGTTCCTCAGATCTTTGTTATTAAAAGCTCTGTGAGGTACTGAAACTATTATGGAACTAATTATTATGAAACTATTATCTCGTCACTTGATATTATTAAAAAAACGGATCCGTGGAATTTTGTAAATATGCAGAAGCTGTATATGCAACCTTTAGTATGAAGTTTTTGTTCCACTGTAGTTGTAAACCATTTTACATTCATTATATTGAAGTACTTGAAACAATACCATTCTTATTGATGTGTAAAAATGTTAACTTCTTGAAGGTGCTCTGAGATACTCTGGGGCCTAGTTTGTATATAGCCATAGTAGCACATTTTTCCATTAAAAATTCTATTAGGTACTAGCGACAGTATCACTAAAAAGCAAAATGTCAATATCATTTGTAGTAGCTATAGTAAACCAACGCAGCGGTTTCTACGTCTGAAAGTTTCCGCATTTTTTTTATCGCGTACACAGCTCACAGCTGTACCGTTTCACAACAAGATCCAAAATACACCTATGATATCATGTGAATATTCCCAAGCGTCAAATATGTTTCATCTACTCAACACCAGCATCAGTTACTGAGCAACTCCGAGTGAAATCAAATTGTTTACGAGATTTTAACACAATCACTAAAACCACAGAACAAATTATAATCAGACATGGTGTAGTAAACGGCAAAAAATGGCTACATTGAACTTAAGCAACTCATTTACTGAATTAAGTAATTGACGTTTCAAATATAATTTGTTTTTTATATAATAAATATCGTCTGCGGAGAAATAAAAAGTCCAAAGTGCTTAACAGAATCGAATTTAAAAGGTTTTTCACAACTCTTAAACAAAAAGCACAATGAAAAAGTGGCAAATCATCGCATTACTGAAGCGGCAAAAAACGCTCAAATCACTACGAATTCTAGATAGATTGGTACACAAAAAAACTGAAAACCAACAACTTGGTGTAATGAAGCCACATCCACAAAATTACATATTGTCAGAAGAGAGGTTTAAAGATTCTAAGAATATAGTATCGCCACAAACATATTACTTTTCTTACCGTAGTGCTTATATTGATTCAATATAAAATGTCCAAGACACAGAACAATACATCAGAAGTGGTTAGTTAGCATCGCACGCATGCCAACTGTACGCACACTTGAGCTCAGTCACCCATTTTCGCTATGTACATACGACAAGATTGTGTCAATTCTTTCGCGCAAATTCTCTAAAATCGTAGAAAAACGCCTTGTGGTGCTGTTTTGGAGTGCAACAATGACAGCCGCAACAAACATATTACCCGTTGTGGTATTTCATGTCATCGGTAATTCTTATTTTAATAAATTTTCAATGTTCTGTTCATCGAATTGATTTGCTGTACTGTACCAAACAAAAGTAAACATTATTCCAGAGCAATATCGTCGAGTTTTAGCTTTTGGAGAACTAAGTAAACATCTCAAATTTTTCACGTTAGTAGCGAACCAAAGGTTAGCGAAAAAATGCTTCATGAGTGTTTTGTTAATTTTAAACTTAAATGATAGACATATAGTTCGTTACGCAATATGTGCGTTAAATTAGATGTCTATTGTGCAGAGGATACTACTTTCTATTCGTTCAAATCACGGAAGAAAAAAAAACAATGGAAGTACCTTAAACCTCGATTAGCATCGGAACTGCTGTCGCCAAAACGCAGGCAAACAAAATGATAAGCACTGTGATAAATTCTGGATTATTAATATAAGTTAAACTTTACTCAGTTGCTATATCGTTGAAAGCTTAATACCTTTGTTGCCGGTGACGGCGTTTTGATTTTATATTGAGATTTTTCTCAACGTGCTGCCATCTTGCGGCCAATAGCTTGACTACGACGAACCATTAACACTGATAATTTTGTTTTAGCTATTGGTACTTTAATAGCGACTCATCCGTAGAACAAAGGTCTGTGTGTAAGACTACTTGTTCTCAAGACATAGTACATTTCGTTCGTTCTTCTTCGCTGTGGATGTCAGATCGACCTTTGTTGGATGTTATATTTCCAAAACAAAATAAGATGTATAAATTCTCAAAACACCATTACTTGGGCCTTAATTTTAATAACGAAATTGTTCTCGTAACGTATTTATTCTCTTTTCGCCATATAATCACATCGGACTCTGTTCTTCGGATGAGTCGATATGTTCAGCGTGTACTCGCGTTATCAACATGTCTACATTCATAGTATAACAACGGGTATGATTTAGTCATTCACACAAATAAATCTCAAAGGCCGTGTTATCCCATTTAACACAAAGCATCTAATTCAGTGTCGCAAAAGGACAAACTACTGTCGGTCACTGTTACAGAACAGTGACCATTACATCATACACTAACACGCTACCACTGATTTGTTGACACAGTACAAAAAGTAACAATAGTAGCCGTGAATAAACATATAATGAAGTGTTTGGTCAAAATTGTAAATATTTAGAAAGTGTTGTTTAGATAACAGAGTTACCATCTAAAGATCAAGTTTCGGCATCATTTCAGTGTTACTGAACAGGCGAATACATTAGTCTCGAAAACGTCCACACCAAAATCTGTCTATTCTGCGCATAAACTCGACATAATATTTTTAAGCGCTCACAGTCAAGAGCATTTCGAAGAGTCTCTTGAAAGCCGTAAACGAGAAACTTTTTTTTATTTGTTTGGGTCAACAAACAATAGACACTATTAAAACTTATAATAATTTTTTTTACAATAAATTTAATTATTGTGCCACCAACACTGTTGACAACTCATTAATACAAAAAACCGGGAACTGGTGATACATTTCCATAATAAACAACTAAAGTTACACAACAAACTATTAAAATGATAAAGTTAAAAGAGTCCGTCGTGACATAAACTCCGAGTCACACAACAGTTTCCCCACGTAAATTCTACTACTGACCACGTACTTATACGGCGCAATCTCTCGTGTTGTGGTACATCTCTACGAGATAACTTAGCTTAGTGTGAGATATAACATGTTACATTATCGTCATATATAACAAATTTGGTCAGTTGAACTATACCTGAATAAAATTATTATGTTCTCTTATACAACATACTTTACTTTGAATGCATTGCCAAATATCTTTCAATTGCGGTGAATGTTTCTTTCAGGAAAAAATATTTCCAAACACTCTTACCTTAATTATCTGCCTTTGTGGTGATGTTACTTTATATACGACTCATAATTTTATTATTTGTTATGTATACTTAGCTATGCTAGTAGGTATTTAGTAATACTATTATATACTATTTAATAGCGGTAGAGCTACTTGAGAAAGAGTTAATTCAATGATGTACTGTCACCTTACCTATTTCTGTCGCCAAGCGGTGATGTGTGCATTTGAAGGACCGGTGGCACTGCAACCGCTATGGGCAGGCTTACCACCAGCCTCACGACTCGTTCTTTCCGTCATTTGGTGTCATAAAAAAAGAAAAGGTAGAAATAAAAGAAATATCGTAATCAATTTTATCCATAAAAATCAAAATTGTCCGAATGGGTGCCAGGAGATCTGTAACACGCGTCTATTACTAAAAGTGGTTAAGTTACATACCTTAAATTTTTTTATTTATAAATATAATTTTTTTTTTTTTTTATAAAAGTGAACAAAAATTTTTTGTACTAATTTACATTTAGTTCCTCCCTTGAACTACATGAGGGTCCGTTTTCGTAATAAAATAAGTGAGCATTTGATTTCACCTGATGGAAAGTGACGATGAGGTCGACGATTGAGCATGTACATCTAACTAACGCCTATTTACTCTCGCCTTGAAAATGCCCAAGATAGAGCGTTCAGGTAATAAGTTTGCAGGCAAGGAATTCCACTCCATCGACGCTCTTCATATTAACGTGGAAGCGTAACGCTTCGTGCGAATCTTTGGAATATCCATAACATAGGTGTGGAACCCCAGCCTACGTCTAGTCCCCCGATAATGGAAAGGGGAAGACGGAATTAAATCGTGCAATTCCATCGCACACTCTCAGTCATGTAGAAATACCCTAAGCATGCAACATTACAGTGGTAGTCAAGGCGTTGCGGCTTCGCTTCTACTAAATCTGAGACACCTATAAGCCTCTTGGCGTACTTTCCACCTGAATCCAAGTTAGATATACTCCATTCTTATGTCATGGTCTTATCACCGCATGATCTTATTCGCTTATAGCGCTTAGCTTCATCTTCCTGATGCTTATGGCAAAGGAATGGGGTTTACTGCCGGCATTCGTGTTTCCCGAAAGCTATAACTTACTGTTCAAGGTTAGGATATGAATTTACTACACTGACGCATAACATCGCCAATCACATCGCTTAACATCAGGTAAGTTAGTGATCTGCATTCCTCCACTTAACATAAAAAAATATTTTTATATGTTACAAGTTACTAAAGTTTATAACCAATACGTCCTGCCCATACTTACTTACGGTTCCAAAGGCTCACAAAGGAATACATGCACAAAATCAGTGTAGCACAAAAGGCAATGGAGCGCACCATGCTCAGCATTTTCTTCGTCGACCGTATACCCGACATAGAGATACGACAGAGAATAAGGGACGTAGACGTCGGTATGCGGATCGCGAGGCTAAAATAGAGATGGGCAGGACGCGTTGCTAGGCGGGACGACGACCGATGGACCAAGGCCGTCACTGAGTGTTACCCGGTAGGAGCGAGACGTCCTCGAGACAGACCACCTGCTAGATGGTCAGACGATATCGTCGGGGTGGCCGGAAGATAGTGGATGAGATTCGCACAGGACCGATTGGGCTGGCGCGCTAAAAGGGAGGCCTATACCCAGCAGTCGGTGTTAACAGGTTGAGATGAATGATGAAAGTTACAAGGACACAAAAAAAAACATGCCTATCACTGAACCTTAAGGGGCTACCGCTACCGTGTGTCAACCGTGTTAATGTGACATAAGGTACTAACTGACAATTTATCTGATTGCAACCGTTGACCCTAGCTTACTTGTCTATAAAAAATCGGTACCCTTGAGTTGGGAGATCTCTCACCTCCTATTTAGAAGGCGCTCTTTGTATTGAGTATGCATTTTTATTTCTGTTGGAAAAAGAAAATCTTTTTGGATGCCTTAGGTGCGGTGCAGATAGTATATCCAGACTTCACTGGGAAGTGGGACTTACGAGTTGAAACCTTAGAGGATGGAAAAAAATGTTGAAACCATCGAAGTCCGTACCTTTATTTATCTTCTTTGTTTTGTTTATTTTTAACAACCGCTTGTCACCATTTCCATCAAAACAAGGAAAAAATGTTAATAATGAAGAGGCTCTACGAAAGAACCTTTACCTACACAAATGAATGAGTGAAAACTTAAATAAAAAAAGGATTCTAGTTTATTATCTGTCACTGGATTCAAAATTACCACCATATAGGCTCTATGAAAAAGCCGTTAAATCTCTACAAAAAAAAATACCACCGTAAAGATAGCAGTAGAGCTCCTTGTGGAAGAGTTCGTCCAGGGAAGTGCTGCCACCATATCTCTTTCTACCGCCAACCAGTAATGTGAACATTACTTCGTTCCGGTTTTCAAGGGTAAAAGTGCAGGTGAAATTACAGGCATCCTCCCATGAGTTGTCAACTTCTGTTTCAGGGTGCTAGGCGCAGAGAAAGTGCCCCTCAGATCACTGTGACTTAAAGCTCTGAGTGACACCGTTTCATCACTTAATATTATAAAAAAATATATATTTGTAACGATTTCCCGCAAAGAGTCAGAAAATTACTAAAACTATTGAAGAAAAATTACTCTCTAAAATCTGGCAATACGGCGAATTAGACTCCTTAGTCTGTCCCGAAGGACAAAAAGTTTACTACTACTAACTGTCACTTGTTTTAACGCTGAAGGAGAACAACATTCACCGAATTCACATACTACACACCTACGTATAAATAAATACAATTTTAAAACTAAATGTCAAAAGGACTCATTTCCTTCGTTGGATTATACAAAATTTCGATCATTTCCCCTAAAGGGCAGTAAACGTTCAACCCATTACTTACTAACAATAATGAAACAAATATTGTGTTTAACCTTCGATATAGCTAAGTGGGAGACAAGTGTCCACGGTATGCTTGCGACACGACTTGCGACATATTGTATTTTGTCGACGGAGTCTATATAGTATCGGCAGATATACAAGGTTAGTGGGTATCACGATTTAAACATCACAAATGATAATTTGTACAATGAAAGGTATCAAGAAGCAGATATCATACGCACCATTAGTACTAAAATGACGTAATTGAAAATGGAACATTCTCGGAAAAATACGCAAAAAAATTAAAAATAAGTTGCGAAACTAAACTAATATATCTTTTTCACATCATCATATTCGTATGCCTGGCGCCATGTACGTTTTTTTAATTAATTTTACCGGGTTCCCAAAAATTGAGGGTGCTATTGTAATCATATTTGTGTTTCTCGTAAAAATATTATCGCAAAAAAATAGAAGTAAATAAACTATTGAATAATAAATAAGTATTTGATGGTTGACTATATGTTTATATTATATCAAATGCAAGTAATTATTATAATTAACGAGATGTATTTCTGTAAATTTTAACCTACACTTTTTAAGCATGTATAACATACTTATTTTATACAATCATTATACAATAGACTTCTAAGCAACATTGCTCATCATATAGTTCTCTAAAAATTCGCTAGATGGTGTTGACCCCTTTTCATCTTAAAGTGTTAAGACTCTATTGGTTGACCATATTTTAATTTTTTTTATTTGATTAGTTTCTAAGAACTGAGTTCTGATGGGAATTATGGTCATATTTCATACTTTATATATAAACTTTTTGTATTTTACTAGAAGTACAATCCGTTACTTCGGTAAATTCTATTAAATAAAAGTTGGAGCAAAACAAACAAACGCACGGACTTGAAGTTTTTACTGCCAATTGATGACGTTATGCAAACGTCAAAGAACCATATCTATACATTAGTACTCGAAATTTCAATTATAAAAGTGCGACATTCAGACAAAAATGGTCACAATTATCTTAAATACTTTAGGTTTTTCAATTGTATTTTAACTGACGTTTTTGCTCTAGCGTGTTCGTGTATGTTTGTAAGTTTTTTTTGTGTTCTAAACCATTACAATTTATGGCAAAATATCAACTCTATTACAGACGACAATGCTCCATAACTGACTCAGAAACCTAATTTATTTTTATTTTATTATTAAAAAAATCCATTTCTTTTTACAGTTTTACACGTCGGATAGAATGATTATAATTTTTTTTTTTTAATAAAAATAGCTTTATTATGGCTTTGTTTACCATTACGACGCACCAATAAAGTAAGTAAGCAGTCATGCTTAGTTACTTTATTGGTGCGTCATGGTGTAAGTGAAATAAAAAAATATTAAAAAGTAAATAATTGATTATCATTATCAACCCTCCCACTCACAAGTCCACTGCTGGGGAAGTGCTCTCAGGCGAGGGTTTAGGCCACAGTACGCCACACTGGCCCAATGCTGGTTACGGACTGCACACGTTATATGAGAGTTTTGAAGCTTTTTCTTTTCCCATATTAAACTCAATTTTGCATATAAATTCTACGAAACTCACAGGTTCGAGCTCGAATTCGAACCGCCTCTCAAGCAAAGTTCTCTGCTTGAGAAGCCGTAGGTCAAACTATTGAGCTACCAGGGCTTTTTTTATTAAATATTGATATAATTTGCAATGAAAATTTAAACGGCCGTTCGTTGCATTCGAAAATGTACGCATACCATACGCCACAAGACAACAATAATAGACAGCCTTGTTAAAGCAGAATGGATTTATGGACTACGAAAGTAATGTACATTGTCATTTTATTACCTTTATGTGTACTGTGTAGGAGTGCAACATTTTCAATGACGAAATCTACGTTTTACATAGGCTGTGTACGTTCTTAGATTACTTAAAGAAATCCGCGAGTAATCGATCTTTGATATTATGAATGTTTACCAGCAGCAGGGTGTTAAAGTAAAATTACCATTATCTACATATATCAACATTATATCTCCTTGTGAAAGAGATCGTCCAGTGAAGTACCTATTTCTGCTGCCAAACAGCAATGCTCACATTACTACGTTCCGGTTTTGAAGGGTAACGAAGGAAGGAAGAGCTAGTGAAATTATTACAGGCACATGGGACTTGCCAACTTATGTCTCAGGGTGATGGGAGCAATGGCGGTTTAAAGCTTTGAGTAGCACTACAACTGTTATGGACAGGCGTGTAACTTAACACCAGTCACACGACTTATTCGTCCCGCCACTTGACATTATACACAGGTAATGTCAAAAATCGTTTGGGTGTCACATACATACATACATACTGTACCTGTCTGAAACTTCTTTTATTGGATAAGAATTCTACTGTGTAGTGTAAAGGATTTTCTTTGGAAGTAATTGCAATTTTACTTTAACATTTTTTTCCCGCAATTTCTGGCAGATTTTGTAATACTATTTTCATTTGACTGTTATTGTTAATTGAATTAGGTTTTCTAAACAAACTAGTTGCTAAAAATTTAACGAAACATATTTGAGAGCGTGGAGAAAAAATCATTTCCAATATATAGCAATAGCGAAAATCTAAGAACTCGATATGTGATCATAATTGTGCCTCGATATTAGGGTGCTTATAAATCTGGCGATTGCGCCCGTTTGTAAAAGGCTCGTGCATTGCATAGTGCGATCGCGCGCATCTGAGATGTCATTACAGAAGCTCATAAAGCACGCTTGCAGCGTGCGTGCAGCGCGCGCGGAGCACACATGCAGCGCATTCATCAAATCTGTACGCACCCTAATATTTTAAATCATTATACAAAATACATGATTGTATTTTATTTGTATGTGGAAAGCTTTTGAAAGGGGGCTGATGAATTTTTTTTTAATAACTTAAGCGTTTATAACTTGATGCGCCAACGTTCTTAAGCTACATAGCCTCACACTACTCCTGTAATCTTGAAAGCCGAGGGCTTTGTGGCCAACGTTCAATAATTAATCTGTACCACCCGTTGTCGCTGCGGTCGTCATAAAAAAATATTATTAATCCCCGCCTTTGGGTTTTACGGTACGAACTACTGCTACCAGAGGCGCGAATTGGGATCGCCCCTAGAACCTCATTTAGAGCCGCTGGTTTCCAGGGGAGTAGTTGACCTACTCGCTATTCAAATAACAGTAGAACCTGGCAAGAACCCGCTTCCCGCCGGGCAAATAACGAACATTGTAATAGTGATACGAGTTCCACCGTCGTACCTGTTTTAGACCAAGTAACGAACATTATAATAAATTTGTACCTATTGTGTTTCCGTTGACTAACAATACATTGTATTGTCACTGTCGAATTTGATTTTGTAATTCACTGCCCTAGAAAATATATACATTACAGGGTCAAGGGGGCTTGGAGTCTTGCAGGGTTGGAGGAAATTTCAGGCATATGAGACTTATCATCTTATGTCTCAGGGCGACAAGCGCAGTGGCATTCCCCCTCAACTGCAACTGTCATGCCTAGACGTATGATTACGAAAAAGATAACGATAAAGAAATAACATAACCTCTAACCATTGTAAGAATCAAAATTGGATGTTGATAAGCAATAACGTGTCAACCAATCTAATCATTCGCGAAAATGGCACTAAAATTTACTTGTAAACTGAAAACTTATATTATTATTACCGCAGGAATGATGAATTGTTGTCATTTATTACTATAATTCCCCAATGTGTTTTTGTATTTTTACGACTCTATTTTTTTTGTGTATGATACGCGATTTGTGCACCGATTTTGATGATTCTTTTTTGTTGGTACCTTAGTATTGGTCTCATTTAAATTTGAAGAAAATTCCACCTTTAAGGGTGGCCAACTAGTGGATGATTCCGGTAATGGATTTCAATAAAACTTGGCAAATAAATGTAATAAGTACCACGAACTTTTGAGGTCGGTTTTTGTTTTTATAACAAATTTATATACGTAAATTTTAGAAAAAAGTATCAAACATAACGAAACAATCTTTAGGTGTCATTTTCAACTATGATCATGTTGGATGACACGTTATTGCTTACCAGCATTCAATTTGTGCATCATATTATTCAAGAAGTATGTAATAGAACTTTAATACATTCATTGTCTCGATAAAGGCTTCGCCAGTGTGAAATTTTGATTATCAAACACATTGGTTTCGCGCGATTGTTACTTAAGCTCACTTTGGAAATGCACTCTTTTTATTTGTACATGCTGCAGGTTGTGTAATTAACGACGTTGCGGTTGGTTTATAGGTTTGATTACTTAATAACCTCCGAATGTTAAAAAGAAATCACCAAAATTAGGTTAAGTAATATAATACCTAACAACAAGAAATAGGAATACTGTTTCTCTAATTTTTAAATTCTAAATTTAAATTTATCACACGGGAGAGGCGAGATATCGGAAAAAGATAAACAGAGTAATAAGATAAATTATTTATAGAAAAAGATATATTTATTAATTATATTAATGCTGGCGCTAGCGTTAGTAAAAATTTAAATTTAATCATCAAGCCCACAACAATAAAAAAGCACTGGTTTATTATTCCGTTTTTAAAATGAATCTGTACATTTTTTTTTTAAACTGAATGTTTTGAATTATTTTAAAATTCGCTATTTATTTTATCCGATACAAGGAAGCAAGATGTCTTAAAAATAAACAAAACATTTGACTTTCATCATTCATTTTCATCATTCATTTGGGTTGCTGGGAAAATCAGCATCAGCATCCGCATCCGCTGATAATCAGCATAAATTAAAATACCCGCATCCTCAACAGCATCCGTATTCATCAATGCTGATATTCATTACTGATGTTTGTGTCGTGACATGACCTAAAAGGGGCGCCGGAATAATTTAAAAACCTTCCAGAAACAGAGTGTAAGCCGAAAAAATTGCTTAGCTCTTGTTTTAAATTGTAACTTTGATCAAATTCCACAACGACTAAGCCAGATCGATTGATTGATTTCATGAATATTAATTCTTTTGTTAATAAATGTCACAAAATCATTGAAATAATATTTTATTACGATATCAAAGAACCTAGAAAGCTTATTCATGTAGACAGATTCAGTAAGGATGTACATTTTTCGCGTTTTTTTTAATACGCAAAATCAGCATCCGGCGTCCGCTAATGTGTAAAAACCTGCATCAGCAACAACCCTGATATAGATGAACACATTTTGTTACAAACATCAAAAATGAATGTTGTCTTACCTGGACTTCCATTGTATCTTAAAAATAAAGAATAAAAGTATGCCAGACACTTTACAGAGCGCTTTGTAATCGACTGAGTTCAAAGAATTTTTTATGATATCTAGGGACGAACAAGTCGCGTGACTGGTGGTAAGCAACACGCCTACTCAAATTTGTAGTACCATTCAGAACTGGCCACTCGGACATTAGAAACTGGTTGTCTCAATGACTAGTTTCTTTAGCTCATCTCTTAACCTAATTCTCAATACAAATGCAAATTCATCTATCTGATTGGCACCAGCAAAATGTGCAAGGCTATCATTGGAAACTCGACACGATCGCAACTTGCCAAGACCGATAGAATTCCGTGTCGCAACACATTTTCTTACAAATCAAGAAACAAACTTAATATTGCACCCAACTGAATCGCCGTCAAGAATAAATATGTGCAATTTTACAAATACAACGTGGGTTTCGATTTATCCGTATGCATGGGTAATTTGGTGGCGTGACAGACAGCGACGTGCCCCGGCGCACCTTATTTGATAAATTATCAAATACGCAATTTTGCCAACGACCTTGGGTGGATTCGCGAAAAGGGCGCAGGTAACAACGTCTAATCGTGCTAGTTATAACGGAAATACACAACTTGGCCCTTGGACTGGAAACTGAGTAAGGTCTTTTATCTACCAAATCAAAACGGAGAGGGGAGCTTGATGATGTCACAATAACCGGTCATCGTCGTTCCGTTATACGCCTCATAGCAGTAGAACTTGTAGTAGCAGTAGAGCTCCTTGTGAAAGAGTCCGTCCAGGGAAGTACGTAAGGGAAGTTACTTATTTCTGCCGCCAAGCATATAATGTCACCATTGCTATGTTCTGGTTTTGAAGGATATGGGTACTGGTGAAATTACAGGCATATGGGACTTATTATATTCGTACTGTGGGACTTATTATTATATTATAATCGTATTTCATTAAATATAATATCTTGACTTTGCCATGTATATATATTTTACAAATGTGTCTTATTGTCAAGAATAATTTGAATGCATATCCTCTACATTGTCGTTCAGTAAAATTAGGACCCAAATGCAGACTAGCAACAACAGTTTCAAAATTACAAATGGTCAACTTGGGGCCATATTCGATGTCAATTAAAATTTATAACGCACTCCCTCACTTTTTAAAACTGATAAATAGCGTAAAAATGTTTAAAAATCAACTTAGTAAACATCTGTCTCAAAAATGCTACTATTCATTGCAAGATTTTTTTAATGACAAGGAAAATTGTTCATAACGTCATAAAAAAGGAATTTTGATATGTTAATTATATTTATAAAAAATATGACATAATTATGTAATTTAATAAAATGACAAATGTTATGACTATTATTATGTAATTCTAGAATACTTTGACGATTAATTTTTTTGAAATACTTTAGACTTCAATTTGACATTCATTTTTCAATTAATTCATTGACTTTTCAGAAAATATTTTGTTTAGATTTAATTTTCATTATAATGGTATTTTAATTAATGGTAATCAAAATGTGTATTTAAAAAATTGACATTGCTATGCCCTTGCAGGGTACATGTTTGATACTGTAAACTACTTTAAGAACTATTATGTAACAACATGTTTTGCAATAAACGTTATTATTATTATTATTATCAACTTATGTCTGAGGGTGACGGGCGCGGTGGCAGTGCCCCTCAGATCTTTGCGATTTAAAGCTCTGAGTGGCACTGCAACCGTTATGGACAGGCGTGTAGCTTACCATCAGGCGCACGACTTGTTCGTCCCGTCACTTGATATTATAAAAAAAAGCAGGACACAGGTATCCTCCACGGGGAGGGTTTAAGCCACAGAGCAATAAATACATTAGATGTACTTAGTTTGTGTAGCACGTGTGCCAACAGTACGCGAAGTTCCGTCCGCTCAGTCCGCCATTTTCGTTTTGTACGTCATGCTCGTGTCAATAAAACCTGGAAAACCATAGAAAATGCCTTGCTACTTTGGGGTGTAAAAATGATAGTCGCACTTGTAATATCTTCTATGGTGGTGTTTTATATCATCGTTAAGTCTTATTTTATTTAAATTTTTAATCAATTTTTTTTTTAATGATTATCACTAATTTCAAGCTTCTTATCACGGTATGACTTCTTTTTATTTTCCCAATATTTCGGAACGGTTGCACGTTCCATGGTCACGGGTTGGCTGGAGCGTGCAACCGTTCCGAAATATCTGAAAGAAGTCATACCGTGGTAAGAAGCCTGAAATTAGTGATAATCATTTAGTCAATAACCTCGAAAATTAATTTAATTAATAATTTCATTTGTTACAAGGAGCGAAAGTAAACCCTATGCCGCGACAATAAATTCTGTTCTTTTTTGGAGAACTAAGTAAACGTCTCGAAGTCGTCGTCGTTCAGCTATTCATCGCTAGATGGCAGCACAGTGATTGAAATTTCAATATAAAATCGTATTGAATTTTTATATAAAATAGTATTGAACAAGTTCAAGTTTAAATAATATTATTATTAACATTTCAGAATTTGTTATTTCTTTTTAAATTAGAAGCTACTAGATGATCAAACGAACTTCTTGAAGTGAAGTTCGATCACTATTATGTGAGTCGTTTCATTCGAAGATATAATATTTAACCAGGTAGTTTCCTTAACTTGCTAGGCAGCAGCGCACGGTTTTTAGAGAAAAAAAATGTTTTGACGTTGACACTCCCTACCAGGCATCAACCGCCATTTTCTATCCTAATTCCTTTTAGAGTTGGAAGCAAAACCTACTTGGGAGTTTCAGAATCTTTACTTCTGATATGACTATGTCAAGGGAGGGAGGGTGTTGATTATATCTTCAAATGAAGCGACTCACATAATAGTGATCGAACTTCACTTCAAGAAGTTCGTTTGATCATCTATTATATTTCGTCACTTCATTTAGAGAATTCTGTTTTGCTTCTAGTTGATTTTATGTAAATTAAAAACCAGAGGCTTAATCGATAACCATATTATATTTTTATTAAAAATATATATAGATATGAACATATAACGGTTTTTCTCCTAGAATCATAATCATAACAATTTTTAAATCGTACATTCATATAATAATTTCATAAATAAAGATTATTATTATTATTAATTTAGAATAGTATAATTTGCCGTGTTATTATGTTGTAAGCAAATGGTTCTCGCGAACGTGCGTTCGTCTTCAGTAAGTATTATAAAATCTAGTAAAGGATGTGAGATGTCCAACTCGCAGCCTTGCGTATGAGCTCTATCGGCACCTCAGCCGCGCGCGCGGCCGGCGTAGATACATACGTACCGCGTGCTGTGCGCGTCGAAAACTGTTGTGTCCACACCCGCCGCGCCGTATCCAACACCTGCCGTACACATCGGCTCACGGTCTGACTCGTGGCTATTCTATGGGGAGCTCTGTGTGGCAGCAAGAGCGTTCCCTGACGCCCAGTAATCTTATTTTGTGTTACCAAAATATAAAGTTTGTAAACTGCAACAAGGCAAATACTTGGATCCTCTCTAAGATATAGATAATTTAATGTGGCCTGTACGCGACCAAGCGCAAACGTTTTGGTTAAATCAGGTATTGTAATTTTAATCCGAATATCTGATATTTGTATGGTTTTCATTTTAATCAATGCCAGTTTGTACGCGTTGTGGGTATATATGATACACTTCTTAAAGTGTAAGTTCTAGTGGATTTGTATACGCATATAAAGATAGCCATCACAGACACTACTGCCCTCATCTTACTTAGCATGTCCAGGAAATTCATATTTGTAATTATTCTACAATAATTAAAACTACATTTTTCATAATAGTCTAGAACCCATCAAAGCAGCAGTTTGTTTTGAAAGAAAAAAAAAGTAATTCTGTTGCATTTCCGGTTCTGTATAATGGCGATAAAAGGTGACAGAATGCAGTTTATTTAATGAGTTTATTATATAATATGAATGTGCTCAATGTTGCCAGATGTGTGAGTTGCAATATACCTTATTTTTAAGGACAATTTTTGGAAGCGATCACAGCTAGGGGGAAGAGCTTCCCTACTGAAGCGCAACTAGAATTTTTTTTCCCAATATAATATACTTATATACGGAATGTAATTCTATGAGTTTGTTCGATAATTAGACAGTTATAGGTTACGAAAAGTAGTTAGTTTTATTACCAAATATATAAAAATCCGCTTCTTTAAATCTAGGTCTTATGTGCTTTGAAATGGGCAATAAGTAGCTTAGGTATGTACATGCCAGATCAATATTTAAATAACTAGTTCTTAAAGTCTTCGCGATTGCTGTTCGTTACAAATGAAACTACCTATAAAATTAACACAGTTACCCTTGACCTTAGACAAGTCCTGAGGTCACGGTTGACTGTGTCAATTTTAAGGTAGTTTCATTTGTACATTGGAATTAAAAAAAAAAAAAAATATATGCGATTCAGACCAGAAAAACTGTTTCAATCCCATAATTAGGGTGAAGGTACCAATGATCGACATTTGAAAGGAAGTGTGTCTTGTGCTGCCCGCATCCAGCCTCTGTCGGCCCGACGAACGACCTCGCTCAGGCAGTCGCCATTCCAGAACAAGTCTACTCCATTGGCGATCAACCCTCCTGCAGATATGCCCGGCCCACTGCCACTTAAACTTACTGAGTTTGCGAGCTATGTCGGTCACTTTAGTTCTCTGACGTATGACCTCGTTAGGGATTCGGTCTATGGTGCTATATGTTTCATAAAATAGCTATTATAATAATTACTCAAAACCCTAAATTGTATGTAATGTAATAAAATAATGTAGTAAAACAATGTTATAAAATAAATATATAATGACGTCACTATGAAGATTTGCTATGGCCAATGGCTTTATCTGGCGTTCTTCAATGCAATAAAAGAAATTAAACGACGTAACTATACGTTCACGTACGCAGGGTCTTGAAAGAAACCATGCTTCAGCGCGTTAATATGTCCCGGAAAATGATACCATTTATCAAAATATGCAAAATGGAGTATCTTGGTCACGTGATCAGGAACGATAAATACACACTACTGCAGCTTATAATGATGGGCAAAGTGTAGGAAAAGAGACAGACAGACAAAAGAGACTATGCGAAGGAAGAAATCGTGGCAGCGGAACATCCGGGAATGGACCGGCATTGCCTCTGTCGAATAGCTTTTTTCGGTTAGCTGCTGATAGAGACAAATACAGAAAGCTGACGGTCAACTTTCAGGATTAAAAGGGCACTCTGAGAAGAAGAAAAACTGTACGTTTTTCTAACATCACATACAAATGTTAAAGCGGCATGTTACATAGTTAACAGTAATCGACACTCACTATTAATGAACACCCTTAATTGACACTTACTTGTTTTTGTTTCATTATTGTTTATGTTTTCATTATTTGTAAATGGAAAATTTTCAATATCAACCGGAAATTTATTATAGAAGCGTATACATTACCTCTTAAATAAAGTGTTTTCATGAAAACAATTGTCAAGAGCAGCCAGTATATTTTTCTTCCTCATATTAATGCTACGTTTATCACTACCTATATTTTACTACGCTTGTTAACATAAACTACATTCTCAAAAATATAATTTGAAGCTAGCTTAGGAATGATAATTTCTTTAACCTTGTATCCAAAAGATACTCAGAGACCTAGAGTGTAAACTTCATCTTTTTACATACGAGAAGATATTCATAGAACGAAATTTATATTAAATGTTTAGTAGCAGTAGATCTCCTCGTGAAAGAGTTCGTGCAGGGAAGCACTGCCACCTTACCTATTTCTGTCGCCAAGCAGTGACGTGACCATTACTGCGTTCCGGTTTGGAAGGGTAAGGGTGCTTGTGAAATTACAGGCACGTGGGACTTGTCATCTTATGTCTCAGGGTGGCGGACGCAGTGGCAGTGCCCCTCAGATCTTTACGATTTGAAGCTCTGATTAGCACTGCAATTGCTATGGACAGACGTGTCGCTTACCACCAGGCGTACGACTTGTTCGTCCCGTTCACTACTTGATATTATAAAAAAAACTACTACCCAATATATTACGGGGTGTTACACTGAAAATAAGGCCTCTCCTCAGACTAGAAGCGTTTATCACGTTTCGATATTATATGTCTTTGGTCATTTGCTAAAAATTTTTAATCAGGACGTGAATTGTCCTCAGTTACTTATAAATCCATATTCCCGTAAGGTATCCTCGTGACAAAATTAATCCATTAAACGCGTTTGCGCTTTGCATCCGATTCGTATTCATTCAGAATACTAGTACTACTATTCTATTCAAACTGCAGCATTACTGCTGCGCGTGTTGCAGCCTTTTTGGAGACGCTTTTATTTTTCATAGAAAGATCCCATCGCGACCGTGTGACGCGCTCTGTTATTTTTTTTTAAAGAAATGCAAAAAGAAAAGTGTGTTTTTTGGGAGAACGACGACGAGAAAAGTTGGATTCTTGTTTGCAGATTTTTTTAGCGGAGCTATTAATGTGCTAATTATTTTTAAAAGAGAGGCGGAGGATACCTACCTGAGTTTTCTCCGGATTTACCTACTAATGCCTCGCCTGAGACGGGCCGCGTTCGTAATTCTGTGTGAAGCGTACAACGACTAATTTTGGAGACTCTCGTCACGGCAAAGAGGGTTCTTTTGATATATCACTTTGTTTTTATACCACATTTTAGCTCTTTTAACTCTTGTCACTCCTCTAGTATTTCTTTTAAGTGTATTTAGACCGTACAGTGACAACCCATCCATCACCTTCACCCATTTCTAAATTCCAAACATTCACGTCACCGAGTTTGTAAATACACTAAAATTTTCCCATTAATATACAGGGTGCCATTTAATCGCCGTCTCCATTTTCTTAATATACACCGTGCCCGTAATTTAGACCGACTCAAAACTTCTTTTTCTGTTTGGTCCGAGTCGCGCCCTCGACATAGTAGTCTTCTCACCCCTTTTTAAAAAAATAAGACTACAAAACCTAGGAAACTCGGACCCACTTCGGATGTCGCTTGTGCACTAAGTCCAATTCGAATACGTGAAAATACGAGTATCGCTTGTATATCTAGAGATAAAACGATCCCCGTGACATTTCGGACCGTCATTTCTTGAATTCGGAACTGACACGAGTCGGACGTAGCGCGCAAACGCTCTTAGTGTTGTTCTCTCTTCTTAGTGCTATTTCGCAAAATCGTATTTGGCTGATATTGGCGAGTTGCAAAGTTATGCAAGACGGTAAATAATTACAGTGACATAGTGACATTATTGATATTCACCATGACTCTGCCTCTCAGGAAAAAATCTTTATCAATTAAATTCAGTCCAATAATTTATATCACAAAAGAAGTGTACCCATCAGTTTCTAATCATATTGCTATTTGTCAAAATTTTGTATTTTTTTAAATTATAATTAGACATTAGTTGTGTTTTAATGCATGTCGGTATTGTGATAATTAGAATGCTTGTAAAGGCATTTATTATTTTATTTATTACATAAAATATAATTGAACAGTGTCCCAAAAACCGATTTTACCGTACGCTATGTAATGAAACTATTATTTCCGGATCTAGATCGCGTATATTTAGTTTTTGGGGACATGTTATGAGCACGAAGCAGTGATTTGTTTATTACATTGTTTTTTTCTATATAGGAAATTTGAAGTATGTACTGTCATGTGATATTGAATGATTTTACAGATTTTAAGACTTTCCAAATAAAGTTAATTAAATCAAATTTGTGTGGATTCTGGAGCAGTGTCGTCTTTCCATACATCTTTATCTAACACGTAGTTTTCAGTTTTGTAATATGACTTTTCAATCAAAATATTTTTAATATAGTTTTTAAACTAAGGAAATGATAATCTTAATATATGCCCGGGAATCTTATTGTAAAAACGTATACAGTTCCCAATAGAAGAGTCGTTTACCTTGGTTAAACGAAATCGTGGTACCATGAGTTTGGACTTAGCTCTAAGGTTCATATTATGGATATCTTCTTTCTTATTGAAATTATGTACATTTTTAGGGGCATATAAAATATTTGAGATAATGTACTGTGAAGCCACAGTCATGATATCAGTCTCATTAAACTTTTCTCCAAGATAAAAGTACTTTCGGCGCACTTCCCGGTAACCGCTTTCAATAAAACTTTTACAAAAATATTATAATTATGTTTTACATCATGCTGGCAGTGTTAGTACAAATATCATATCACAATAAGGCAAGTTGTATAGGCATTGACGCGTGGAGCAGGCGAGATTTCTTATTATGCTAATGTTTATCTTTAATCGGCGTCGTAAACAGGCCTCGAAAGATAATAAAAAACCTTTATAATTTAAATCACGTACGTCAGGTATTATATATTATACGTAAGTCATTAAAAATTTTAGAAATATGTTGTCTAAAGGATATACGAAAACTCCTACGCAGAAAATCAAGTCTATCACATGATTAACAAACGTAATTAATCTGGTTTAGAACTTACTTTGTAACTTATCAAAATAGACGTTACTGTTGTTGATTTTTGGATTACAAATCATCATTCAGCCATACGACGCCCACTGCTGGGCATAGGCCTCCCCCAACGATCTCCACGACGATCGGTCCTGCGCTGCCCGCATCCATCGGCTTCCCGCGACCTCCACCAGATCGTCGGTCCACCTGGTGGGGGGCCTACCCACTGAGCGTCGTCCGGTGCGCGGTCGCCATTGAAGAACCTTTCCGCCCCAACGGCCATCGGTTCTCCTAGCTATGTGCCCCGCCCACTGCCACTTCAGCTGAGCAATTCTTCGAGCTATGTCGGTTACCTTAGTTCTCCTACGGATTTCCTCATTTCTGATTCTATCACGCAGGGATATACCGAGCATCGCTCTCTCCATTGCCCGCTGAGTGACCTTGAGCCTTCTTATGAGGCCTATAGTGAGGGACCACGTTTCTGATCCATATGTGATCACTGGCAACACACACTGGTCAAAGACTTTCGTCTTGAGACATTGAGGTAATTTGGACGCAAAGATTTTTTGGAGTTTCCCGAACGCTGCCCATCCGAGCTGGATTCGACGAGAGATCTCTTTCTCAAAGTTGGACTTACCTAACTGGACTGTCTGCCCCAGGTATACGTAATGGTCAACAACTTCGAGTGTAATGCTCCCAATTTTTACTGGAGCGGGTACAACATGGACATTCGACATGATCTTCGTCTTGTCCATGTTCATCTTAAGACCCACTCTTTGGGAAACACTACTGAGATCTTCGAGCATTGTGTTCAGGTCTCCCAAGGTCTCAGCCATAAGAACTATATCATCGGCAAATCGAAGGTGTGTTAGGTACTCGCCATTGATGTTGATGCCAAGTCCTTTCCAGTCCAGAAGCTTGAAAATATCCTCCAACGCAGCAGTGAACATCTTTGGAGATATCACATCTCCCTGTCTCACGCCTCGTTGCAGTTGGATAGGATTAGAGCTCTGATCCTGTAATCGGACTGACATAGTGGCATTTTTGTATAAGTACCTTAACACCTCTATATACCTATAGTCTATTTGGCACCTTTGGAGAGACTGCAGCACCGCCCAGGTCTCGATCGAATCAAAGGCCTTCTCATAGTCCACAAACGCTAAGCAAAGTGGCCGGTTATACTCCTCGGTCTTCTGTATAACCTGCCGCAGCGTATGGATGTGGTCTATGGTACTAAAACCCTTTCGGAAACCGGCTTGTTCGGGAGGTTGGAAGTCGTCAAACCTGCGAGCGAGACGATTCGTGATAACTCTCGAAAACAACTTATAGATATGGCTCAGAAGCGAGATTGGCCGATAGTTCTTCAAGAGTGTTTTATCACCCTTTTTGAAGAACAGAACGGCCTCGCCTCTGCCCCATGCCTTCGGCGTTTGACCTTCGACGATGACAGAATTGAAAAGCTTCTGGAGGACTTTAAGTATCGGCTTGCCACCCGCTCTCAGAAGTTCTGTAGTGATTCCATCATCGCCCGCCGCTTTGTTGTTCTTGAGTTGTTTGAGAGCCACACTAATCTCATACAGGCTGACGTCCGGGATATCTTCGGTATAATGTCGGGTAAGCTTGGCTCTGGGGTCTCTAACCTCGCTTTCAACAGGTGCTTTCGTGGAGTATAGCTGTCGATAGAAACTCTCTATCTCCCTCAGGATTTCAGGCTTAGATGAAATGATGCTACCGTCATCAGTCTTTAGCTTCGTCAGTTGGCTTTGCCCAATAGACAGATATCTCGCGAATACCTTGGAGTCTTTGTTACGCTCAATGGCCTCTTTAATACGCTCTGTATTAAATTGGCGTATGTCGCTAGTCAAAGACTTCGATATCTGCCTATTTAGACTTGCATCCTCTGAGTTCTGTAGCCTCATTTCATTTCTATATTCCATGAGTTGAAGTGTTTTGTCGGAGAGTTTCTTTGTTCTGGTACGGTGGGTTTTGAAAAACTTGGACCCAACCGTACGGACAGTGTCCACCACCATGTTGTTTAGATCGTCCACATCTATGCAGTTTTCGAGGGCTTCGAAGCGGTTTTGAAGTTCGAGCTGAAAGCTCTCGGGGTTTTGGAGTTGTGCAGGTATTGGTCGGAGCGTAGACTCTATCAGTCGAGTTCTTTCCAGCCGGATATTGATATTCAATGTGCCTCGTATCAACCGGTGATCACTTCCTGTTTTAACGGTGTTGATCACAGAGACATCATTGAATATATGCTTTTTCGTCGACATGATAAAGTCAATCTCATTTTTTATTTTGCCGTCCGGACTCATCCAGGTCCACTTACGAGTTGGAGATTTCCTGAAAAAGGTGTTCATCATATAGAGGTTCTCCTTTTCCATGAAATCAACCAACATCCGGCCTCTGGCGTTCCGCTGTCCAACTCCAAATTGCCCCACTCTCAGTTCATCACCGCAACGCTTTCCCAACTTTGCATTGAAGTCCCCCATAACAATCGTGTAGTGGGTTTTGTAGCTATGCATGGCTTTTGAGATCTCCTCATACATAGCCTCCACTTCGTCATCTGGGTGTGTCGAGGTCGGAGCATAAACCTATTACAAATAATGATAATAAATATGTATAAACACTGACAAAGTAAATTTACATTTTAGTATTTTAAACTTGGTAATGATTGCATTGAATATTTGTTGACATAGAAGCACAAATGGTAACATTACTAACTGGGATAAACCCGATAATAGTATTAAGGGCGGTAAATAAGAAATTAGTGACGAGAGGTTGTTAGAAAAACTCGAGGTTTGTAAAATTACCATAATAATTGAAGGTATTGAAAATCGCTGACTCCTTTACTGTCTTAAAGAACGACGACAACTTTGATCGACTGTATCTGTCTCCTTGTCTCCTACGAGCAAAGCTGTCGTGGTGGTGCCTTATCTGACCGACACTTGACTCGAACCCTTGTCACTGCAATGACAACACTTACCTGGTCTTTAATTAGGGAATTCTGCATATTCTGAGTACTATAATAATAATAACGCACACACTCAACACAGTCCAGCACTAGGTAAAGCCTGTGTCGCCGGTGCCAAGGACACACACATAGATAACCACAAATTACACCCAAACTCACGGGAGAAATAAATGTAGGTCATACAAATATTTCTCCCGGCCCGGGAATCGAACCTGGGATCTCTGCGTGGTAGTCCGACACGGTAACCGTTCGGCCACGGAGGCAGTTTTAGTACTAGTTTAGTACTAGAGTAAGGACATGACTTTTTTAACTATCTCCATGGTCGAACGGTTACCATGCTGCTCTTCCACTCCCGGGTTCAATTCCTGGCCGGGAGAAGTATTTACATGGCTTACATTCATCCACTAAAAAAAATATTTTTCTCGTGAATTTTGGTGTAACTTGTGGTTGTCTATGTGTATGTCCATGGCATCCTCGATACTGGGTTTCCTTAGTGCTGGGCTGTAGGTGCGTATGTTATTTAAAGTTGTTTAATTTAATGTTTTATGAACTCCGGAGGCTGGCCACCTGGAACACAGAGATAAGAACCAGTTTAGAACAGTTTGTTTTACAAATTGGTCCTACCAGAAAACGAACCCAGAGCCTCCTCATCAAGAGTCCCGGAGTCCTAAACACTGAGCCGCAGAGGTAGTCAAAATAATATATGTTATCATATTTAAAGCTGTTGCCCATATTATGACGTGTAACTATCGCTTTTCTTCTCCACCATGTCTCATTACCTGATTGGCTCTCACACGCGTGTGTTCCATTTTTATCGTTTATGTATCGTCCTCTGATACATTCACGACACTCGGAGGCCCGAGTGTAAGTTTATATCCTTCAAAGTTAACTACCTCGTTTGCGTTAAAATTTTTATCTACATTTTAATTATATTTAAATTTTTATTCAATTGATATTTCCTACATTTATTTCTCTCGAGAGTTTGAGTGTAATTTATGGTTATCTGTGTGTGTGCAAACCCCGTCTAGAAATTTTGCTATTTATTCATCATTCATATTTACTCTATTTATATTACTCATTAATATTATTATATACTTCTTTGGTTAGAAGTATCTTGGAATACTGCGCGCCCGTTTGGTGCCCTATGTACAGTGTCCACATTGAAAGAATTGAGTCTATACAACGTCGATTCTTGAGATGTCTAAGTGCGTAATTCGGACTAAGGCGAAAGCTGCCTAATTACCCACTAAGCCTTAATTTAATTATATGTTTATAAGGTTTAAATTAAAATCTTAAAGCAAAGGCGATAGTTAAGTTTACATAAATTAAAACTTACACTAAAGCCCCAGATCGCAAAACGACGTTAACCTTTTTACTTTTTTAGTCTTGAAGAAGACTAAAAAAAGTTTAAAGAAAAATGTTTTATTATTAACTCTATATATATCTCATACACTCCTAGTTCAAGCTAATCCTGTGGTTTATGATAGACAGTATAGTTAAAGATAAACCACCAATTTCTCGTTATAGAAATAAATTCTCGCAACTTTGTTGTTTTGTAACAAATTATGATTAGTTAATAATAATACCAGGTAGTTAAAAAAACTAGTAGTTATAGTAACCTTGTACATATAGAATCTTACTAATAAACATGACCAAACTCACGAAATGACCTAACGATATTATTAAGAGGACGACCAGAAGGAAGTTGACTATGAAATATAATTTTCTTACGTAAAAATTGTTCTACGAGCGCATAAGCTGAGACGTTCGCAACTAATAATAATAATAATAATTTTTATTTTAGGAATGTCGTCCCATACTTACACAATAAAACACAATAAGAAAATCAGTAATAAACTTAAAACATACAATTAAAACAGAAAAAAATCAATCTAAAACAAAAATTAAACATAAAATCAAAATAATAAGATAATATAATAATAAATAATAATAATATTAATAAATAAAGAGTTTTAAATTAAATACAATAATAATAATAATACAGTACCTAATAAAATTTGTAATCATTATTAAAATTATCACAATACAAAATTAAAATTGTTATAACTAAAATTACTAAAATTTTGAAACTTAAAGTAGAAATTAAATAAGATTGTGAAGACAAATAATAATTACATACAACATGCACTTATTTTCTATTCGCACTCTGGTGCACGTCTAGCCAGTGTTTAAAAAATTGCTTCTGTAGTCCGTGCCAACAACCGTCACAAGTTCATTATCTGAATCACGCACTCTCTGCCAGAAATTGGCAATCCTACATCTAAGCAGGGCTAATGTTTCCTTAGTTAAATAGATTCACGAAGACTACCGACTCGACGTAGATAAGATCAGTGACACTAGTGTGGCAACAGACACTGTTTCGGGTTCTGTTAGATCGAAGGAATTTCTCTTTGTGTATGTCGTTCTTTGTAAGGATGGCCAATACCATGAAAGTTGGCGTACTCACGGGATGGCTCGTAATATGATAATGAATTAAATAAAAATACCTGATTTATATGACATAAATAGATAGTGAACTAACTTGACTATCTCAAATAAAAAAGAAAAAAAAAATGTGTTATTGTGCATTTTTAATTCAGAACAACAATATCATTATATGTAGCCTCTATTAAAAAAATCGACCAGGAAAATCCTTTACTTCGGCCACAAACAAAATCGGAAATAGAATAAGACGTAATTCTAAGGAAGAATTGACATAAAAGAACTTTTGTGTGGTGTGATTTCAATATCAGGCTTTTTATCGTTTTGACGTCAAACGTAAACTATTAATATATGTTTTTCTTAATTTCTGAGTTTATAATGTTGATTCTTTTGATACATTTAAATGGTAAGTAATATCTACGATTTATAAAACAACAACAGAGCCAAAGTGCACCAGCGTTTTCCTCAGGCCATACTGAAAGTTTCTGGATTCTGATAAGTAAGACCAAATATATGTTTATAATAGATTTATCGTTTTTCATAATATATTCACACACTTTTGCATTCGTTGCAACCATTGTGAAAAGCAATGCTACCAGTCTTCCGCAGGGACCTCTTCAATGACTTTGGGAACGCATTCAACTGCCTCTGCGGCCGAACGGTTAGCATTGCCACGCAGAGGTCCCAGGTTCGATTCTTTCGGGAGAATTATTTGTATGGCCTACATTTATTTATCTCGTGAGTATGGGTATAATTTGTGGTTGTCTATATATGTGTCCATGGCACCCGCGACACAGGGTTTCCCTAGTGCGGGGCTATGTTGAGTGTGTGCGTTATTATTATTATTCACCGCCGCTTACGGGCCTGTAAATCGGAAACCTCTAAGTTTATCTTTGATTTTTGAAATGAAATAAAAAGAAGTCGCATGGTGCAAGGTCTGGGCTGTATGGCGGATGAGTCATCATCTCAACATTTGAGGCCTTCCAATACGCATTCGTTACCTTAGCGGAAAGTGCAGAGGCATTGTTGTGGTGAAGTACGATATTGCTTCGAGGACGATCTAAATCCATATCTAAAGTAACTCTAAAACCACGAGTACACGGAGCTACGATGTAGGGCTTAGTCACCAAATGCCAATTGAAGTCTCTGACAACTCTGCTGCTGACTTGGGCCACATCGAGAATCGTACAAAATAAATGTATTGTAATAGCGACTTTTTTTTATAAATAATAAACTCACGCTTGACCACAATCTCACCTGATGTTAAGCGACGATGTGACCGACAATGGTACGTATTTGCTTAAAAAATGCCTATTCACTCTAGCCTTGAATAGCCCCAAATTGTACTTTTCGGGAAACACAGATGCCGTAGAGTATTCCATTCCTTTGCCGTACGCATGAGAAAGGAGGACGCAAAGCGCTTAGTGCGAATGGGTGGTATATCAATGACATAAGGATGGAGTGTTCCGAAGCTTCTAGTCGACCGAAAGAGGAACGGTGAGGGTGGAACCAAACTGAAAAGTTCCTGCGCACACTCCCCGAAATGTATCCGTTAGAAAACCGACATGCTGGTTAATTTTCTGCGTTGGTCGAGATTTTGTAGCTTCGACTGCATAAGAGAATTGTTGTTAATAAGTCTCTTTACTTTTCGCTCCACCGAGCCCAAAGCTGGTAATGGACAGAGCCATCTCAAAGGTGGCAGCGGTAGTCAACACACGATCGAACTTGTGCTTTAAACAGATTTAAAAGCTGTTCAGGTGTGAAGTACCGTCTGACTTTGTATAGCATGCCTAGTATTTTGGCAGCAGTTTCTGCCAAGCACTCGATGTATCGCCCAAAGTTGAGGTTGGATGATAAGTCCAGATCAAGCAGCTCAAGGTGGTCACTTGTTGGCAAACGAGCGCAGATTAGAAATGAATTATGAAGTACAATCGCGTTTACGAAACTAACCTAAAGACAGTCGCTGTAAGTTCAAATTTTAAAAACTTATGAGCCTAAAAACTTTCAATGGGGTATGAAACACCTCACGCGTCCAATTAAGGGTTAACAGGCTATCATGCCATGCCATGCCATGACTTACAGTTTTCAAAACAATGCCGCCACAATGTAAAAAGCAAATGACAGTCTCATAAAGTAAAAAGTAACTTACCCACAGAGAGTTCCCTTTCCCTTTCGTATTCGTTTTTTTTAGTTTCTTTTACAAGTGGCCAATTCCAGAATTCTGGTCGTGCACCTGGTGGTGACCGACACGCCTGCGCTGTCTATAGCAGTGGCAGTGTCATTCAGAGCTTTAAATCACACTGCGCCCGTCGCTTTGAGACATAAGTTGACAAGTCCCATGCGCTTGTAATTTCACCATTACCCTTTAACACCGGAACGCTTTATTGCTTAGCGGCCGAAATAGGTAAGGTGGCAGTACTTCCCAGAACGAACTCTTTCACAAGGAGCTCTACTGCTACTAAACCATATATACGTAAAAAAACTAAAACGTGTTGGTAAGTCAATGTGTTCAGTAATTTAAAAACAATGCAATGCGCAGTTTGGTTTTGTGATTATAGTTATTTAGTATGTAATTATATTGTTTTATTATAATTTTATATTATTGTAATTATGTAATTGTTTCCGTTAACATACAGTTGTACCTACATGTTTCCCTTAAAAAATTACATACATTATTCGTATTTTTATGCCATTGCAACAAGGTGTTGTATGTGTTTTCCACAGAAACGTACATTATAAAAGTTCTATCGTAAATGTGTGACAGTATATCGCACACGAAAACAAAGTCTGTCGTAATTCGCAATTCAGAAAATTAAAAAAAAAAATTAATGAATCTTATCGCAAATAATATATTAAATACATTATTGAACACACACAGGTAGATTCTTAAATAAATATAAGAAAGTTTATAAATACAAAATTTCCTTGAGGGCCATACGGCATCGATCCTGGGGCATCATGACCAGAAGGCTGGCAACATGTGCCCTTTGAATTACTAAACTTATTCTTTGACGGAAATAACTGCCAGGCTTTGTGGTCACCGGAGGCTTCAACGAGGCAATCCAACAGCTCGTTTGCTACAAGTTTTGCCGGTGACCCCGAGGATCCCAGGACTTCAATCGCAAAAGGCACAAAGCTGTAATACAGAGCAAGGTTGGCGTATTTGAACCTTTTGCTGTTCTCGGCTGCTATGGCGATAGTACTGCACGCACACACTTGCAAGGACATGTGAGGGGGCTACAGTGTCCACACAGGTTGGGTCGCCCATTGGGAATAACAGTATTATTTTTATTTACACATAATTTAGTTATCCTCTTATACACGGGAACAGAATTTTATTGGTCCCATTCAGTAATTTTTGAATTTTCATTTTAGGTTTTCCCAATTCCCCACATTTTTGAGTTACGACAGTATTTCAATCAGTTTGAGTGGCAAAAACAGGAGTTCTGCTCTCTTTCTTAATAACGAAACATCGTTAACGAACGAAATTTAAACGAAATTTCGTGAACAACCTTACTCTAATTCCTTTTCGGTCGGGCGTAAGAAGTTCGTTGTCATTTGGGTGCCATATACAATTTTCATGATCGAGTGTAGGTCTTTATTGATATCAACTAAAGTGAATTACGGCTTTTGTTTTAATTTAAAATTAATACAATTGTTTTGCTTTAGTTTTAACTTTTACATTCAATATGTGGTTCATTGTAAGCATTTCTTGTA
The DNA here is from genome assembly GCF_003589595.1 of Hyposmocoma kahamanoa. Lineage (NCBI taxonomy): Eukaryota > Metazoa > Arthropoda > Insecta > Lepidoptera > Cosmopterigidae > Hyposmocoma > Hyposmocoma kahamanoa. Next base: position 18,742,246 of record NW_020654748.1, read on the forward strand.
ATATTCATGCAGAAAACATAAAAAATTCGAATAGGGTAAGACTTTCTTTTGCTAATTCATAATTTTTGCTCAGGTTATGAGTTTGAGTACAATTCATTTTTTTCCATATACTACTACAGAAACAACCTGTATTTTTAAGAAAAGAAACAAATGAAACATCTACGTAGTGTAACAGATTGCCGTTTAATAAATAAATTATCACAACATTCATTATTATTAATGACGGACGCGTTTGTCACTGAATACATATATTTCTGAGGTCATACACGTGATAAAAGATCATACAGCAATTATAATTTAAATTACATCGACGTAGATTAATGACCTTCCACAATCGGATATTATAAATTAACGAATAACCCATACAACTAAAAAAAACGAAGAAAAATAAGAAAAAAATTAATAATTATTACAAAAAATCAAGGAACTCTATCATCATCTAATCATTATGAACGTAGGTACTATCGTCTGCGAAATTCGTTTTATTAATATAGTGGGGGACAGTGACGTCATTGTTTACATGGCGCGAAATAATCAATTGGTTTAATATTTATTATTATTATGATTCGGAGATTGAATACTTAAAAAGCAAGCTCGCAAGTAATACGTTGATAGCTTTGATAGTGACCTAAACACAGAATAAACTACACTATGGTACTTTATCATTTTGTCCATGATTATCAAAAAACATACAAAATTATTTATACAATGTACGTACTATACAAGTTATAATGATACGTATTATAATAATGTCATAGACATCCACACCAATTATCTGTACTCAAACTAGGGAATTCCCTGTACTTTCAGTACCAGAACAATAAAATGTACTACAGGGCACTACACAGAACACCCAGATCAGAACAATTAAGAAAAGTTTAATATCAAAATTGGTCCTACTGGGAGCACATCTGCATTAGTAGAAGTAGAGCTCCTTGTGTAAGAGTTCGTCCAGGGAAATGCTGCCATCTTACCTATTTCTGCCGCCTAACAGTAATGTGAGCATTACAGCGTTCCGATTGTTTCTTTTTTTTTATAATATCAAGAGACGGGACGAACAAGTCATGCGCCTGATGGTAATCTACATGCCTGTCCATAACAGTTGCAGTGCCACTCATAGCTTTATTTAAATCGCAAAGATTCGAGGGGCACTGCCACAGCGCCCGTTACCCTGAGACATAAGTTAACAAGTCCCATGTGCCTGTAATTTTTATATAGACATATATTATGTATGTGCTTATGCACACGCTTGCACACATGCTTATGGTAACAGACAGTTTTTTAAAAAGGTGTAAAGTCATTGTAAATGTTTTATCATTTTTGTACCACTCAAATGTGAGCGCTCATTGGTACCTGCATTTAAACTATAGTTCATGTATGGTCACGACAAAAGTGTTTTTATGACATGAAAGTCAGAAAAATAATACGAACTGCATGAAACCAATTACGTATATTCCATGACTCTGTTATTTAATCGTAAAGAAGTTTTCGACAAAATTATATGAAAAAATCTTTGAATCTCTCTCTTTGAAAAGTTGTCATTTTGCAGATATGGCTTTTTTACACCAATAGTGCGGGTTAGGTTTTTTTATAATATCAACTGACGAAACAAACAAGTCTGGCAAGCTTAAACGCCCGCCCATAACAGTTGCAGTGCCACTCAGAGCTTTAAATCGCAAAGATTTGAGGGTCACTGCCACTGCGCCTGTCACCCTGAATTGACAAATCTCAGTATCTGCAATTTTACCAGCACCCTTGCCCTTCAAAACCGGAACGTAGTAATGTGAGCATTACTACATGACGGCAGAAATAGGTAAGGTGGCAGCACTTCCCTGGACGATCTCTTTCACAAGGAGCTCTACTGCTACTAAAGATTTATAGAACAACACATAGTTTTAATAAAATTGTACCTTATTTATAAGACGATTGATTTTAGAATGAACTAAACAGTGTTGAATATTTAGTATGTACACGAAGAGTTGTAAGCGAACTGGTTGATCGCAATGCGCGTTGGGCAATGTTGCCGGTGCTAATGTCAAACGTCGGATCCAGTTCCTAGGAAGGAAGAAATAATATTAGATTAAATAATTGAAGATTCTGACTTCATAATTCAATTGGTATCTTTAAGACAGGTATTTATAACTCTGTATATACAGTATACAATAATAATAAAAAAGTGACAGATTTCGGAATGACAAGAAACAAATTGATTTTTAACCGACTTCAAAAAAGGAGGAGGTTTTCAATTCCTCTGTTTTGATTGATTTTGAAATTTGTGTGGGATCATAATCGCTCTTATTTTGACGAAAAAAAGGTTTTTAACTGAATCGCAATTTTTTTATGTTGTGATTGATATAAACAATAAATACATAAAATAAAATTATCCAGGGAAGTACTACTATCTTTTCTATTTCTTCCGAGTAGCCATAATGTGTGCTTAATTTAGTGTTAGGTGTTGGTGAAATTACAGATATACTGAGATGTGTCGACTCAGGGCGACAAGCGCAGTGGCAGTGACCCTCAGATCTGACCACTCCAGCTCTGACTACTATACTGCTATGGACAGGCATGTCGCTTTCCACCAGGCGCACGAATTGTTCGTCCCGTCACTTGATTAATTAAAAAAAATCTTTTTCGTGAACTCACATGTGTACATTAATATTGTGAAGGTTGATGTGGTCGCAACTTTATTGTTACACCCAGTATTATGTACAATAGATGTGTTGCTAATTTACTGCAACGAAGTGTATATTTCGACAGTTATTAAAAATGAAACATGTTGACTTCCTTCACAAATCTGCTTTTGAATTTAAAACAAAGTCGGTGTTATAGAGATTCTAAAAATATACAAATATATATTGATAGTTAGGCAAAAACTAAAACGCAAAATTATACTAGCAAAGAACGGCTTTTCGTCGTCATCTCTCGCCATTTTTCTTTATCATAAGAAAAACCTCAAAAGTTTGTGGGTGATATCCACTAAACCAGACTCATTCCCGATTTGCCATCCTTAGAGATGGAATACTTTCTTCAAATGTGAATGGGACTACTTCTAAGACTCCCCCTTTCCAACGAAAACAATCGTCGAAATTGGTTCACAAATATCTGAGTACAAAAAAAGTCGAATTGAAAACCTCCTCCTTCTTTAAAGTCAGTTAAAAAGAAGTGTAGAGTTGAACTTAAGTGTCAAGCATGACGTGCTCTTGACTGTGCTGCCGTCATTTGCACGACATGAATTATAGATAATATTCCAGATAGCCTGTACCCAGTATGTTTTGGAAATACGACGCAGCTGAATCCGTTTAATTTATGTGTATTTCTAGAAAGGCAGTCGATGTTTCAACACGCCCGGACGGTTGCACCACTGGCATTCTCTATTACCATTTGACAAGCCATATGTGCCGTCGTGTTTAATAAAATTGTTAAAGGGTCTATGTGGTACGTTAAACTATTTAAATAGCTGACAGGAATTTGTAAAAAGCGTCACAAGCGCGACTCTTGGCGAAATTTTGTATCATAAAATCAGCAAAAAGAGCATTTCGATTCTAATTATTTTCTTTATAGTTTAGTATTTAGTATATTACAACTTGGTAATATGATCAGCTTTGAACTTTGAACGTCGCATCGTCGAAAATGGACTCAATGTCTTACAGATTAGAAGACGAATAGTGAAATCTCTGTAATAATATAGGTATTATCATAGCATAGGTATTTTGTGTGTAGTAGAGCTCCTTGCGAAAAAATTTGTCCAGGGAAGCCTCCACTGCCACCGATCTAAGCTCGATTTAAGTTTCGTTGTTTATAGATATGTTATATACAGAGAATCAAATACTTTTTCTAGTTTGCTATGACCTTTCAAAGTTCGTATTTTAATCTTAGGGTCGTATTCCAGAACTCTACTCAATGCTCAAGTCAGAACTTGAGTATGATTTCAAGCACTGGAAATACGACCCTAATGGCAAGACTTGAGTATGGTTTCTAATGCTTTAAATCATACTCAAGTGACTGACCTGACCTGACTTGAGCATTGAGTAGAGTTCTGGAATACGACTCTTAGACTATGAAAACCATCCTCTAAGATTTTAATACATTCATCATGTATCAATCATTCTCGGCTTTCGTTTCTCAGCATAATTTTCGAGGCAATTTTTATAATTTCAATTATAAATAATATTTCACAATATCGTACTCGAATATGAAATAATATTTCTGTAATATATGCTCGTTCGTAGCTTCTTAAATAATAAAACTTACCACGGAAATTATGCAGGAAACACTACCTGAGAATGACCGATTAAACGTTTTATTGACACGAAATTTTTGCTTGTAATTTGGGTTTTTTGGTCACAAATTACGATTTTTTATGGTTTTTTTTATAATGTAACTAAACTGAACTGTGTAGCGATTCGTTTCAAGAGTGTGTAAAGAACAAAAAAAATATTTAATTTTCATTTTCATGATACCAAGTAACACTATCACTGCGCCCGTCACCATATGTGATATAACTTGACAACTCCCATGTGTCTGTAATTTCACCAGCACCCTTCAAAACCGAAATGCAGTAATGTTTACATCGTGTAACGGTGACAGTACTTTCTTACACGATTTTATAACTTAATATTAAGATCAACTCAACTCAGGACAGGACTCAAGTTAGGATTTGAGTATAGTTTAAAGCAGTCGAAATCATACTCAAATCCCTGCCATTACAGTCGTATTTCCAGTGCTTATGTTTCCAGTGCAATCCTGACTTGAGCATTGAGTAGAGTTCTAGAATACGACCCTCAAACTATAGATCAAATCGATGCTGATAAGCAATTACGTGTCAAACATCATGATCAGAGTTTTGCGAAAATGACACCTAAGGATTTATCGTTGTTTTCTTTTTATTTGAATAGGAGGTCAAATGTAAGTGTGCATTTGACCTCCGTCTCACTGATGGAAAATGACGATGAAAAGGTCCAAGTTATAACGTTCAGGGAACAAGTCTACAGGCAGGGAATTTCACTCCATAGCCGTTCGCCATATAAATGTGAAAGCGTAACGCTTCGTGCGATTCTTTGGAATATCCACAACATAGGGGTGAAAGCCAAGCCTACGCCTAGTCCGCCGATGATGGAAAGGGGAAGACTTAATTAAATCGTGTAATTCTACCGCACACTCTTCATGATATATCCTGCAAAATACTGATAAGCAGGCAACTTTATGGCGATGTTCAAGGCTCTGCAGCTTCGCCTCTACTAATTCGGAGTCACTTATAAGTCTCTTGGAACGCTTGTAAATTGAATACAATGTGGCCAGTTGGTACGTAGCAGAGCCATCCCAAAGTAGCAGTACTCCAGACACGGCCGCATTTGTGCTTGATACAGCTGAAGCAACTGTTCCGATGTGAAGTAACGCCTCACCCTGGAAAGGGTGAGTCTAGCCTAGCCTAGCTTCCTGGCTGCATTTTTGGCCATGGATCCAATGTATCTGCCGAACTTCCGATTGGACGACAGGTCTATTCTAAGTAGCTGGAGACGTCTGGTTATCGGTATGGATATATCACGAAAAGTCGGAGTGAGCTCAAAGGGACTCCGTTCTGTGGAAAATAGACACGCCTGCGTTTTGGTAGCATTAAATTTGTTTTTGATAGCTTGTTCGAAAATTTACTCATAAAATAAAAACTTTGCTGTTTTTGGGAATTTGTAGTACTACATCACAAAAAATCATTGTTCCTGAGGTGACAACAGCAAAAGTTTTCATTTTACATGAATTTTAGAACAAAGTTCCGAAAATAACGAAAAAATCTTTAGACGCCATTTTGGCAAAATTATGATCATGTTTGTGTGAAGCTTTTTTTTTATAATATAAAGTGACGGAACGAACAAGTCGTGCGTCTGGTGGTAAGCTACACGCCTGTCCATAACACTTGCAGTGCTACTCACAGTTTTAAATTGCAAAGATATAAGGGGCACAGCCACTGCGCTAGTCACCCTGAGACGTAAGTTGACAAGTCTCATGTGCCTGTAATTTCACCAATACCCTTACCCTTCAAAACCGGAACACAATAAAGCTGACATTACTGCTTGGCGGCAGAAATAGGTAAGGTGGCAATACTTCCTTAGACGAACTCTTTTACAAGGAGCTCTGCTGCCACTGAATAAAACGTGTAAACGCAACGTGTATACAAGCGCAATAGTAAAATTTGTATGTCTTCACATCATGAGTATTTATTTGGTCTGTGATCATGGCGTACGGGTGAACAGATCGTACTCTACGTTATTAAATGTTTTTTTAAAATACCTTATTTGCTAAATGTCATCGACCTGTTCTTGAACCTTAAACTACAAAGGTTTTCATCAAATCTCACGTGCAAATCTCTTGGTAGTATATTTATCTAATAAACCGATCTTTTTGTCCGTCTCACACACGTACACATATATTTATTAAATAAAAAATATAGGTTTTATTTTAATTTTAGGCATCACGTGCAATGTTTTTTGCGATCGTGGGAAGCTTTTAAATATGTTACAAATATTTTGTTTCTGAGGATAAAAAGTAAATATTAGTATTTCAAAAACAAATTACGAATTTCGTAATGTTTGTTTGTTGTTAAGCTATACGGAACGAAAATAAACTTTAATATAAATTCATAGTATGTCAGTCAAAATATTACAATAAAATACTTAACACAACAAGCCAGCAAAGCAAGAGGTGGGTTGCGAAAATCATATACTATTAATATTCCTCTAAGGATGTTGTCAGTCGTATGATCTTTTGCCCTCTCGCTGCATGACCTTTTGTAGTCTTATTCGGCGGATCAAAGTATTTTCAGTATGTTGGATTATCAAACATTGATAATTTTATACATTTGTGAATATTTCTTTTTTATCAAGTGAAGGGACGAACAAGTCGTGAGTCTGGTGGTAAGCGACACGCCTGGTCTGGGGGCACTGCGCCTGGCCCGTCACCCTGAGACATAAGTTGTCAAGTCCCATTTGCCTGTAATTTCACCAACTCCCCTACTCTTCAAAACTGGAACGCAGTAATGCTGATATTAGGTACTGTTTGGCAGTAATTCCCTGGATGAACTCTTTCACCAATACTAAGGTACCCTCTTTCGTCAAAATCGGTTCAGAAATGCGTGAGCAATCGCGTAACACATACACACAATAAAAATACAGTCAAATAGAGGACCTCCTTTTTTGAAATCGGTTAAAAATATTTACCACCAAAAGAAAATATGATGAACATAAATGGCATGTTCGAGAACCATTCTGTAATATTTGGTGAAATTATAGGCATATGCGACTTATGTCTCAGGGTTACGGACGCAGTGGTAGTGCCACTTAGAGTGCGTACAGATCTGGCGAATGCGAAGCGAATGCTTGGCGAATGGTTTGCGAGCTGCACATGTGCATTTCGTAATGCGATCTGCGTAAGATATGATTACAGAAGCGCACTTACTGCACGCGTTCTATTCTGCACTGCACATTCGACAGATCTGTACGCACCCTCAGATTCTTGCGATTCTCTGAGTGACACTGCAACTGTTATATATAGTCCTGTTGTTTATCAACAGATGCACGACTTGTTCGTCTCGTCACTTGATATCATAAATAAAGAAATAACATTTTATAAGTAGGACATTGAGACTCGTTATGTTTAGTATTGAGTGTATAATGTCTATCATGTCAATGTGTATCAGATGTCGCCTATTACACCAAAGATACGATGTACATCCGAAACGTACTATACATTTTTTGTTTAAAAAGAACCAGACGTCATAATAATGTTGTAACGTACAAAATACCAAAGATCGTGTTTTCTTTCATTCAGAACAACGCATATAAAGCAGGTTGTTAAGATCTGAAAGCGCATCTAATAGATAATAACAGGACAATATAGGGTGAAATTTTTATTTTTCCCTGTTTTTGCTTATCGTATCAATCGCGTAAATTATAATACTTGCCATCGTAGTGAAAGGATTTGCCAATCGGCGTAAGGTACTCGCCGATTGTTGCCCAGGGTGCGCCATAACGACGACCATTCCTTACACAGGTAAGGAATGGTACGTCATGCGGGGAGACTACTTTCGTGCACCCCATTTTTCCCTGAAATCACAATCGTCACCAGTCGTTACATACTAAATGTCTATATGTACATCTCCTCAACCCAAACGCTGTCCACCTGTTTTTAACCAACTTCAAAAAATGAGGTTCTCAATTCGGCTGTATTTTTTTGTGTTGTATACCATTGTGACGATTTCAAGTGTAATAATGCTTACCTATGAAATAAAGATTATTTTGAATTTGAATTTGAATTTGAACTTGCAGTGTCACCCAGTGCTTTAAATTGTAGAGATCTTAAGGGCATTGCCACTGCACCAGTCACTCTGAGACATAAGTTGACAAGTCCCATATGCCACCTTTACCCTTCAAAACCGGAACGCAATAATCCCTAGATTACTGATTGTCGGCAAAAATAGGCAAGCTGGCAATATTACTAAAACGTATTAATATAGTAAGACAAGTATGGTGACTCTCGTTTTCGCAGTACATAGCGTTGATCGTCCAGGCACCTTTCATTATTATTATAGTCTAAAGGTTATTAACTAACAGTAAACAAGCTTCAACTGTCACTTAGTTAACCGGACAAATTCAATATTTAGTAGTGAGTTTGTTACGTCGTTGTGTACGTGTTATTGGCTGCCATCTTTTTAAAGGTTGACTTTTAGGTTGTTTAACGTAGGAAAGTTGTGATAACATTTTTAAGAAAATATCATATTTATATAATATTTAGTACTATTTTAAATGATGACCTATTTGAAGCGATGACTTACGGCTCTGAGACGTGGTCGCTTACAATGGACCTCATAAAATAGCTCAAAATCTCTCGACGAGCTATGGAGCGAGCAATGCTCGGCATTTCTCTACGTGATCGAATCAAAAATTAGGAGATCCGTAGAAGAACGAAGGTTCTCGAATGCAGAACACGCACCGGAAGACCTTCAGTGGGATGACCCCCTAAACAGATGACCTGGTAAGGCGGCAGGTAACCGATGGATGCACGCCGCGTCCGACTGGCTAGTCTGGAATCTTTAGGGGAGGCCTATGTTCAGCAATGGATGTCTTCTGCCTGATATGATGATGACGACTATTTTAAATAGGTAGTTCGAAATTTTGTATGTTACCTGAAAACATTATCATATATTTAGAACCATTTCAAATTAAAATTTCAAATGTTGTATTCACACAAATGTTGTTAAATATAGATCTTAAATTAGTACATACAGTATCAAACATAAACCCTGTAAGGGCACAGCAGTGTATACAAACGTATACACTGCTACGACGTACAGTACATTCGAAATATATCCAAAGTTCTATTTTCAAAAAGCTAATTATATTTTTACAATAACTAACCAGGTAATGCGTCATAAAATATTTCATTACGGTTTGTTTACGTTTACTTAAATACATAAACCGTTGTAGTATATGTTTGGGACTCTAAGTGTCGTATTCTACAACTCTACTCAATGCTCAAGTCAGGATTTGAGTATGTTTAAAGCACTCGAAATCATACTCAATTCCCTGCCATTAGGGTCGTATTTCCAGTGCTTGTGTTTCAATTGCAATCCTGACTTGAGCATTGAGTTGAGTTCTAGAATACGACCCTTAAACTGAACTTCGCGTGTGACGAAGTTCAGTTTTAGAATCTGTTTGGAGTTACCGTACTTCTCTATGATACGGCTATGGCGCATGCTGACTTCGTCCTTGAACGTTATAACTTGAACGTTTTCAATGTGCATGCTCCATCGTTCATCATCAGATGAGATTTAAGGCAAATACGCACTTAATATTAAATTTAAATTATAATTTTTTTATAAAAAAAATCTCAATCAAGTTCATGGGATCACATCTATTTGCCAAGTTGTATTGAAATCCGTTACCGGATAGTGCACGAAACCGGATTCATTCTCTACTTTAAATGAGACTAATACTGAGGTACCCTCATTCAAATAAAAAAGAATAATCAAAATCAGTTCACAAATAATCGCGTAACTTATAAAAAGTACAGTCGAATTGAGAACCTCCTTTTTCAAGTCGATTAAAAAGCCTTTGGAATTAATGGGTAAAATCGCCCCCTAAATTATCGTAAACTGAAATGTCAACCTATATAAATGGTTTTTCTGCGCATCTTCACAAACCACTTAAATACTCGTCATACAGGGAAACAATAATTTTATAGTGACGCGCCTCCAATTCTGCAAAACCATTTACGAATACAGTTGGATACATTTATAAATAATGTATAGAACGTATGTATTTGTATATTAAATGAGAACAAGAAACTGCATGAGTAAGTTGGTAGACTCAGGAATTACCACGGTAATAGCAAAAACGTCGCTATAAAAAATGAGATTTTCGTTTTTTCTACTTCTTTTTTGCATATTTACGTTATTGAACTTTTAATGGTTTGTTTCATTGTTTTCGTACCAACGTAGTTCTTGCTATACAGGCCGTTATACGACTTAATAGACTTAGGTACGATCTTCTCATCTGCGCATCATTTTAATAGTTCTTAAAGCGGGAAACACACAGAAAGCGACTCGGACGCGTTGTCGTCCGTCCCACCTACCTTTATAACTATCCTATTTATGTAGAAAAAGATGTCGAGTAATTTAAATAATGATAATGTGCCAGACAAGAACACTAATTGCCTGGTACCTATCAAACTAGGAAATTCCATTTACTATGAATACCAGAGCAACGGATTTCATTCGGGGGCACTTCCCAAGACACCCAGAAGCGAACGAATTTAGACAAGTTAATTTCCTAAATTTGTCCTACCAGGAATCGAACCCGGGCCCTCATCCGGAGTCCAAAGTGCCAACCGATGGCCCACAGAGGTCGTCGAAATTTCGTTCATGGCATCTTTAAACCTGTCTTCAAACAGCTGTCATTTTAAAGATGTGGCCTTTTCACACCAAGTTTTATTGAATGGCATGCATTTCTATTGAGTCACTTTCCTGAATAACTGTTACTACAAGCTATGAATCGTGTCAAATTCGTTCTAACAAAGAGGGACATTTATATGTCGGAGACAAGGCCGGAAAGGGAGACTTCGAAGGGAACACCCTCGACGCAGATTTAGTCAGGAATTATTTGATAATCGGCTTATACATTCTTCGTTATCAATTTGTTCAGCCGGCGGTGAAATAGAAATGTCAAATAATGCAATTAGTTGTTTTATGCACTTTTCACAGTAATTAGTCCGAAAGTATGAGAAATGGATGAGGTTAAAACGGATTCTAAATATCACGCGGCAAGTTCAGAGAGAGCGGGGCGGTTCGTCTTCACTGTTCAAACAACTTACACAAAAAGCCCCCTCTCTCCGTCAATACCCAGTTTGAGATGTCACACTGACGTGACATTTGTAATCAAAGAAACCTTGATCAAGACTAGTTAAAATAATTCGTAGGTAGCCTAGTAAATCGTTTATCTAGTGATATTTTTCAAGTGATAGCTTGTGCCGACATATGTATATATATTACTGGAGGATGCTCGTTTTTAAAAGCTAAGTAGCATCTTATGTCCTTAAAAGAATCAATTTCACAATTGCATATTTTGTTCTCTATAAATTTAAATAGTCTTTTGCTTAAATAATGAATAAAATTAAAACTAAAATGGTACTTCAGTTAAAGACACCACTGTCACACAATATTCAAAGTGAGAGACAATGGTAACGCTACATGTAATCGAGATGAAGGTAGCCGCCGACAGCGAAAGAGGGTAAACAGATATGTCTGTTCTTAAAGTTGTCTGCCGCTGGCCAGTCAACCCGTGATCATAAAGTGTGTAACCGTTCCGAAATATCGGAAAACAGATAATAACTCATACCGCGGTACGAAACCTATAATTAGCGATAATCGTTTAGTAAATAACCACGAAAGCCTTAAAAACTATAGTATCCATATTTTTTACATAATATCAAGTGACGAAACGAACAAGTCGTGAGCCTGGTAGTAAGCGACACGCCTGTCCATAGCAGTTGCAGTACAACTCAGATCTTTAAATCGCAAAAATCTGAGGGTATTGCCACTGCGCCTGTCATCCTGAGACGTAACTTGACATGTCCCATGTGCCAGTTATTGCGCGCCAGCTGCCTTTATTGCCATAGGACACTGGATCACTGTACAATACGTTTATTCCGACACCTAGAGAGAAGAGAGAGAGTGTTGCCACACGACAATTGTTACTTATACAGTTAACATTGTAATAAAACTATTGAAAATTCCCAACAGTTGTTTCATATACATATATATATATATATATATGAAATAATCTATATAACGCTCACATTACTGCTTAACGGCAGAAATAGTAAGGTCGCAATAATACCTTCTTTAGTTGTACTACTGCTAAAAATCATACAAATAAGTATTCTGATAATTTTCATAAAATTTCCGACTTACACGTGGAACACCTTATCATGGGTTATTGATTTTTATCAATAGTTTCTAGATTTGATTAATTTTCATTCTGTATTGTAGAGATAACAATCCAACTTTAACTTGATACATAGTTACCTATGCAGTTAACAATAACACTTCTTTACTCTTATCTTCATCAACGTCAAAAGTTAAAATACTAAATAGTTCAAACGTTAATAAGGCCTGATTTCCAACAGTACGTTCTATCAGATATACTCTAATAAGGCCTTATTCCAGATTATATTTCAAATAGAAAGGAATGAACATACGGATAACAATTTTTAGATTTAAATTACTTCAACAGTAATGATAAATTTGTTTGAAGTTGTCTCTTAACGCACATTGTATGAAAATGGCTTCAATGGTTTAATCCAAGGAGTAATCAGAGATCAATATATTCCATATTTTATTATTTGATGCAAAATAGAATAGGTTTCACTTCTGAAGAAAACCATAATTCTAAAATCAAATTTTAGAATATAATGGAAAATAGTCAAGGAAGCATACAGAAAGAAGAAGAAGAAGGAAAGGAAGTGCATAAACGTTAGATATAGAAAGCAATAAAATTTACTATAGCTTTGGAAGTATCTAAAGAGTTCTTAGGTTTTCGCGATTGTTACACATAGGAATGAAACTATTTTTCCGGATTTAAATCGCGTATATTTGTTTTTTCAAACAAACCGACGTTTCGGGCCCTTTACAGGTCCCATGGTCACGGTTGACTGAGGTGGTACCATAGTGGTGGTAACCGTGGGCCCGAAACGTCGGTTTGTTTAAAAAAACAAATATACGCGATTTAAATCCGGAAAAATAGTTTCATTCCTAAGTCTCTAAAGAAATCGATGAATTTTTTATCGTTTTTATATAGGCAACTCTTTAAATTTTAAACAGCTTCTAATTGTTCACAGAATCCAGCACCTCAAAGGATCAACCTATTATCATCAACACGCGAACTGTTATCTATAAATTGGTAAGTATTCCTTTTTCTCAAATAACTAACCATATTTTACCAGACCTTGAGAAGTTTGGGGCCAAACAAACAATCAAAAGTCAAAGTCGTTCAATTCGATATTTTTGTAATACACTGTATAATGGCTTTTGTGTTTTTCTTTTGAACATAAAACAATTTTTTTGGCTCTAAATCGAATATATGTGTTTTTAAGAAACAAGAATTCAAGCTCTTCTTACAGGTCTCGTAATCTGGCTGTCCCTGTTAACCCCTTGGTTATACGGGAAGGGCTATATAACCTGTGCAAGCACAGGGACCTTTTAAGTTCAGGTTCTGACCCCAGATCAGCCCATGGACAGAGTTGTCACAGACCGTTGTCACGGACGTCATCCGGTTTTCAAAAGGCTAGTGCCTCGGGTGAACATTAATACGAACAGATCTTTTACATAAGTTTTGTTCATAGTGACCCTCCCTACCAACTCTTGGTTATGCGGGAATGGCACCATAACCCGTGCGAGCAAACCCACATAGGGACCTTCTCAACCAGGTCGTGACCCCAGATTAACCCCTTTGCACGGACTTCATCTGGTTCTCAAAACGCTAGAGCCTTGGATGAACTACCCCAGGTACACGTACAGCCTCCTCAATATTTTCCAGATAGGCACCGGGAGTGTAGGCACGCTCACATTAAAACGAACAAGACAACGCAAGTTTTGCTTTCTGCATCTTAAGATTACATTTCTTTAAAAAAATGAAAAAGAAGATATGGCTAGCAGCGCCGGCGGGTGTCGAACTACACCACATGCACTTTAACAAAATGTAATATAACATAGAACATAATTCTGCTGCCTGGCTGCGGTAATTTAAGACGACCTTATATGATGTGTCACAAATCAATAATATAAATTAAAACTTTTTAATATCGAGTTCTTAGGTTTTCGCGATTGTTGCACATAGGAAATGAAACTATTTTTCCGGATTTAAATCGCGTATATTTGTTTTTTCAAAGAAAGCGACGTTTCGAAAAAATAAAAGAGGAAAAGAGGAAAAAGGAAAAGGGGAAAAGAGGAAAAAATAAGGTGGTTTGCATCAATGTTAGACATAACTGGTGGAAGACTGTACCACCTCAGTCTATCGTGACCATGGGACCTGTAAAGGGCCCGAAACGGTCGGTTTGTTTAAAAAAACAAATATACGCGATTTAAATCCGGAAAAATAGTTTCATTTCCTATAAAACTTTTTAAATTTATCATTGTTCCATTGTTCCTTTACAAACTAACTTTTAATTTCCAGAACCCAGTCTACAACTAAGACCGCGCGATGTGGTTCAGTATCTTCTTCTACATAGTCTACTATAGCGTCTATACCATCCTTCTAGCAGTTGCTGGTCTCTGGTGCTTTGAAGAGTGTGCACTTACTGAAGAGGAGGAATACGAGTTGTACAGCCAGTATCGTTCCTCACTCGCCTTGTAAGTAGATATATTTCATTTTATTATGTTAATTAGGTCATTATTTCGCGTTTCCTATTACCGAACTAAAATTGACAAAGCACTAAAAGCCCTATATACAGTTGGCGGTACATCAGATTACCAAGCCATAACCGATCGCACTTAAAATTTGTTTTAATAGTGTTTTCACAGTTTGGCGGCGTAATTTTCGTGCTGCACTGCCTCATGCATGTGTGCGTAAGGCGTCTCGTGTATGGATAGTGTAGTGGTAAAGTAGTGTGCGGTAATAACAAAAGCCGCGAGACCGGGAGTAGAGAGACTGCTCGTTCATATCTCCATTATTAATGCTTAAGTGCAATTTTGTTTTCGTTTATATTACGTATTTTATTACTCTTTAGATTTATCTGTGAGATTGCCCTTGTTTATATTTACTTATTCATTATTTTATTTAAACATACAAAGTATAAAAGTTTATATCGAGTTCTTAGGTTTTCGCGATTGTTACACATAGGAAATGAAACTATTTTTCCGGATTTAAATCCCTTTACAGGTCCCATGGTCACGGTTGACCATGGGACCTGTAAAGGGCCCGAAACGTCGGTTTGTTTGAAAAAACAAATATACGCGATTTAAATCCGGAGAAATAGTTTCATTTCCTATGTATAAAAGTTTATTTACCTACCCTACCACAAAGTTTCTTCGTGTAATTTATTGAATCTTAAAAGTTATCAAAAAGTGAGAGCAGGGTGCCTACTTTATACTTATAGGGAAGTAGTTATATTCTATGGCAGTTCAATTGCTAAATACATTTTTTCATAATATTGGTAACTTTCAGTCATACTTTACAAATTGTCGAAATACATGGCTTGAAACTATCATCGAAATGATTGTAGTGAGTTTGCAATTGGATAACAGAACTCATGTTACATTTTTAAATTGTAATTAATTTGCGATTAACTTGAATTTGCCGCTATTTAAGTTACTTTCTTACTTAATCGACAGCAAGTCAATAAAATTAAAAAAAAAACTAAAAAAGTTAGTCACAGACACTGACTTACAATTATATGGACGTCGGGTCCGCGCTAAAAAGTGTCCGAACTTATAGGGCGTTAAAATCGTATACAGAGCGTCATTCACGCTCTAGTCTTCGTTTGTTCGACTGACAGCGAAGCAAGCAAAATTAGACAGTACTGCGATGACATTATAATTTAAATTCAACGTTTTAGCTTTTTCATATTCCTTGACATGTCACTACGTTTAAATAGGTTGACTTGGGACTTTTTTTCGTGGTTTTTGTATTAGACCCGTCGTACATTTATTTGTAAGTCAATGGTCACAGAGCAACTTTTTTGAATTGCTTATTTTGACTCCATATATGGTAAATGACGCGTCACTACGATTTTACTATGAGAAAAAAGGTAAACGACTTTTAAATCATAAACGTGAACTGCGTGAAATATACCTTGTTTTTGTGAGGTCATTATGAATTTGATAGGCAATTCAACTTACGGAATAGTATCCCTGGTAAAAATTTTTAAATGTATTTTATTTATAATTTTTACGGTTACCACTGAAGGAATGCAACATTTGCACTGTTGACATTACACCAGAAATTATAAATCCTAGATGGACTATTCAGATACCAAAAATATGAAAGATTCTCAGTAACAGAAATTAATTTAAAAAAATTAAAATCATGATTACCTTTACTATTCATCCGTGTTCAAAGAGGCTTTCGATTATAAAGACAAAATTGTAGAATTAAATTCTCTAAATAAATCTGATGAAGGACAGCCTTACCTTCCAACTTATTTATCTTGCGCGTATTTTACAAATTTCCCAACATTGATTTGGTTTAATTAATTGAAGTGCTGTATGTAACATATAAGGCATTGATTGCAATCGTGTGGCTTCAGTCCCTAACCATAAACCCTGGTAAGGTATTGCAACATCATAAACATTACTAAATACAGCGTTTTGTCTATTTCTATGAAAATGAACCTTATAGCACCCTATATACCTACCACATGATGTATGATATCGGTGTAAAATTATGATTTATGTTAAATCAAAAGCATATTCATTATCAAGTATTAAAGAAAAAAACGTTTTATATTTCGTAATTTAAATGTATAATTATGTTCTAGTCATAGATATAACTGGTCAATACTAATGTAGTTTTAATAAATGTTTATCAAAAGTAACAATGCCACTAAAAGAAAAAAAAACTGTTTTTCGTTTAACACTGCGTAAATGATTTGAACCGCTTATTCCCAGCGCTCACCGCTGGCGTTGTTCCCACAGTGTTAATGGCTTTATTGAGATGACCCATGCCTAGCAGTGGCGTCTAATTATTCAGACGAGAGCATAGGCACAAATCTGAAAAGTTTCATCACAAACAGAAATGACAACATGGCCTTAATCCTCTCTTTCGAGGTGACCTATGCCCAGCAGTGGGCATAGGTCAAACATGTTTATTGCTCCTTTAGGTACAGAAAAACCCACATCCTCTCCAATGGAAGAGGATATGAGTTATGTTTTTCTGTGTTCATGAGTGCGATATGCCCTTAACTTTTCCATTTCTTATGAGTTGTGCATACGGTTACAAACGTCTGAAGAATTAGACCCTACTGATTGGCATGGATCACCTCAATGGAGAGAGTTACATCATCTTATGCAAAATTAAATGGAAAACAATTTTGTCATTCAGTGGCATTGTAACGCATGTTATGTACACATGGTAATTAATTAATTGTTACGGAATTAAAAAATATATATATGTTATAAGTAATTGTTATGTTTATACTTGACAAGTACTTATTAAAATTGTGTTATAAGGAAAATAATGAGAATGGGAAGAAAAAGGTATGTGACTCAACACATGTCACAATTTTTTGTATTACCAATTATATGCACTTCAATTAATTTGGTAAAATTTTGTGTCGATTTTTAACAAAGTTGTTAATTCAAGAAAAACATGTCTAATTAAATAAAATAAATATAAAATGCTCTTTCTTTAATTACTTAATAAATATGCTTCTAATTCAACTTAAGTAGAAGTTTTATACCAAAATGTTACAATGTGTGATCACCCTATAACGTTCTTATTCATAGAAATATGCAAAATGCTGTATGTATCAATTTTTTTTAAAGGTATATCTTTATATAATCTGTAAATGTAAACCATTAATACACTGGCATTTAATATAAATTTTTACTATATATTGATAGTAACTGGCTTTTGTAGATATTATAATTTTAGTTCTACAAATATTTTTTTTATTTTTAATGTGTGTGGATTTGAGAGGCCACAATTAAATATGAATTGTTCAAAAGTGTGTTAAAGTCTGTTCTGTATTGTTTACTTTATAAAATCGTTATATATTTAACTAAAATTTGACAAAAATAGAATTATTTTATTTATCGTTTCAATGGTTTGCACTATTTTAAGAAAATAAATTTCATAATATGCGAACTGCGGGGTCACCTAAAAACCTGACCTGTTATTTTATATACCAAATATTCATATGCACACGTCTAAACTTAATAGTTTCCAGATTAGGTGTGTCCTTGGTTAGGTCTGTGGCCATACATTTGTCTAAGTGTAACTTTTTGCTTAATTTATTAAAAATCCACAACAGTTTCTATAATTGTTTTACAATTATTACAACTAAAATTTGGTATAATGCATTCCCAAATTCTCGATCTGGTATGCGGTGTGTTGAGTTAGACTGAAATTCTTCATAACCGTAACAATAGTATCGTTCCAATTTCATTCCGTTCCATGATTAATTAGCACGTGTATTTTTAAAACTAATTTTCGAAAAGTTTCATTGTTGTTTTTTTGCCAAATTGCCATTTTGTTTACAATAATGAAAAACACTATATACTAAATAGTACTATATATATTATACCTACCTGTTATATGATTAGTTTCAGTCTTAGAGTATCAGTTCTTACATACATACATATAATTCCAAATAAACAACAATTTTGTTTGGAGTTTGGAAACTATTTTATGTAATAACTGAAACATGACGAAAATAATATACCAAAATAGCATTCTCACGTAGGTATTTAAACAAACGCAAAAATCGTTACAAAGATTGTTACTTGACACATTTTATTTACGGAAGCAAAAAGCTCAAAAACAGGTGGTTTCTTGGTGAATAGAAAAAAAGACAAATAATAAACTGAAGTTAGACAATGACATCTATATTTAAGTATAAGTACTTCGTCTTACATATAAATTTGAATAAATTAAATAATTTGCGTCACACATCAATTTATTACCTAACATTAACTAAAAAGTTGACATCAGTACCTACCTGTTAAGATTAGATAAATTGATTTTATTACAACTTAATCTGACAAAAATAAAACATATGTATATAAATTATATATTTTTTTATATAAAATAAACCGACCTCAAGTGTTTGTGGAATTACGTATATTCTTTTGTGCAGATCAACTCTCTAGAGGAGTAAATTCACACAAAATTAATTCAAACCTACTATAGTGGCATGGTCCTCAGGAAATGTCTAACAGTAATTACAAACAAGATGTTCTTCTTTGTGATCCTGCTGAAATTACAAATTCAGATATAACTTCTAATGTTTGTAATATTGATAATGTACTGTCTAATGTGCCAGACACCTTAGATTTAATTGAAAAGTATTCAAGAATTGATAAGCTTCAAAGAGTTACTAGTCTAGTCTGTATCCATTCATAGATGATGATAATATACTTCGTGTAGGAGGTCAGCTTCAGGCGAAAAGAAAAACAGGGCCTAAAACTGTCCCTTGGAGAACGCTGATAGCAATAGCATGTACAATCACCAGTTACATTACCAAATGCCTTTGCGAATGCCCTTAACGTGCTAAAAGCACGTAGATTCATTGACGCGTGGCATTGTGTAACGAACACGGACGTTGTTTCCTGTTCATATTACTCTACACAAGTAGGTGCGTATAACCATAATACGCATATCCGCCCAAAACGAGTGCTGAAGGTTAATGAATTGAAATTTAATAGTCGCAGACAGAAATAAAATGAATGTATCAATGTGTATAAAATATGTAATTTAAAAGATTTCCAGACATGAAAATGCAACCTTTAGTGGTACAAGGTGAGAATTATAAAATTAACCCAATGTTATGTTAGTGGATATATATGGGTAATTTGTTTTTTATTATATAATTAAGGATTATTAATAGTACAGGTACCAATTATATTTGTGGATTTGAATGATTGATCGCATGTCACATACATATCGTCCCATACAACATAAATATACATAAACAATATTTACTTCACAACATAGAACGTAATATAATATATTTTGAATCGGATTATGCAAATAAGTGTTTGTCAAAAATTTTAATTACATGCTGTCGTGCCAAAGACAATGATACGTTATAAACAAATTTATGACATAAAAGCAATTCACTATTCTATATTAAAAGATTACTAAAATAATGAAGAAAAAGAAACGGTTTATTTACATGTAAAATATAAAGGTATAAAAAAATAGTAACGACACGAGAGTGATGAATTGTAAGAATAGTAAATAAAAAATATAGAAATCACAATAACTATAGACTAATATAAAATGCAATTATAAGTAATGTGAACTGTGGAAGTTAAAGACAGTGTTGCTGATTTAGAGTCTTAATCTGTAGCTATTCGCTTGCTGTACCCAAGGTGATGTCGAGCGTAGTAACTATACCTATTTTAGTAACATGTTAAAGTGTAAAGGCTATTCGTGTAAAGTAACTTTTTTTTCTATATCCTACCAGTGGTTTTACCAGTTGCTACTCGATTACACCAGTAAGGCGAATGGTGTAGTGTATGAGTAAATGCATTGATAAAGACAAAGCCACCCAGGGTTGGATAAATGACTGAAGGATGGAGTATCGAGTATGGTGATGAAGTTTGAGTAAACCACGATACTTCCGGCCGCCATGACGTTGATCTGTACACGCAGACTCAGAGGTACGGTCCGTATAGACTGGCAGTTGTTGGGAATAAAAGTGGTCTGTCGAAAACTAAACATTTTAAATATCAAATATTTTCAAATACTGTAATACATATAAGGTAAAACTATTTCGAGAACGAGGAAAAGTAAGGACATTTTTTTGGAAATACACATTAAAGACGATGAGAATGACAATAATTCTCCACGAGACTATTGAATAGAATATATTGCGTTATTTTGACTAAGCGACGTTGAAATTTTTAATGGAATATCTTCTCTATACTCCGTTTTAGAAGATAACGAGCCTCACGGAGATATCGCAATGTTTTTATCTTCTGCAGTTGCTTACTTTGTGATACATTCTCTAGTGTCGAGTATAACATAAACTACTACAGCTACTAGTATTAAACAACTACCTCCTTACATCATTTTATGAATATTTAGGAAGTTTGAACTATTTTAAAATCACCTACTGCTCCATTTCCAGTTACTTAACTACTGCTCTAATTTTAGTTATTAACATGCCGGAAAAACTTCTTGAAATAATTAGGTAAATCCTACCCATACATCCGTTATGAAAACCGGAAAGAAGAATTAAATTATTTGGACCAAATTATCATATCTCAAATCATTATAGGTCGAACATTCGAGATCTACTAAACCTTATTTTATTCCATAAACACCAAGAACCCCGAGTCATCAAAAAGTCTTTGTTAAAAAAATGTACATAAATAATAATATGAAATAACAATTTAATAAGCAAATACTAAAAATCCAAATATTTGTGTTTGTATTTCGTAACATAATTTTAATTATCTGCCAGAAGGCAATGGAATGCAACGCACTTAAACGCGTTGGCCCAATGTGCAATACAATTCCGTGGGGATAAAAACAGGCTCAAATGGTATTGGATAAGTCAGATACAGCCCGAGAAGTGGACGAACATCATCACTTTGGGTGCCCGAGGAACACACACTCATACAATCAACATAGTCCCGCACTAGGGAAACCCTGTGTCGCGGGTACCATAGATATACACATAGACAACCACAATACACCGAAACTCACGAGAGCAATAAATGTAGGCCATACAAATATTTCTCCTGGTCGAATCGAACTTGCGACCTCTCCGTGGCAATCCGGCATGGTAATCGTTCGGCCACAGAGGCTGTTAAGAAACGATGGAAAGCGTTGGTGGAACGATCATACATTTGAGAAGGAAAGTGGAGAGTGGGAAATCGTCCGGAGACCAGTGAAAGATTTTGGAGGCGACTTTTGTCTAGCGGTGGAGCACGATAGGTTAGTAAAAATAAAGTTTAAATATAACGTTAAATCACCATTTATCAAGATTTTTGTATTTGGGTTGTCAATATCACTTTGTAATTGGTTTTAACATGAAAAAATTTTATTTCTCTGCGAAACTCTGAGTTTGTGGACAGGACAACGACAAGGTAAAAATTTCCAGCTTGCTCCTTGTTTGCAGACAAAAAGGGAATAGTATATTTCATATCAATAGTATATTTCAACCAAGATTCTAAAAATTGATGACAATGGATCTAGAAATATGTAGATTTGCGAGATAATGTTAATACCGCTATATAAATAGGCAGATGTGTAAATACCACTGTGACACCCACAAAAGTAAAGTTTCAAGGGTATAGAAAGCTACTCTCTTCTACATGTATCTTGCTTCTCAATTAAGCAGAAACCAATACTGTCAAACCAATAACAGAACCTTTTTGAAAATTTGTTACATAGATTAGACGAGATTACATGTAGACATTTCTGATAGCAGTAACTTCTGCATTTTATTCGTATATCGTGGTAAATAAGAATTGTCAAATAAGTAATACTCGACCAAATTAATAAACAATATTAAGTTTGAAACTTATCTGGTTCAAAACAATTCAACCTGAGCCACTGGATCCGTGGATTGATAACTGTATGCTGAATAGACTTAGTGTTGTGACGGCTCTGAGATTGCGCTCTAGGCACATTCCTTCCAAGAAGTTTACATTTTTGATGGGCATTACACCAACTCCATATTGTAGCAATTGCGGCGTCATTGAAGACGTTTACCACGTTTTGATGGAATATGTTTGGACCGAGAGACTCAGGTGACAGTTGGGCAGTGTGGCCAACGGTAACCTATCACAAAGTCGAAAATTTTTTTGTCCGAAATAACATTTGTTCGAATTTTCATTACACCGAAAACCGAATTGTAACGAAACAGTTTTTTTTTTTAAATATGTTGAATGTTTATCGCAAAGACACGGTTAGGTTAGGTTAAGTTAGGATTCAAAGAAAAAACATTTTCCTCTCAAAATTACTTTCGAGGTTATGAAATTTCGGCCAAACATTATTTCTGGAAAATGTCATTTCGGACTACTGATAGATAACCTTAAATTCAATTTTGGTTTTATTTATTATTAAGTTTCAAAACAGGACGTAATTATTTTAAAACAGTAGTAAAAACAAAACAAGCTCCCCTGAAAAAAATTTCAAAATGGCGCTTTCGCCCTTTCTACGAAACACGGACGATATGTGTTTATTTAGTTATTACAAATAAAATAATTTATAAGATTTTATCAAAAAAGGTGCATTTTTCTAAGAATTCTTTTTTCTTCCGGTGTTATTTTCATAGTTTCAGCCACGTGTGTATTCAATTCCATTGAAAAAACAATATCAGTTACAAAGTTATTATTAATTGCCCACGGGTGGGTTGCTCGTGTAATGGCCTATCAGGCCTTAGGCTAATTAGCGAATGACTTGTTCCATTGCTTAGGTTTATAGGTCGTATATTGAGCAACCGAGCGTAAGTAAGTCTTCAAGGTGAAGTTAAAAGAAAGAAAATTAAAGAATAATCCAATTATGATTTGTATGTTAATCCCATTAATCCCAACAGTAAAGTACTGGAGTAATTTTTATTCCGCGCCCTAAATACCTTTATAACAAGATTTTTAATTTTATCATTTTTTATAGATATTTGCTCTTTACTGATTCGTGAATTTTGTATTGTGTTCTTGAGTTATTCGTTATTCTGGTTCCCATAATACTGGGATTTCCTCAGGTAGAGACTGTGATTAGTGTTGTCTGGCACACTTAAAACCTATTCCTATTTTTGGTCATCATCATTAACATCACCAATCGTAGTCCACTAATGGACGCATGCCTCTCTCAATGTGCGCTATTTGGCCCGGTCCTCAATTTGTCACATACATTACATACATACGTCTGTTCCCATATCCCGCTGTTCCCATACAACTGTAAATGTCGTACTTTAATAACATAGTACACACATGACAATAAATTGAAAAAATATATAAAGCCAGCACACCAGACTACACAAGATAATAATAACGCACACACTCAACACAGCCCCGCACTAGGGAAACCCTGTGTCGCGGGTGCCATGGACACACACAAATAGACAACCACAAATTACAACCAAACTTACGAGAGAAATAAATGTACATACAAATATTTCTCCCGACCCGGGAATCGAACCTAGGACCTCTGCGTGGCAGTCCGGCATGGTAACCGTTCGGGCACGGAGGCAGTTAAAGGCAAGACAAGATTATAGCCTCTTTCTTACAATTTTTGATCATTAAACATTTTAGTTCATTTTTTTTAATCGTTAAACATTTTGTAACTATCGCAAACGCGACTGTGTTTTATTTTTAAAACAATAATAAATTTACAGGCATCTCGCTCTGAGGGGAAAGAAGGTCACTTTAACTAAAGAGCGTCACACACTACGTTTGCCGAGGCATGGTCATTCAACAACACACTTCCCACATCGGTTATTGGTTCTTCGAGAGATATATTTTTTCAAATTTCATTCTTCCATTTTAAATAGTTCCCGTATACATTATGTAATGTAAAAATGCTACGTCAAGTGTTCCGTTTTTTAAATTCATTACACAACACCGATTTTAATTTTCATTAGTATGGAAAATTAGCTATAAGTACAGAAAATTTTAAAGAAATCGACCGCAAAAGTTCGAGAATTACATCTATTTGCCAAATTTTATTGAAATTGAAAACCGGAAAGGCGCGAAGCCGGATTCATCCCCAAGTTTGACACCCTTAGAGGTGGAATATTTTGTTCAAATTTAAACGGAACCAATACTGCGGTACCCTCAACAAAAAAATAATCATCAAAATCACGTAACATACACACTCAATTAAAATACAGACGAATCGAGAACCTTCTCCTTTTTTGAACTCGGTAATTTTTTTTTTTCTAGGTATAATCAATACAAAGCTAGGGTCAAGATGGTGTACTTTATTTTTTTAAGTTTCAAATTTATCGTTTCTTCGAAGTTCTCTTTTTTAAGTTTTATAAAAGTTAATTTTTGTTTTGTAAATAAGATAATAAACTAAATCTATTTCATTTTAATGTTATGCACAATTATCATTTGTTCTAAGCTAAAGATATTAACTATCGTTCATTTGTGAACTTTTATTGTGTCTTAAATACATAAAATAATAAAGTTACTAACAAGCGAAAATAAGTATAATTTGGACTCAAAAGTGCAAGATCAAGTGCACGTCAAAATTCACACTTAAAATTTATTAATTGTATGCCATTGACCATAGGAGTTCAATGCCAAAGAATCAACGTGCTTTTGACTGTACAAAATAAAGAAAGCCATAGAAAAACTTGTAAGAGTAAGATTACAATTACCAATTTTCAAATTACCAATGATATATCTATACTTATTATATAGGTAACTAGTAGCAGAGTTTCAAATCATTGATGCCACTATGAAAACTTTTTTAAATTCTAAAGTTACTAAGAGGTCATAGAACTTCATAAAAACTATCTCCGCCGCAATTGAAACACAAAGTAACGTCAAGAACGCAAAAAGTCAATAGCGTCTATGGAATACGTCAAAATCGCAAAAAATACTGTAAAAGTTCAAATGTTTGAACTTACATCGCATAGAGTAAAGAGAAAAACAGAAACAGCTATTGCGGCTTCTTTACATACAATATTAGAGTATTGTTAAATTTATTGCTATTTAAATAATTTTTAATTTATTTTTTAATTTTTAAATACCACAATGTTCATATATTTTTCTGTGAAAATACTCCACTATTTTTTTGTTATTATTAATACAAAGATCGAACAAAAACAAAGCAAATTTTCATCCTATTTGACTGGACTCAAACCAGCGACTTTTTCACCAAACCAGGGCTATCGCTCTTACATCTGAGCTACAGAACGAGTTAACAAACCTTACCAATTTGTCTATATTTTCGTTGCAGATCTTTGCTTTTTATTTTAAAGACTTTTTGCCGTAGCGCCACCTATAATAAATAACTATACAGGCAACTTATCAACAGTACATTGCTAATAAAATGTATAAGTTATAACCATTGACTTACAATTATATGGACGTCGGGTCCGCGCTAAAAAGTGTCCGCACTTGTAAGGCGCTAAAATCGTATACAGAGCGCGACACTCCGCTTTAGTCTTCATTTGTTCTACGGACAGCGCGATACTGCGATGACATAACAATTTAAATTTCGAATAGGTGGACTTGGGACATTTTTTTCGTGGTTTTTGTATTAGACCCGTCGTCCATTTATTTGTAAGTCAATGGTTATAACACAGGCGGAATACTTTTGCATTAGGTTATTGTCAAAAAAAAATAGATAGATAGATAAAACGTTTATTTGGATCTTCAGACACACATACATAACAGAAAAATATGTAATATAATAAAAAGAAAAAACCCAGCAGAGTCACAGCACTGCTGAACACTGAACACCCAGACATAGCCCAGCGTCGGTGTTTACTCAGGAGCAAACCGCTGATTTTCAGCTATAACTTAGAGGATGCCGCGGTTACGATAACCAACCAGCTGACGCCATTTTCATGTTGTATAAATTAAACAGATAATAATTTCGAAACTAAATAAATACTGAAGATATATATATACATATATAAATATAATAAATTATAAAATTTTTTTAGATTTGATTTAACTATGTTAATAATATAACCAAATTATAAATTGAAATTTTTAGTGATTATTATATAAATGGCAATTTAATTGTAAATAGGTAAGTCATGTTGCTATTACACAATGTTATATAGGCAATTTTCGCTACCTAAGCAAAGCGCTGTGGTATACCCTTTTTTGAGAGTCTAGAAGAAATGCCTTTACCTTTCCTATGAAAGTGCATTTAGATTAGTACTATTAGCAGTAGTAAATACGTAAGGCTTCTCGGTGTTCTTATTTGTAATGCACACCAGCTTCCTATAACAAAAACTATAATAACAAACTAAGACTCGAATCGTTAAGCTGATTGATTAAAAGAACTATAAGGTCATATTATACTAACATTTTGTAATGTTACTCAAAAATGCAAATAAATAATAAATGTTATCGAGAATGCTTTGTGATGCAATCGAACATTCCTAAATAATATCGTACCACTAAAACACATTATAATACGCATATTTCATTTTGCCCAATCATTGAATAATGCACACGAAAGTGGCAACGGAATTCCGATGTTCGGCACGGGCCACCCAAGGTCTTGATCAGCGCTGACGCTTTAACCGCCCCTCTAATCGCACCTCAAGCCTCCATCAT
This sequence comes from Hyposmocoma kahamanoa, assembly GCF_003589595.1. Classification (NCBI taxonomy): domain Eukaryota; kingdom Metazoa; phylum Arthropoda; class Insecta; order Lepidoptera; family Cosmopterigidae; genus Hyposmocoma; species Hyposmocoma kahamanoa. The sequence goes on from NW_020654748.1 coordinate 18,769,709, forward strand.
GCTGTCTTGTGTTCAGTACACTACTCTATGTCGAACCGCACGTTACCTTCAAAGGTAAACATGTTGTGAGTTTGTATATATGAAAATGCGACTACAGATCTCGATTCAGTTGGTAGTGGGCCTTTCGTAAGAAGGTCATCAGACCAGAAGGAAATAATTAAAGTTTTTAATAAACTCACGGATATTGAAGAAAGGTTTCCAAAAATTTATTTATGTTTGAGAGTGAAACTAATTTTGACTTCTACTAGTTTGTGGGTAATTAATAAATTAGTAAAATAAGTGTTTTATAGTTCATGGGATTTCAATAAAAGGTACGTATGTGACATTCCATTTTGAATTCAGCATTGTAGGTATACGTTGACCGTGACCGTGATCTAAAGTTATCAAAGCTTCCAAATTTGTGTCTACGGCGTAGCCCCTTGCCGAGACACGTCCACGTTTTTTATTTATGCATTGTCTTTAATGAACAGCTAGGTGTATTTTTCGAAAATTATTTTAAATTATATTTTTATGTTTATAACGTACATTGTTGTTTATAATACGCGTTATTTTTTATTTGTAAAAACGTCATATGTACTTATTCCAGGGAAAATTGAATTAAAATTGACTTGGGCCCGTGTAAATCACGTCATGATCATTAAACCTTGAGGTATTTTACAATGTCACGCTTTTGAATTAAAAAACAAAACCCTAAATCATAAATTAATTCATTGCCATAAAACAGATTCAAGTCTTAACATTTCCTATTCCAACGTCTAAAATGTGGTGAAGAACACTCATCGCTTCCTTATTTTTAAAATATGTCCTCTATTAAAACAGTTTGTTTGCATTTTATTAACTAAACAGGTTTCGTAACCTCAAAGCAAAATCTTCGTACCTTACGTAGTTTTTAGTATCTCTTCCGTAACATAATAAAATATATGTGTCAATGATTGAACGACTAGATCTTTAGTGAATCTCGATTAATCTTACTTCACTATTCTATATACAGAAATAGAAAGGATCAAGCAAACTGCACTGGGAAAAACGTTAAACTCGCAGTGTACATTGAAATCTACTAAATATGTTCAGGCGTAAACAAAGTATGCCTCCAGTTTTGTATTAAAAAATACTTTTCCATATATAATTATTCATATAGAGTAAAACGTAGTGAAAAATTTTAATGCTATATTTCATTATAAAGTACTCATATGACACGCTGAATCACTTCACACATTATAAATAAATAACGAACAAACTAATAGCCCCCACTAGGGAAAACCCTGTGTCGCGGGTGCCATGGACACACACATGGACAACCACAATTTACACCAAAACTATTTCCCCCGGCCCGGTAAGATCAGCATGGAAAAGGTTCGGCCACGGAGGCAGTTGGATATTATGTACATTTTGATACATTAGGAGTGTAATTGTAGGTGGGTTCATGGGATCATGGGTGCAAATACACGATATCTCTCGGCCATAAATAAAAAAATCAGGTTTCTGAATCTCAACTTGAAATATATAATATATTAGGACGAGAAGTTATCAAAAATTAGTAGCACTAGAGCTCCTTGTTAAAGAGTTCGTCCACGGCGGTACTGCCACCTTACCTATTTTTGCCGCTAAGCAGTAATGTCAGCATTCCTGTGTTCCGGTTTTCAAGGGTAAGGTGCTGGTGAATTATAGGCACATGGGATTTGTCAACTTATGTCTCAGGGTGACAGTAGTAGTGCCCTTCAGATCTTTGCAATTTAAAGCTCTGAGTGGCACTGCAACTGTAATGAACAGGCGTGTAGCTTACCATGAGGCGCACGGCTTATTCGTCCTGTCAGTTGATTTTATAAAAAAAAGTAACCTTTACAAACAGGTCCGATTCAAATGCTCGGGTAATGTTTAACCCGGAGTTCGTCCTATTGCTCTGGTACTCTTGTTAAAGGGGATTCCCTAATTTAGCCAGGCTAGGTAAGCTGTCGGGCAGATTATTACTGTTAATTGCAAAAATTCGAGCTCTTGAACATACAAAACATGTTAAAACACATTTATTCATAAAAAGCAATGGATAAAAACATACAATGGAATTGTTTTCTGAGTAACAAATTGATATAGCGTCATAATTACCGTGAAACCGGAAAATATTATATATCTTAGTAAATCATCAAACTCACTTGCTGAAGACGTCAGTGTGGTGGTATATAATGACGGCAATTTTAAGAGCAGCGGAACTTGCGTCTGTTTTCGTAATTATTCCGTACCATAAATATTAGAAATAAATACAATAACACGGTATTAAACTGTCGTTGAAAAACAATACATTTCAGGGAGTTTTATCCGATGGCGCTGTCAAATCCATTAGCGGCGAAGTAAAAATATGCTTTAGAAAAAAAAAGAAGAGAGGAATTTTGCACTTTATGTATAATATTTGAAATTTTGAGTTTATATATTCGTCATCTTGGTTAATAAATTGAAAGTTACAAATTAAAAAGGAAATTAACAAAAAAATAACCTTGAATTACCTCGTAGTAGCTTCATATTTACGATATCGATAAGGAAAATATAAACCGGAAGTAAAAAGTAATTAATTATAATAATAATAATTAGATTTGGGTTTCTGAGGCCTGTTACTTCCGGCACAGAATTCATCCTGCTCGATACGGCACGTATTGTTCACCGGTTCTTGAATCTGAGTTCCTGACTCCGGCCGACTATGCCATTGCTGGAGAATATCGCCTCTCCCATTTAAAAATTCAAAATTAATCTTTAAGACCAGAGGCCAGAGTCTAAAACAGATAATAATAATAACAGAATGCAGCCATCCTTAGTCCGCATCCGTAATGTCGCATTGTCAGAAGGTTCATGCAGATGGAAGAGGATGAAGTAGGCTCTTATTACACAGCCTCCACACGCCATACTGCATTTACTTGATTTCGGTCCGTAACTTCGGCTCATACCAGCCAACATGCTGAGAAAAATAAAATTAATAATAATAACCGTACGCGCCACCTTAGCAAGCAAGCAATAGACAGATAGTATGTTACTGCTACTCAGACCACACTACCTACGATCGAGTATATAACAATATTTATGTGCTCGATGGTCACCACTCATCTATGGTGCATAGGAAAATCCTCTATAACAACAATACAGACAACCACTCCAATTACCAGGATTTCAAGTCAATTCTTTTAAAAGTTAAGGATAGTGTCTTGTCGAGTCTAGTCATCGAACTACTTTTCAACTGCCAATGCAATTCTTTGGTATTCTGATCTTCAACGGCGCGTCGGGCAAGTCGATGGTGTAGTCTACACATATCAAGAAGATTAAACGAGATAAAAATTAAGATATGAATAGTAACTTCCATGATAGTTTAAGTAAAGCAACATCGATTGTTAGTAACTGAATAAATTAATGCCATCAGTGCCTTTGCACTGACACTGTATTTAGACTTACGTGCTACTAAATTGTAGCAGAATAACAAATAATATTGGTTGCGCGGAAGTTCGCGGATTAAACCACCGGAGCAAACTCGAGGTGAGTTCCGAGGTATGGAATCCCTAGAGACGAATGTCTCTATAGGGTCTGACGGTCTAGCGGTAAAGTGGACTGTAATGAAACGGAAAGAAGAAAGCTACACGCCTCACCTTTGTTTCCAAAAGTGGTTCTCACAGTCTTCGGGCGGCCGCCGATCTTCTCGTATAATAATCCCTTCGTTAGCCTTTTCTCCTTTTATTTCCCTATTTCTTTTATTTCTTTACCATTTGACAATGTCTTCTATTATATTTTAAATTCTTACATTTTTTTCTTCTTTTCAATGTCACATTATTTTTTTAATTTTTGGCCGGAGTGCGCGAATATCATGGGGAAGGCTTTAACATAATAAGATTTTGTTAGCAAAGTATAAGCGAGCGGGGTGTGTGTATGAGGATGAATGAGAAAGGCGAAAAAAATCTCAATGGAATTACAAAGAAAAATTGGGATTGTAGTCCAGATCCAGGTACCAGAGCAACTAAATTGACTCCGGAACACCACCCAAGTCACCCACACCAAAACCAATTTAGAAAAGTTCATATTTTAAATTAATCCTACGAATGCCTACAGAGCACACGTAGTAATTAATATAAAAAATAATACCTTAATTTTTCAAATCAAGATCCTCTATTTCTTATGTGGTTAGATTTTCAATACTGGTTTCTGCAAGTACTGTTACAAAGTTCTACGTCAATCTTCTTAAGCTATCTAACGGACGTTGAACTGAGATTTTGAATCTAATTTTATCATTTAATTTTTTATGCTGTTTAAATTAAAGATATTCCTTGAGATTAAATCAGGTACCTATTGCTTCTTGTTTGCCTTTTCAGTATACCTATTAAGTGTTTGCTATGTATTGCACTCTGCTGTTCATAAAGTATCAGAGGCCATGATGGTAAAAGGAGGAAGCGACTGTAGGAAAATCATGATTTTTTTTTATAATATCAAATGACGGGACGATGTTCGTCTTGGGCCTGATGGTAAACTACACGCCTGTCCATAACAGATGCAGTGCCGAGACATAAGTTGACAAGCCCCCTGTGCCTGTAATTTCACCAGCACCCTTACCCTTCAAAACCATACCACAGCAATGCTAACATTACTGCTTGGCGGCAGAAGTAGCAGTACTTCCCTGGACTAACTCTTTCACAAGGAGCTCTACTGCTACTAAATGTTCATTGTTGTATAACTAACTACCTCAATCATATTGATATGCTACTAAAAGTACTTAAAATGAATGCAGACGTTAAATAATGATATTTCAATTATACGTTCGCCTTTTCTTCGAAAATTACTCTTCACAAATTAAACGACAAAAGACTAAATCGTTAGGAAAATTCGCCAGACATCGAGACCAAAAATTGTTTAAATCTTTATATACACTTACATTATATAACCCCTTCTAGAAATGGTAAACAATAAAAATAATTAACATACAAGTTTTTACGTAAATCCACCTTATAGTCTTGAACTTGACCTAGGAAAACAATAGATGGGAAAAATAATACTCGCACATTTTATGAATGGTTTGTAACGGCGTCAAATCAGGCAAATAAATAAAATAAAAAATATGTTATTTTTAAATTACTGTACAATGACAGAGACAATAGGTCAATTGCTTTATCTTTAAATAAGAGGTAGATAAGTTCCTTTTTTACAGATGTTGTATTTTTAATAAATATCTGTTTTCCTATATAAAGAAGCAATGTCTCAATCATTGGGCTGTCATCATTCTATTTACAGTTAGCTCCTTGATCTCTTTGTCAATGCTCACTTTGACCATCTTTATTTGCTCGCTATTCTGTTCTCGGTCTTCTTTTTGTTCTCTTTCCTTGTACCTTCTTTTCTCTTTATGAATTCGTGCGCAGTGGGTTTGACAAGTATTTCTGAGATGCACACACTCATACTTACACTAACGAAACACATATTACACTGTCCTGGCAATCAGGGCTTTTTGTTACTACAAAGAAAAATAATAACAACATACTAATAATAATAACATACTGGTTATTATTACAATTTTATCAGATTTTCTCATAGTAACTATTGATTTTTGGCAGCTTAACTTTAGCATCAATTTACTTAAATTTTAATATAACGTAAAATGAATTATTCTTGTTAGATGATAAACTTTAAATGGTTTAATAAGTTCGTAATTTAAGAATGTATATTGAATACAAAAAATAATTATCATAAATTTTATGTTGTTGAATATTTTAGATTTTTCATCATCATCGGCTTACACGCATCCACATTTGGATTTTCAATTGGATATTAATATTCGTTTTTGCTCAACATACACACCTACACGATAAATTTAAGATATAATACTATAACGGGCTATAGCGGAATATCATAAGTTGACAAGTCTCATGCGCCTGTAATTTCACCAGCACCCTTACCCTCCAAAACCGTAACACAGTAATGCTGACATTAATGCTTGGCGGCAGAAATAGGTAAGGTGGCAGTACTTCCCAAGACGAACTCTTTCACAAGGAGCTCTACTGCTACTGAAAATGTATTATAAGAAATCCAATGTTTCAAAGCTATAAGAACCCAAAAATATTTTGAACTAATAGTTAAACTATGGACCTTTATTTACTATGAACAACTCCACTACTGGTCGCGAGTCTCTTTTAGATTATGGTACTTCAATGTACGTTGAATTCAGGTTTTTTTTCTTTCTGTTATCAAATTCTTGAAAAGATATAATTTAGCTGAATGACCCACTAAATGAACCAGTGATAGCACTATTTTTATTTCAATGAAAAAACAAGCAACAAACTTGACGTTACTTTATTATATCTAATTAAAAACCTGACTGTAGCAAAGTTGCAAAACCATGACTAAAAAAAAGGTAAATGTGATCTTGATGTGACGTAAGTAACCCTAATACCAACACCACTCGACCTGGCGATGGGGAATCTTGGCGTAAATATTTTTCCTTGTGGTTTAATGTAACAAAAAATATATACATCAAGAAGATAAAGTGTACAAAAAATATGAGGAAATGCCTATTACGTATAATAAATTCCGAATTCCACACAAGGCCAAAAAACGTACTATCCCAAGCAAATTAGTTTTGATCCACTGAATGGGCTGATTTTCGCTTACCTTGAGAGTCGCAATATCCTGTCGTTCGCGTGCACTTAACCGGTCAGTGATCGTGTTGCACAACATCTTAACAGTGGCGTTCACATACGACTCAGTGATCTTACACTCGCTGTAGTCACTTTGACGGTATTTCTTACTACGCAAAGAAGATCGCCTGTAGTAATCATCTTTTGTTCTCGTATATAACTGCACTTCTTCTTCTTTAACACATTTCTTTACTTAAAATTAAATTCTACTTTGCATTATTTCGCCATGACAGAATGTAAAAAGACCGTAAAATCCTGGCGTAAAGAATGGGATTTGTGATAATATAGAAAGCTGGCTAGAAGTTATTTCATAATCATATTCATCAATTATATAACAAATAATTAAAACCGCTGATTACTTGTTATATTGTTAATGAAATATAGTTATAAGATTTAATATAAAGAAACTATGCACTTACAAGATGCCTAACATACAGGTACTCATTTACTTCGGCAGGCATCGCAACAACACTATTAGAGTTCTAAGATTTAATTGAATAGCTTTGTAAAAAGTCTGTAATTAAGGTTCCTTTTTTACTGTTCATTTTAATAATATCATAGCTTCCCTTACCTTTGTTTTACTTGTATTGGCTTAAGTTGTAATTAAATAAATTTATCTTTATCTTAACCCAAGTCCTCTCTGCCCAGCAGTGGCTCTATATTTAACTAACTAACGTTTATTATTGTCGTTACATATAACTACATGAATTTTATCATATAAATGCAAGAGTAAATAGTAATTGGACGATATGAACTTTACCACGCTACACAGTAACACACAATTGGACATGTAAAGGCAGATGGCTGTGTCAGCCGTGGCCATGGAACCCTGTAAAGGGCCCGAAAAGTTTATTAGTTTTAAAATACAAATAAACGCGATTTAGATCCGAAAAACTAATTTTATTTTCAAAGCATAACAATCGCGAAAACTTAAGAACTCGAAACCACACAGAAATTTAAAGAGCTAATTTGGGGAGAGAGTAGCCTCGACGTAAATTTAAGAAAGGCCAAGTTAAAAGAATCGTGAGTTAAAAAGCATGAATGAAAAGGCTGATGAAACTGAATGAGGCGATAGACTAGAGAGTTTGTTAGGAGCCTAACAAGTATGGTCTTTGCCTACGCAGTTTTATTTAATAGTACATAGGAAAAAAAAATCTCGTTAAATAAAAATATGCGATGTTTATATTTCGTAAAATTATGACAGCGACATCTCTATGCTCCTTGGCGACACTAACAGTTGACACTAGACTATAATTCCGAATTCACAACGTGACAATTAAGACTCAGCTTGTTTTACTTACTTTTCCCCATGAAAATGCGGAAAAACAATTGAAAATAACGTAATTTTCATAGATTTCATTCACATATTTTTATTTTTTGGCAGTTTAAATTCTCTGAAGGTAAATAATATTAAGTACTGTAACATTATACTACGATAGCATTCTATCGTATTCAGAACATCAAAAAAGAAAGAGATGGCATTATACAGTTCATATAGCGTTATTTCTTTCCTATTTTTAATAAGGAATAGACAATATTGGGAAATCATTCGTTCTTTCAGTCACTTTAGCAATAATACATTACTTGGTTGATAGGTCTGTCGTGGTACGAATATGGTAATATTATAATAAGCTTACTATAAGCTTACATTGAAATAAAATTGTTTTTTGAAAGGTTATGGTAAGCCCCCTGGGCTACTAAAAACCAAAGTTACCAATGTTGCAGTGGTAAATAAAAACTATGGAGATAAACATTCCATAAACATGATTCATTACATAACACGAGATCCTATAAGGCAGTCGCATCCGTCGTGCCAATATGTATTTAATTAATAATTCACGCATATGTAAGTTTACACGTCACCACATAACACACATACATACCTTTGAAGAACATTTTTATTACTATCTATTATGAAGAAGGACAGATACTAAATTGGTAATTTTAATGAAACAGTTGTTCTTTCAGGATTTGTTGATTGTTTATCGCTAAGACACGATTAGGTTCGGTTAGGTTAGGTTTAATAGAAAAAAACATTTTCCTCTCTAAATTACTTTCGGGGTTATGAAATTTCGACCAAACGTCATTTCTGGAAAATGTCATTTCGAACTACTGATAGCTAACCGTGGCCAACATACGGCAGACTGGGTGGTGTAACACTATACTGGCCGTTCCTTCGTCGAACGAAGCCTAGATTTTGTACAAAATATATTTAGATAGTCTTAATCTAGGTTAGATGTATAAATTAAGTAGCATTACGGAGAGACATTACCATTAACGGGCACGGTAAAACTCCTTAAATTTAGATTTTAAAAAAGTATGAAATTTCGTTCGTATCATGCATGTTTTCATTTCGTCGGATCTAATGAAATAACGAAATACGTTAATGCTATTGGTTGCTAAAATACAAGTCTTCTCCACTCTATTTTATTAGAAAACAAGTGAAAATCTTGTATGATTTAGTTATACGATATTTTCTTAATGAATGCATTTAAATATTTCTAAGACAAAATATATACAAAGGGACTACGCAACAAGTTCGTCGCGATTAGGGCTTGGTCACACCAAAACCGAAATAGCTAGAGGTCGAGTTACGAAAACTCTTTTGTAATTCATACTTTATGACATTTTTAAGCTTCTCCTATACGAGTAGTCGCCTTTGTCCGTTAACAAGTTAAGTTAATTCCACTAAAACGGAACGAATTGATACTTACGAGTGAATAAAAACAAACTTTGGTCATGCAAATTTTATGCTGAACAAGGAAGTAAATACTGCAAAAGTTACAAAATATCTGAGAACTGAAAACAATTGATTTTAATTATCATACGAAAGGTTCACTACATTAGTTTGTCTCTGTTTACCCAATTGGCGATTAACACCATCAAAACAATTTTTTTAATTTGTTTTGAAATTAACTTTTTTATACTATCAAATAACGAGTCGAATAAGTCACACGCCTGATGGTAAGCTACACGCCTATTAATAACATATGCAGTGCCACTACCAAAGCTTTAAATCGCAAAGATCTGAGGGGCACTGCCACTGCGCCTCTCACCCAGACACATAAGTTAACAAATCCTATGTGCCCGTAATTTCACTAGCACCCTTACCCTTCAAAACCGGAACACAGTAATGCTGACATTACTACTTGGCGGCAGAAATAGGTAAGGAGGTATTTCCCTGGACGAACTCTTTCACAAGAAGCTCTACTGCTACTAACTGTATGTTTTGCCTGCCCCAAATTTAGTCTAGAACTACAATATATCTAAGAATAGAACTCGAATGTCCACTTAGAGTTAGGCAATATTTTAATCCAAATCTTAAAATAATATAATAAGTTATTTAAATTCTTCTCATTCTTCTTAACAATTTATCTGACAAATCAAAGAGACGCTTCGAATACAAATGAGATGACTTTATGCTGAAGTTGTTGTTAAAATTGTCGTAGCAATGACGGAATAATAACTAAATATTATACGGAACCTTCTAGATTTTTATATTAATTCAAGATCTAATAATTAATACACATCTTATAAAAAAAAAAATCTAAATGTCGCTATAAATTATCAGAATTTAAATGATACTTCGATACATGGAACATTGTATATATTGTTAAATATCAAGAATTAATCATTAATACAGTATTTTGTAAACAATTCAAATCAAATGGCGGCAATAAATTATCAAAACTTTAAAGAGTGCGGTCCTGACCGTAAGCCTACGTCCAACAGCCGCTTCGCAAAAATTCCCCTATGGATATGCTGTTAAAACCACAATAATAAACAATAACAATGTCAATAAAAAGATATTTAGGAAATTTCACTATAACATCTCTTATATTACTGCTATAATTATGCATTTTGCTGGTCACAACTATGTTCAGAGAACGCGTCAACGTCAAAGATCAACGTTATTTGAATTTTTAATGTAGAAGGGACTGGCAGTTGCAAACAGTTGCCTTAAGCTCAAGAAAATCGACAAGTTCTATATCTGTACAGTGGCTACATTACATCGCTAATTAGATTAGCATGTCACTTTCTGACAGCTACATTAATCAATGATTACTAAATACACAGTAATCACGAGAGTATCGCACTTATTCGTCCCTTTTATTACGTGTGTAAACGAAACCCATACATTTTATTAAGGGAGCAGATTTGTATAGTTCATGATATGTTATTTGCACTGATGAGTAGTAAACTAGGGCTATACTAGAACTTCTCATATGTGGTTCAATACAGTTGTAAAAACTAAAGTACGGACAATGGCACATCGGACTACACATTTGTGCAGATGTTTGACAGGTGTAATTTATAAAAGAATTAATTATAATTTCTTATATTATTTCTGTAAATAATTTTTTTTTCACAATGTTAGTTTACTTTTAACTTGCAATACGGATGACACGTGCTACATTGAGCTGAATGACGCTTTTGTTCTATTCTTCTCCAAAGACATTCCGATAAGTTGAAGTGACCTCTGTAATATTTCGAAAATCGAGTATATAACCAGAAATAGAGACGAAATGTCATTTAATTTGTTTGAAAACTATACTGCCATAACATTACCGTGACAACTGCGCTCCGATTGGCGCCCATTGATGACGGATGTCATCAATGAGTGTCGTCAACTGTTTCACTTCAAATCGACCATTTAACTTGAGCTTACTGACGAAAATAGTAACTTACATTTTTAATATTTAATTACCGATGAAATTTGCTTCCGTTTGTTTTGTAATTAGATATTGCTGTTTTTCCCACACCACCGAAAAGAAAAAGTTAGAGATATTATCTTTATTACAATAAATACAGAATATACGGAGAGACATGGGAGAGACGAATATTTTTGGAATATACGGAGACGTACACACAGGTCAGTAGTTGGCCTGTCTATATTTCAGTGCAAACGGGAGTTGATATTTATAAGAGCTGTATCGCTAATGTGTTACCAGGAATATATGGCCCTTATATCGTCTCTATTTCTGGTTATATACTCGATGTGCATGCATTTAGAAAATAGGTTCTCGTACGTTATACCGCTTCTCTGTACCAACAGACAAATTCCCCCTCCATCGCTGCCGCTTGTGTTGCCATTTTACTATTTTATGTATTGGTAAATAAACTCAAGGACATATTAATTAGATGGACTCTAAAAAATGTGGAATTATTATAACAATTTTCATACCTATAAACCTTGGCCATTCATACAGAACGTTTAATTTGAAAAAAGTATAATTTCAATCATCTTTGATGTTTTACATAATTTTTACAGATTGTTTAATCGAAAACAAAAGACGTATGAAGACATTCTTTTTTTAAATTTAAACGTCCTGGTATACGTGGCCAATAGTTCATGTGAACTATGTTATCATAATTCAACATTTTTGTTAGCGTCTCGTATTTTGAAATTGCCACTACAGTGACAAATCTAGATCTAAACATGCATTAATTGTAGTAAAGAATGGCAACTGCTAACAGTACGTAATTAAATCGCTCTACGCATGTCCACAGGGCTTCTATTATACCACGATAACCTTCACACAAATAATAAACTGGCGATGAATCCACGATTTGCCGAAACACGCAAGGTCGACTTTCCTAAGACGTTGTGAAATGTCATGTCAATATTATGTTGGCTATTCCAATGTTAATATGACTATTAAACTCCATCTGGGTTAAGGTTCTACGTTTCGGATATACGCGCTAAACAAGTTCTTTACATAAAATAGTGGAGCTCTGGCCTAAGCTTGTCATAGTAGTTGGTGTAGTAATATTAATGACATTCCTTCAACTCTAATTTTTTAAACCAGAAATTAAATATAGATTTAAAACAATAAGAAGTACATCACCATCATCATCATCAGCTTACACGCATCCACTGCTGGAAATAAGCCTCCCCTAGAGTTCCCGGTCTTGTGCCGCCCGCATCCAGCCACTGCCGGCCACCTTGCTCAGGTCGTCTGTCCATCTTGCCGCAGGGCCTCTCACGCCACGTTTTCCTTGACGTGGTCGCCATTCCAGAACAAGTCTCCTGCAGACATGCCTGGCCCCCTCTTAAGCTTATTGATTTTGCGAGCTATGTTGGTCACTTTAGTTCTCTGAAATGTGACCTCGTTAGGGATTCTGTCCATCACAGAAACCCCAAGTACAGCTCGCACCATCGCACGCTGAGCAAACTTGAATTTGTTGACGATGCCTGTTGTTAACGCCCACGTCTCGGCTACGTTGGACACAACTGGTAGATAAGAAGAACAAACAATAATAATACAAAACGATTGTCACTTGTAGCAGGTTCCTTGCCACTACTGCTTCTCTTTTATTTTTCGATAATGTTTCACGATTACGGTTATAATGGCAAGCGGTAGTGGAAAGTAGCATTTATTTTATAACGAAAATAAGTCGTAGTACTGTCGTCAAAATAACTTGATCTAGGATATTGCACAAGTAACCTAACTTTAATGTGTCAATAAAAAACAGTGACTACTGCCCCGTCTCCGCGGACGTCGAAGACGTAGATTGTGTCATGCACGACCCAGGAAGGGGAGAAGTACCTTAGGGGAATAGACTCAAGGAGTCAAGAAAAGCGCATTCCGAAGTGATTCCAGTGCAAACAGGGTGCACTCTGCCGTGTTCCGGCCCGTATAAACAAAAAGATTTATAGGGCCATGGGATGGTTAGTGGGTTCGACGGATCTATTGGAAATCCAAATTTGACTGTTACAATACAAATACACTTTGTTGCACGCAGTACAAATACATAACCAAAATAAAATAAACAAAAGACAGCTTATTGTTAGATAAATAAATGTACAAATAATATATAATTACTCTTTAATATATATAATGATAATATGTAATAAGTCTTACTTCACTATCTAATATATTATAGGTTTTACATTTAGTTATTGAACTAATAATGAAACGTCTGGTAGTTCTACTACAGCTAAAACCTAAATGGTTTTTATCGTAACATATTTTGTGGTTTCAACTTATGCAAAAAGCAACATATAATAAAGTACTTCTAATTAATTCTAACAAAAACGCAAACCAATAGCAACTTTGATCATAAGTTTTTGGTTCAACACATATCTAATTTTTATTTCATTGTATACTATAATATTGTGTAATATTATTAAAAATATAACAATATATACCCAAAATTGCGTATTTTATTTTACAAGCGTACACAATAATGTAATGTGACAAGGTTATATCTTTCTCTCAGCGTTAATTATCAAATTTCACAATGATTCTTGCGTTCGAAATGTTAAACATTAGCGTTGCAAAACATATTTAATTACACTTAAATTATATCGTTTAAACAAAGTCTAGGATATAACATAAAAATTAAATTTCGAATCATTTAATAAGAAATATTTGCACAATCTTGTAAAAACTATTCTGGGGGCCCCCAGAACTATGAGCTTATAACAAGCCAGCCAAGTTCCATGCAATTCACTTGACGTGGTAAAACTGAATGGTTTAAATTCGTATCATGATCTACACAAAGTTGAATGGGAATGGCATGCCAGGATGATGAGTTTTACTTTTTAAACGTTAATTATTGTGTCTGCCTGGCTAGCTGACATCTAACAAGAGCGATATGGAACTACATACTAAATCATATGAAAGAAATAGACAGATGTACTATCCTGGGAGCGTTCAAGCACTATTAACCGATTGTGTTCAAAATGAGAATAATTATATTTTTTTATTAATTCTATTATTGATTATACTTATTACGTTGCTTTGTAATATCGCAACTTTTCAATCATACTTTACAATTTGTCGTAAGACTTTTGTCTTACATGTGATGTCTAGTCATTATCATTAAAATTAATAAGGTGAGTTTGTAATTTGATAACACAATTGGAACGTATCTTGCATTCGTACATTTTCATTGATTGCATTTAAGTCAAATTTGGCACTATTTTAAAAGTTATTTTATGATTTCCGTTCAATAAAATTATTAAAATTCCATTTAAAAATTCCAATAACATTCATGACAACATTTAATATTATCTTTGTTTACTTTATAGATTCGAATAATTCAAAACACGCTCAAAATAGTTAAAAGTATTTATTTATTGACAATTGGCTATATAGCCAATAAAGATAACAAATAATTATGAAACTGAAAATATAATAAATCAAGTAAAGTAATTTCACAAAAATAAATTAATATTACAGTAGTAAAACATCATAATTCATTACAATCAATATTACAATTTTTTTTCATGACCAAGTGACATTACGAATAGGTCGTGCATCTGGTGTCGCATGTCCTTAACAGTAGCAGTGCCAATCAGAGATTTAAATCGCAAAGATCTGAGGAGTACTGCCCCTGCACTATTCACCCTGAAATACAAGTTGACAAGTCCCATGTGCCTGTAATTTCACCAGCACCCTTACCTTTCAAAACCGGAACGCAGTAATGCTCACATTCCTGCTTGACGACAGAAATAGGAGGATGTACACTTTCACAAGGTGCTCTACTACTACTAAAATAAATAAAAATAAATCATATTTGAAATATCAGTTTAGTACGAAACATTGTCACATTACATGGTATAAATAATTCCATACAATATTTCCCTCGCTTGTTTTGTTAAATGTTTAAAATGGAAACTGCATGTAAATATTGCTAATAAATAATTGACAAAATCCTTATAGAATGTGAAGGCCGCGTAAGTTTTAAAAAATAGCATTGGACTTTGCAGTATACGCAATATGTAAGCAATATTGACTCGACATTGACATTGCGCTAAGTGTAGTTCAAGTTTGAGTGCAAGCCTGGTGAAAGTAAGCTGTGCCGCCATCTACCAACAACTGAAAGAACTATTGTCATTGCGTGATTTACACTGGGAGAAAAGTCTTCAGATAGATCCTGAAATAAGTATTAAATATTGTTTAAGAAAACAATGTAAATATAAAAACTGAGTAAAAATGTTTTTCAATGTAACGTCAGCGATGTTAATGATACATTAAATGATTAGTGTTATTTGATGACAAAGAAAAGGGTAAACAACTTTTTATTTAACAAACGTTCATGAACGGAAAAAACCTATCAAATTATTTTCAACCTGCACAATGCAATGAAGATATATATATAAAGGCTGTCAATATTACACTAATAACGTATACTTTGTCTCTAATCCACGTGGGTATTAGTACATAAAAAACAGGTTTATCCCCTGTAGAAAAATATTACAAGCATATAATCTGTATGTCCGGCGTTTGGGTTTTTACACGTGTAAAAACCCAAGCTTTACAGGTGTTCGGATAGAAAAGTTACAAAACGTCAAATGACGCATAACAAAAACAATTCTGATCCACTAAATACACCAATAAACCTTAATGCTTCTGGTTATGCAATTGGACACAGAACAATAACATTCTAACAAAACTAATAATCACGTATAATATAACTGGTTTTCGGGGCTTTTAAAGACGACGACCCGACAAGATCATGGTCGAAGAACTTTAATTATTTTACGTCATAAAACTAATAAGAATGTGGAGATTGAGTAACAGCTTCGGTCTTTCTAGAATATTTAGCATCATAATCTTCTTTATGTTTAGCTTCGTAGCAATCTTCCAATTATATTAAATTTAAAAACAAATTTAATCACATAAGTAAACGTTTTTTCATACTTGAACTTTGTTTGAGACGGAATAACACGGTAATTGCTTATATTTTAAATAACCTAAGTGAATTAATGATTGTAACACAAAAAACAAAATGTATTGTGTACTTGTTGTTGTCGTTAAAATTGTTAAAATTTGCAAATTAAATGCTCATTCATTGTTTAGTGCTCTATCGTAGTTGCTTCCTATATACTGCAAACACGTAGACTTAAAAAACTACTTGCATATTTAAGTTATAATTTATACTACAATCGGTAAGTAGAGCTACGATAACCCAGTACAACAACGGTTATGTATGAATTGATTTTTTTGAGTGAAAGAATTCGTCCAGGAAAGTACTGTCACCTAACCTATATCTGCCACCAAGCAGTAATGTGATCATTATTACTCTGTACCGAATTTGAAGGGTAAAAGACGCTGACGAAATTACACGCACATGGGACTTGTCAACTGAAGTCAGACAGTACCCCTCAAATCTTTGCAATTTAAAGCTCTGAGTGGCACTGCAACTGCAATACTGTCGTAGGCAGGCGACTCGCTTACCACCAGGCGCACGACTTGTTCGTCCTGTCACTTGGTATCATAAAAAAAAAACTGAGATATCGCCAGTCGCCTAACACTGTTTCAAACACCTTTATTCTAATAATTATACACTTCAAATTACAAGATACCACTTAAATTTTTGCGCAACGTTTAAACAAGGCATCATAAAGCTTTAGTAAAAACACCTAATTGTAGTGATTTGTTCATTTTCCACAAAACTACATCGAGTAAATATCGCGCACACCTGCAAGCACGTTGCTAAATCCCAATCTCTTGTGTATCATGTGTCTTATTACATCTCAACTATCCGCGTTCTGTGTTCAACACCCCGCAAAAAAAACAGTTTTCATTTATCAACTTTATTTTTCCAGATTTTTTTTCTAGATTTATTGTGACCACACAATTGGAATTTTAAATTCATTACGTTTTAGTAAATCATTTTGATAATTAACAAGTCACGATTACTTGTTGTTGTTATTCTGAAAATATGACGCAAACTTAATAATTATATTTACCATGAGAAACTTAAACCTAACGATTTCCTAACTTATAATGTTTGATACTCAATTTAACTATTTGCCCAGGCGTGGTTGAATTAAAGTGTCTTAAGAGCGAATTTAAATAAATGAAGCGATGTGCCAAGTCTACACTGTGATATAGCTGGAAAACACAGTCGGACTTTGAACCGGTCAAGCTGTAGAGAACCTGTTTGGTCACATTGCAAAATTGTCTTTTTGCGTTTGTGTCAGAGCGTAATTTTTCTTTGACGCAATCGAAGTTACGTCCTTGTGGAAGTGGGGGGTGGGAAGGCTTGTGATTGGTCAACTTTGCGCGCGCTATTCAATTGTAATTCGAACATCGACTCCCGCGCACTTTCGCGTAAGCTCACGGTCAGGTTTTCGCTTTCGTTCGTAGACATGAGATGTCGTAGTGTCGTAAAAGTCTCTTGAGAAAATGTTGCATTGTGCCATCCAAAATTTTCGGTGGGTGTACGTTTATAGAATATTTTAAATAATAACTTCTTTAAATTTAATACATTTCAATATTCGGGAAAAACTTGCAAAAAACAAATATCTTAAAATTAAAATATTTTGATAATTCATACTTACGAATAATTGACGAGAAACCTTCCAAAACATGGGTATATATATATGAAATAACATTCTTAAACAAAAAAAATATAAATAATATATATGTAAATTTGTAAAATAAAATATTTTATTACATTTCTAAAATTTTATTTCAATTTATATAGAATTTTGAATTTACTGACAGTTTTAAGAATTTGTTCTTTCTTCTCTCTACAGGTGACAGCTTGCTGCTGGCAAATTGTTACCGGAGCGACAAGTGCGTGACATTGCCGCTGACATTAAAGTGCAGTGCGAGTGTAGTGCCTCTTAGTGTTATAGACTAGACAAAAGACAAAAACAAAAATGTCGGGTTTCGTGAAAATTGCGATAGACGATTACTACAGCGACAGCAACTGGACTACCATAATTAACAAATATTGGATGCTGGCAGAAAGAGTATCAGGTGAGACTAATTTTTAGTAAATTTAAAGTAATTTTGTAAGATTTTGGAAATACATAGTGTAAAAAAATCCTCTAAGAATAGCTTTAATGTAGTTGTTTTTAAATAGAGGCGATGTAGTTCTGACACAGCATTCAACTATTTCTCGTAGTGAGCGTTACGATAATATTTACGGAATTAACAATGCTCTGAGTGTATAGTGAAAAGTACTAGAAACAGTTAAAAGAACAAGTTAAACATGTATTTAAAAATTAATTTTAACAAATCAAAAAAATAAAATATATTTTATTGCACGTGCAATACCGTGCGATATGTAAATAAGCCGTGGTAGCCTAATGGTTTGACTTACCGCCTCTCAAGCAGAGGTTGTGGGTTCGAATCTGCACTCGCCCTTCAGAGCTTAACGGAATTTTTGTGTGAAAATTTTAAATTTACCATGAGGTTTTCGGTGAAGGACAACATCGTGAAGAAACCTGTACGGCGAAAAAGGTTCAACAACAGTCGGAAAACGTGTGAAGTCCCTAACCCGCATGAAGCCAGAGTGGCGGACTATGAACCCTAGACGCTAAACCCTCGCCCGAGAGGAAACCACTGCCCAGTAATGGCACGCATAAATTAAGTTGATGATGATAACACGTGCATTATAATAAAAATAAATATAAATATAAAGTAATGGTAAAGAACTTTTCGATTCTATTTTATACCTTAATGAGCACAGCAAGTACATATACACCTGAACAAGAACAACACAATGAAATACAATTAAAATCTTAAAATATTTATGAACAAAATTACACGCAAGACACAAGAACTTATGTTCTGTAAATAAGGATTTAACTTATTATTAAGTAGTTACTATAAATAAACATTATGTAAATAGAGACTTAATATCTAAGTAATAATGTAAGTGAAAAAAGGTTCGATACAAACATTGTAATCACATTAAGGTACTTTGAAGTCTATTAAATAACGTGAAAGTTTGTTTTGCTCTGATGCTGTCAGAAATTTTAAACCAATCATATTAAAGCAACCATGGCCGATTATGAATATGTATTATTTTGTAATCAAATAGACGTTACGAAATCGACATTTCAATTTTTACTGACTTTGTAAAACTATTTTAGAAAATTAGTAAAACTACAATACAAATTTATGTGGACGGTAACATCTCAACCAGTTTAAATATGTCCTTAAAATAGTATCTTGTCAAAAAGTAGGAGATATATAAGATAGTATATAGTCTTCTCAATAAGAGCAAAGGCCTCTCGATTTCACAGTTCCCTGTGTGACGCAATGTTAGGTCAGTCCTTTATATATACGTCCAAGTCATCCCACCACCTCCTTGGTTTGCCTCGTCATAGTCGACCATTCTACGGCACCCACCAAGTGACATGAGCCCATTTTTGTGGGTGCATGCGACAGACGCGTCCAGCCCAGTCCTATTTCATCTTGGCAGTTCTTTGCCCAACATTGGCCACGCGTATCATCAAGCACAGAATTGTTCCGGATTCTGCAATCCTCGTTACTCGTAATATGTTGCGTTCCATCACTCTTTAGTAAACCTTGATCTTGGACTATTCACTTTTAGTCAAGTTAAAGTATCATTGGTTAATGCTTGTGTCACTTATTTACTTTAATCAAGAAGATAAATGGTGGTTATAGGTGGGGATAATAATAATTTACGACAATAAAACGTTACTTGCTGAATTATTTAAATCACAAGATAGACCATGCGTTTTCCAATAAAACAAGGTAAATTGAATGAATTTAATATTCCTTCATTTATGCTGAAATTAATGATTATTTGTGTTATTTATATCCATTTTCTATCTACACACAGCTTTCATGGACTATAAACAAAAAATACATCGTATTTACCTTGTAGTAGTTAGGCGAGTCAAAACAATAATTAAAATAAATGTATCTAAAATACAGGACGTAAGGTCTTTATTCTACTGAGATATTTTAAACCTTAAATTACGTATCGTGTCTTAACTCAATCAACATAATTTTTATTGTAATCACAACAATTAGACCTTAGGCATTAAAATTACGTTAATATGCATGTTATTTTGGGATTTAAGTCGTTTCTATGACGATACATTTATTTTTTATCGTGATGCCACTTGCACATTTTTTTAAATTTATAAGTACGCATTTGACCTCCATCTTACCTTATGGAAAGTGACGATGAGGTCGACCATGATAGGCACACCTAAATCTCGCCTTGAAAAGGCCCAAGTTGTAGTTTTAAGGTAAATAAGTGTACAGCAGCAGGGAATTCCACTACATAACCGTTTGATATATAAATGTGGAAGCATAAAGCTTCCTGAAAATCATTGAAATAACTATTATATAAGTGTATAATTCCAACCTAAGTCTAGTCTCCCGATGATGGAAAGGGGAAGACGGAATTAAATAATGCAATTCCACCTTTATATCCAAGACTCCACAACTTCACCTCTAATAAATTTCCTCAATTAAATTGACTGTAATAGGAGGCTTTAAACGCTTAGAATTGTGTTAATAAAGAAGTCTAAAGATTAGTTCAAAATGAAATATGATGCGTAGCAAAGATACATGGACGACAGTAGATTGTTATAAATATAATGCCATGTACAATAATTGATATTTTTATGCATTTCCAATATACAACCTTGTTAACATAACCGCACGTTACAATACCTAATTGTACAAAGTATTTGCGATTTCAAAACTACATTATTGCAACGTTATCCGAGAGTAGACACAAACACATCTTTAGATCGTGAAAGTAACTTATTGTTTGGAAGCTTTCTATTTTATTAGCGTATGTGTGATATATTGTACTTTGTTATATATCTTATAATGTATAAATGAGTATTGTTAGAGTTAAAATTAAATTTGTATTAGATCAATTTTGGTTTGAAAACTTTCATGATTAACGGATAAAGAGGTGTTTATTATGTTGATCCCCAGTGCAATTGATTCTGTATACTACATTTGCGTATTATTTTTTATTATTATTATTCTTTTTTTATTATTTTTTATGCAATTTATTTTTATATTATTAGTTTTTTTTTAACTATATTATTGTCGTAGTTTAACATAAATAAAAAGTTGAGACTTTAGTAAAAATGAATTAAAATATCGCGACCTGGGTTTAATAAGGCCACATCTGTAAAATTACCATCTTTTCTGAATAGAGGTTTAAAGATTCTACGAAAGAAATTTGTTATGCTTAAATAGAAATGCTATGGTGGCACTTCATATTTGGCAAACATTTACCAAGTCGTAGATAGCACGTGTGACAAAGTATTTGCCTTGTTTGCCTATTCGACAAACACCGAACTAGAGTTACCCCGCGCTGGTCGGTTTTTCGAAGCACACCAAAGGTGCCAAATAGGCAAACACGCAAGTGGTTTACTTCCATCCACACTATTGTCATATAACCTTACCTATTTCTGTCGCCAAGCAGTAATGTTAGCATTGCTGCGTTCCGGTTTAGAAGGGTAAGGGTGCTGGTGAAATGGGCACGTGGGACTTGAAAACTTATGATCTCAGATCAGATATTTGTGATTTAAAGCTCTGAGAGGCACTACAACTGTTATGGACAGGCGTGCCGCTTACCATCAGGCGCATAACTTGTTCGTCCCGTCACCTGATAAAAAGAATATTATTTTAACTCCTTATTTAGCTCCATATGTAGACGAACACCAACCTCCAACTACATCAAATACCCAATAACGAACACACGTAGCCCTCTGAAGTGCCAACCATTATATAATTTCATATGCATATTGTTTGTTTCATATAGCTTACGTTATTTTATGACTTTAAAGTCATAAAAGCACATTTGAATGATCACACGTGGCTTCTGCCTTACACCCAATCATTTGTTTGTTGAATAATGAAGATAGTTCCCAACTTAATATCCTTTTAAGTAGCAGAACTTACGATATAAGTATTTACCGTCTTATCAATGCCTTATATAAATAAATAAATGAATGAACGATAATCATCGTCCCTAAATGAACGAATGAAATATTTCTTACTACGATATGGCTTTTTGTTCATTTTCCGAAAAGCTTAAACAGATATTTTTTTCTTTGAAGTTTTCAACTGCCGCTTAATACTTAATCCGTGATTGTGGAGCGTGCAATCGCTATGATACACCAGAAGTAGAATAAAAAAAACTACAACTAGACACAATCATTTAGTCGGTAACTACTAAAGTCTTAGAATTCGTGAATGGAATGTGGATTGAAAGTTAAATGTATTGTGATTCTTTAAATTGTCGTTTAAAAGTAAATTATACTATAACTATCATATTTTTCATGTTACATGCAAGCTCGAAATTAAAGTAAATATTCGAAACTGGCTAGAGAACAAAACACTATATAATCCTTAGACAATGTGTCCCATAGTAAAAAACATTTTTACCTTATTGTAGTCAGTATGAGAGACTACACTTAGGTTAAAAATAAGTTTAAGTTCATTTTAACCGTCGATGTAAGTATTTATTATTTCTTTGTCATAATTAAAATTCAGTAGGAATTACTATTTGTAAACGTCCGAGACGACGCGTGTTCGTTGATGTCTTTTATATGAAGAGACCATTAATTCGTCGTAGCACGATAACAATAGGTTACTTGCGCTTATACAGTGAGAGCTTTCGTTGAAGACGATGATAAAGCTTTACGACCCGGATACTTTGAATACTTTCGCTATTTTGCAACCTACAAACCATACATATACAAAGCATTACGTATATCTGTTAATGAGGTAGGACGAGACTACGGCATTCCTATTGCTGTATTATGTTCCGGATTCTTTCGATACTTTGCAACAAAAGTACAATAAGCTCACAAACCATAACGACTCAAATGGAGTGGGTGGAGACTACGGAACTTCAATGACTACCATTATTATGTCTATCAATTCCTACACGAGCTATCGTTTTGAGCACAATCTGTCAAAATAGTTTGCACAATTTATAAATTATTTTTAATATGAAATATTTCTTTGAAAATAAATAAGAATGTTATAACACGTGTGCTTCAGTTTATTACAAAATAGATGTTGCAAATTTTAATTTTCAATAACACGTAATTGATATAAAACTTTATAATAATCTTATGAATAATCATAAATTTAACTTTACGAAAAATATACTATTTTGTAAATAAATCGTACCTATATCATCAATCTTTTTTTAGAATATTAAGTAACGAGACGAATAAGTCATGCGCCTATCCATAACAGTTCCAGTGTCACTCAAAGCTTAAAATCTCATTTTTAAATCGCAAAAATCTGAGGTGCGCCGCCACTGCGCCCGTCACACTGAGACATAAGTTAACAAGTCCCAGGTGCCTGTAATTTCACCAGCACCCTCACGTTTCAAACTAGAACGAATTTGATATTGTTTCTTCCTTCCTAGGAACTGGATCCGACGTTTGACATTAGCACAGGCGAAATTGCGCAACGCGCATTGCGCTCGGCCAGCTCTACGTTTATATACTAAATATTCATGACTGCATTGAAATATAGTTATATTAAAAGATCAATCGTTTTATAAATAGGGCGAATTTTTCAAACTTACATGTAGTATTACAACACTAACTCGCACGGCCACATCTGTAAATGACAACATTTGTGGAGAGAAATTTAAAAATTGTACAAATAAAATTATTCGACAAGTTTTTTATACATAAGAGTTGTAAAAGATCACGTGCTTAATTTAATTCATACAGTTTGTATTATTTTTGATTTTCATATGATAATAGAGACTTTTGACCTATGATCATATGGGGCTTCAATAATAATAATAATAACGCACACACTCAACATAGCCCCGCACTATGGAAACCCTGTGTCGTGGGTGCCGTGGATATACACATAGACAACCACAAATTACTCCCAAGCTCACGAGAGAAACAAATGTAGGCCATACAAATATTACTCCCGGCCCGGGAATCGAACCTAGGACCTCTGCGTGGCAGTCCGGCATGGTAACCATTCGGCCACAGAGGCAGTTAAAATTAAGGTTGTTTTTATTTAAGTTATATTGTTATATTGTTGTTATACTTTTTCCTCTTCTTGGCAGTAAAAGGATTTAGTAGACTGCTATTCAACGAGTATTATGTAAACACAATCTGAGCGAATATATAATCTATCCGGTAAAATTTTTATATCACTGATTTATAGAAAGTTAATTGCGTGTCGATTTATGAATTGATTGATTTAAATACAACCTCGTATTACTCGCATAACTCACAAACGCAGCTATAGTTTTAGGAAATACAATTGTTAACTACATAATATATATAGTTTTTGTAGTAGTCGAACTCCATGTCAAAGGGTTCGTCTAGGGAAGTACTGCCACCCTGCCTATTTCTGCCGCCAAGCAGTAAAGCTTCCCTGAACAAACTCTTTCACATGGAGCTCTACTACTAAAAAAATAAAACTGCTGCTTGAGTTATTAGTTACAATCACATCACAAGAAATGGCCGGTAGACGAATCGTTAACATTACGCAGTAGATACAATTGTTTTTAAACCGTTTTCCAGATGAATTAGGTGATTACAATTTGATTTTGAGGCACACTGTTATTCTATAAAGCCTATTAATATTACTTATAGTGTACAAATACAATTGCATTATTGCCATAATAAGACAATTTATTGCATTTATTATAATAAAAATAAATACAGTCCGCAACCTGCATTGGGCCAATGTAACAGATGACGACACTCTTTTTAGAAGACACCCGTACGCAGAAGTGGGACGTATAAAGACAATGTTAAAGACAACCTCCGTGATCGAGTGTCTGGTACACCGGTTTTCATGTTGTTGCCATCTCTGAGGTCCCGCGTTCGAATCTCGGCCGGGTCAATGTAGAAAGACTAACATTTCTTTAAAGCTCGTGTTTGGGTGTTTATGGTATCGTCGTTGTTTCTGATTTCCATAACACAGTGCTTTAGTTACTTACTTTGGGATCAGATCAGCGTGTGTGATGTTAGCTAATATGTCATCTATTATTTATACTTAGTGTTGATATAAAATCATCTACTTATTTAATTAATTTATTCTGACGTTCCTTTTGCGGAAATCCATGTCATGTGAGATAGCAGCTGAAACTAAAATTATCTGTATCTAAGAACTAATCTAAGAACTAGTCTCCATCTCTTGATTGTAGAAGTACTTTCCTCAAAAGCCTCAAAAGTATTGTTAACTATGATTGTTGGAGAGTAATTAAAAAGTGTCGTAATTTAAATACTTTGCAAGGCCAAATATGTGTGTGTAGAATGAAAGGTCCATACATTACAAAACTAATGGACGTAACTAATGAAAATGAATTATTTACGTCTTGTGAGCTACATTCTTGCGTGCTAAAGGAAATTATTTTTTATTCGATTTACTTAAAATCTTTTGTTTAATGGTCTAATGAATTAAATTCAAAATTCGAATGACACACATTTTTCAAATGTCGCATCGAAGAATCTTCACTTTACTGATATTTCTGGACATAATGTCCAATCATACTAAAAGTAATGACGGAAACTCCCTTTGGTAAATAACAAAATTATCTTTTATTTTAATAGCAATTAAATACAAAGTAGTATTTCAACTTCACAACTGCCGATCTCTAATACTGGTTACATACAACCAGCACGCAGGCATACCATCAGCATTTCAATTGCAGACTGCTAAGTCCTGGTGGCAGTTTAATTGCCTACGTGGCAAAAGGGAACGATTCCTGGGCCAGGAGAAATCATTGTATGCGATTCCTGGGCCAGGAGAAATCATTGTATGGCCTGTATTTATTTCTCTCTTTAGTTAGGATGTAATTTCTGGTTGTCTATGTATGTGTCCACGGCACCTAGTTACAGGACTTCTCTAGTGGAAGGCTATGAGTGTGTACGTTATTTATTATTAATTTAATTTAGTCCACATGCCCGCAATGCAACAGCAAGCGGATGAGAAATGTAATTCTGGAATTGAGATGCCGTCGGAATACATTTAGTGTGAAAACGCCCTAACAATAAATGTAAATATTAAAAAATGTTATCCCCTATTTTCAGATCCTCGAGTACAAGGATGGTTCCTCTTCGACACTCCCCTGCCTACCCTGGCCATGGTAATAGTCTACCTGGCTGTAGTCATGGTCATCGGGCCTATATGGATGGCCAACAGAAAACCTTTCCAAATACAAAATGTCTTAGTTGGATATAACGCTGCACAAGTTCTACTGTCTTCTTATATGTTTTATGAGGTGAGTTTTTCACAGTTTTAATTTAGTTCTATTATATGAATTAACAAATCTGCTATAACACAGTTCCGTAAAATGATAGTTTACGCACGTATGGAAACTTATGATACATTTCGCAGAAAAACGTTCGCCATATTTTACTATCGAGTAAGGTTGTAGCCAAATGTTAACCTTTAATCCTATAAGCTAATAATATACTCCGGTGGCCTAACGGTTTGAACTGTGGGCGCTGTACGTGGAGTTGCCAGGTTCAATTCTCAGAGGTCTGGGAGTGTGTTTGCAATCTGCACTGGGTCGAGCGGTGGCAGGATGCCGCCATAAGTTTGACAAAGCTAGCTATGGGACACCGGAAATATTGCAGCGGTTGTGGAGTTATTAACTATGACCACAAGACCATAGCTCCTTGTGAAAGAGTTCATCCAGGGCAGTACTGATACCTTACCTATTTCTGATGCCAAGCAGTAATGTCAGCATTACTGTGTTCCGGTTTTGTAGGGTTAAGGGTGCTGGTGAAATTTCAGGCACATGGGACTTGTCATCTTATGTCTCAAGGTGAAGGGCGCAGTGGCAGTGTCCTCAGATCTTAGCGATTTAAAGCTCGTGAGTGGCACTGCAACTGTTATGGACAGGTTTGTAGCTACCAACAGGCGCGCGACTTGTTCGTCCCGTCACTTGATATTATAAAAAAAAGATCTTGGTTCCGCAGCTCCTGGTGTAGCAGGTACCAGCGTACTGGTAGGCAGCAATATGAAAACCCCAAGGGTCTGTTGCAAAGCATTCGCGATTATATTTTACCTTCACAAATGACGTATCCGGTTTGACACAGATCACAAACCATTTTCAATACTTGGCAAAAATTGTTCAGTAAATTAAGGGTAGAGGTGTGATGTAAACATAATAGTAAATAGTTATTAGAGGGTATTTTTGTATTTGCTTTGATTCGTCAGACCGTTAATAAACGTTCGACTGCTAAGCTGTGTTTCCTTTGTGTCGATATAAAACACACACAAGAATATCAACATGTTTTTACCAAGCTATTTTATGTATAAATTAACTTCGTAACAACGGATAATAATGGGGCAGATGAGTGATCACGTTTACCTTTGTCGGCTAATAAACAAATGACTCACATGCTTCCGGAACAACCTTATTAACATTTTATTCATATTAGTTTACTGTAATATTAAACAAGACAAAGCGAGATCTGTTGTTATCGAAACTATTGAGTGAGATTAGAAACGAATGTCCTTAAAGTAGTAGTAGGTATGTAGCTATACTTCAATAGGAATCAGAAGTTTATGAAGAAGTAAGATGAGGAGTTAATGGTCCCTGAAAAAATGTAAAAAAAGTACATAAGTGACGTGGAACGCATCTCGGCTGCGTGGTGTACGCGTTGCAGGCTTACGCGTCGTGATGGCATGCGCCGTCCTTGTGTGCAGACAATACCTAGTTCCATAAATGTCAATAATTATAATTTTCTTATAAAAACTGACCTCAAAACTTTGTGGAATTACATCTATTTGCCATTAATTATTGAATCGGAAACAGAAAGTCAGTGAAATCCAATAAACGGGAATCATCGTCCAACTTACCACCCTGTGAGTGGAATATTACTTAATTTAATATTACTCTCATAATCATCAAAATCGGTTCCCAAATATCGAAGTAATCGCATAACATAGACACTAAAAAGAATACAGTCGAATAAAGAACCTCCTCCTGTTTTCAAGTCGGTTGAAACAACAAATCTAACCAAAATAAGCACATCAATCGGAAAAATTTAGAAGAATAGTGTACCGCAATATATCGATTTCAAAATAGGTAAATTTACCGGAAGATAATCACACCATTATAGAGCCTCAAACATGGGATTCCCAATAATAATTACGAATATAGAAGGAACCGTGACTTACGAAAATGCGCAGGCGAGATGATAAATTAATCTAAGTCGTGGTAAATTATCCATACTTCAAAGGACGTACTATACAAATTTCCAATTGGTCATGCATATTTTTTTTATTAAGAGCCACCATTTTTGTTAACATGTTTGATATCGTGTTCTTACACATCAGTAGTTTAATCGCACTTTTTGAGGTATTGTATATTTTTATTTATTTTGAGGACAACCAACGACACATGAATTTAATATAACAAAGTTGAAACAGTACCACAGAGACTTATACCTAATTCTGATTCAATTAATGTTCGCCACGGCATGTAAATATGGACACGACAGAAAAAAAAAACAAGTTGATCCAATGAAATTAAAAGAAAAATAACTTAAAATAAAGCTACTTAAATAATATAAATAGCTACAATTAATGAAATATTATTATTAAAAATGTAACCATTAAAATCAAAATAATCTAAATAAAAATACTTTCAATATATTTAAAGAATTGTATAAATTAAAAATACAAGAGAAAAAAATATATATGTGAAACTACATTGACGCAAACGTGAGAGCAGACTTGATTGTGCGCTTAAATCGCGAAGGAATATTCGAAAAAATGTCGACGAGACAGTCACCCCGCTTGTGCAGGTGCTGCAGGTGGTTATATTGTCTTGGTAGTCGGTTCATGGTGGCGTGGTGACACAGGTTGCTTCTACTACTTTTTGAATATTACCCATCGCAAAATTCCACAGGATTCAAATCCGAGTTTCGTAAGTAAACAAGCTGAGATCTATGTGTCAAGGCAGGCTATTAAGGGTCATTTACCAAGTCATGCATCCATGACACGTAGGTAAAAACTATACCCGGTTAGCACGACATCCCAAGGTTATAGAATTTTTCTTTTGTTGTAAAGTTTAATTATTTTTTAGTCAGAGTAAAATCAATTATATAATGGGGTCAAAAATTTCCCCTTGTTTAGTAGCAGTAGAGCTTCTTGTGAAAGAGTTCATCCAGGGAAGTACTGCCATCTTACCTATTTCTGCCGCCAAGCAGTAATGTGAGCATTACTGCGTTCCGGTTTTGAAGGGTAAGGGTGCTGAATGTATGAGTCTTGTGAAATTACAGACACATGGGACTTTTCAACTTATGGTTATGGGCTCTGCGCTCATTTAGTTTAAATAGCGTGGTAGTTTGCATAACGTCTGACACGGTTTGCTGAAAGACTTTGATTTGAATCCAGCCGGATAATTAGGATTTTTTTTTTAACTATTCTATCTTTGTATTAATAATTATAACAAACTAGTGGAATAATTTCACAAAAATAATGGAAACTGCCTCTGTGGCCCAACAGTTACCACGCCAAACGGCCACGCAGAGGTCCCGGATTCGATTCCCGGGCCCGGAGAAATATTTGTATGACCTACGTTTACGTCTCTCGTAAATTCGAGTGTAATTTGTGGTTGTCTATATATGTGTCCATGGCACCCGTGATACAGGGTTTACCTGGTGCGGGGCTATGAGTGTGTGAGTTATTCTTATCATGGTGGTCAAACACCATGACTTTCAATAATTATATCAACAACCAAGACACCTATCTTTTGCTTAATTTGGTCTAAATAAGTACGCCTTGGTCAGTCCTTAAGAACTTGCTCGCTCGGTCTCACCTTATTTTGTATCGTCAATCATCTTTCACTTAACCATGGTGTCCAAACCATTTAAGCATCTTTTTCTCTGTCTTTTTCACTATATCTTGTATGGTATAGCCTTTCTAAAGACATTGAAGGTTTTAAAAACTATAAATGATGCTTAGTTCAAAAACTAGTCAATCCAAAAGGTTCACTTTCCTTTAAACATACGGAACGCCGTGCGACGTTTCCACTTGACTGACCAACTCACTGTTGTAACTGCTTAGTTAATTTTAACTTAACTGTTCAGTTGGAATACGGTCAAGGTCGATAGATGATTAGGTGTAGAACTGGTTGTATAAAATTGTTAATTAATCATTTAGATATTTTGTAATTTGCGTAATTTACTATCATACACGTATGACGATTGAAGGAATTTGAAAGGAAATGTAGTAAAAAAAGTAAAAAAAGGGAAGTTTATTATTATCAAGTTATTTATGGTCACACTGTCACTGTCATTTAAAATAAACAAAATTATACTAAAAAACTAACCTCAAGTGTAGGTGGAATTACATCTATTTGCCAAGTTTGATTGAAATCGGTTACCGGAATGAGCACCCGAAACCAGATTCATCCCCTAGTTTGCTACCCTTAGAGGTGGAATATTTTCTTCAAATTTAAATGAGACTACTATAGAAGTACCCTCATTCCAAAAAGAAGGAATCATCGAAATCGGTTCACAAATCGAGTAACGTACATAGAAAAAAAAGCACAGAAGAAGAGGCCCGGTTCGATTCCCGATAGAACCAATTTAGAAATTATCTTTTCTAAATTGGTTTGGTGGTGGTTATCTATAAGATAATGATAAAGATAATTGCATGTTCAGCTTATATGTCAAAATTTACTAAAGTATCTGACTCGTTCCTTTGTTTGCAGCACCTAATGTCTGGCTGGTGGGGAGACTACAGCCTCAGCTGCCAACCTGTAGACTACAGCGATAGCGAAAAAGCGAGAAGAGTGAGTATTTTAATTTTTCTGATGTATCTAGAGGTGGAATCATACCGATACCTCCAAAAAACACCACCAATTTTATTGTTTCGTTTTTTCTGTTATTTTTGTAAACAGGCATATTTATTTACTAATATTATGCTCACCGCATTTTAAGAAAAAAAGCAAAGAAACAAAAAACAAAATTCGAAAAAAATACAAAAAAACGAATTTTGTAAAAAAAATAAAGAAACAAAAAATAAAATAAAAACACAACAGGTCCAAAAATTAAATTAGCGTAGTGTCCATTGGATTATCGACAATTTTTGAGTTGGTGAAATGCTTCAGCGTACGGGAGATGAGTGTGCTCTCCTCCGCTGCTAAAGCGAAAATTTCGCTGTTGACGTTAGACCCACTATTATAGCGATAGCAACTGCTAGTTGTGCAATGCACAATGGGAGGTGAGCGAGTCAACAGCTCCGGTATCTATCTAGATAATAGGGAGGGTGCTGTTCGAGCACCAGGGGATGCTCACTAGCCTCTTGAGAACCGGGTGAAGTCTGAGGTCAGGACCTGACAGCTAAGGTCCCTGTGCAGGCTCACTTGTGCAGGTAATAAAGCCCTTTCCGTTTAACAAAGGTTGTAGCGAGGGGTGATCTTTACAAAACTTAAATAGTAACATGTGGAATTGTAGCTCGTGTGACCGCACACTTGAGACGAGTTCACGTCAGATGTAAAATAAGACGCTATCTGTAAGCGCTTCTTTGATTCCCCTTACATTTTCCACCTTTCAATTGCACACCATATGGTGTTTTAAACGTCGTATTGACTCATGCGTATAGTATGAATAAATATGAAACAAACATGTTCACCGCAATCAGACAATAAAATGCATTATATTCTATTCTATTGAACGCAACTTTCAAAACAATTTCAAACATCCAAACATTACAACTGGTGATGTAATAGCGTTTGACCTTTTTTTAATGTAATAATAGACGATAACGTGACCACTATCTCATTTAAATAAATGAATATAAATAAATATGAGACAACATTACACACTACAAACACCCGGGACATTATAGAAAAGTTAGTTTTCTCCATTGACCCGGCCGGAGTATGAACTCGATACCTCATAGATGGCGACTATTCGAAAACCTTTCGTTCAGAGAGGTCGTCTAATCCCATGATGTTAAGCACGCGTTGGTTTAGAAAATATCTATTCAATCTAATCTTGAATAGGCTAAATTCTAACTTTCAGAAAACACATTTAAATGTCCCGGCAGTGTTTGTATTTCGAGGTGAACTATAAGCGAAACTTTCGAAATTTTACAAAAAAAAAAAATAACAATGGCAGACTTTTGTATGGTATTTTTAATTGATGTACATAATCACTCAAAAAAAAATCCATCATGACAATATTTTTTTCTGAGTGAAGTTACAATTTTACACTTAAAAAAAATATTGACGTCAATTATTAACGCTGCTACAAAATAAAGACGCAAAAGAAACGTGACACATTCAACGCCTCTTAAAAAAACTATTTGTTGTGCCCCAGTGCATAGAAAGTAAACTGCGATGATCATAGATTATATATACCATCACCGCTTAAGCAATCTTAAACAAATTTCGGTTTCGTTACGTTTATTTTGATTCTATTTGCTGGTAGAAAAATATGAAGATTTTACATCTGACACAACAGAGGTATCGATATATTGTCACGATACCCCAAGTTGCATCTCTACAAAAATTGTATTCCATTAACGAAAAGTATTAAGGGTAGAAACGGATTTTTTTTTCATTTTCTTCTTACAATGACTTTCAAAAGCGAGAAACAAGATAAAGTATACCACAAATGTTCTAGGTGTTTACTTACCAGTATCACGTCTACGCTTTTACTCTTTGCTTATCCGGTCAAGTTCATTCAACGACACTGGCTTCGCGGCATACTTCGCGACTTTCCAACGACGTTTTGTTTGGGCAGCCCAAAGTGAAATGACAAGTGCCACAGATAATAGGATGAGGTGTGGTCACTGGTTACTGTGACAAAAAACATCTCGGCCTTTTTAAAATTGAAACGTTTGGCTGTGGCTGAATCCATAACGCACACGCCTGTAACTATCACACACTGATGCGCAATAAGTACGCCATACACGAGCACTTTGAGCTTAAGTGAGTTGTTAACAACTTCAAAACCTATAACAAACTATGAGAAAGTGTGAATTTTTTCAAGGCAGATTATAAAAGAATTTATGGCTGCCGGATATACTACATAATATGCCTAATTTCCTTTCTGTTACGTATTTTTATTACTTATACAGAAGTCTCCCTATTTGTCTTCCTGTTGTTAGTTTTTTGTCATACATAACATCTTTCTTTTTATTGAAGATGTCAATTTAAGAATAGGCGTCTTCTTATGCAACTCCATCGGCGCAAAAATTAAAAGCTGGCTACTATAATGTATAAATTTGAACTTTAAAAATAATTTATTTGACAATTCTGTTTACTCAATTTGTAACCACGAAATTATATCCTACAGAGACGCCGAGACCGGACATATAAATTGAGCATGTCTACGGCAGAAAAGCAACAAAGTAATTAGCAACTGTTATTAGTAGCAGTAGAGCACTTTGTCAAAGATTTTGTCCAGAGAAGTACTGCCACCATACCAATTACCGTCATCGTCGCAAAGCAGTAATATCAGCATTACCGCGTTCCTTTTTTTACGGGTGCTGGTGAAACCCGTCACTTAGTAACTTTAAAACATCTGTTGGAGTAAATAATCTCTCTCTCAGATTTTCTTTTGCCACAATCATTGTAGGTACAAATTTATTCACACATTATTTACTCTCTCAGTCCTCTTATGAACTTCTAAACTTGGACAATACTCACACATCACGTTAATGACATATCAAAATACTTTAAAGTTTCTCAAAAATTCTAGTACAAATTTTTATATCCGCATTACAATCTTTCAAAAAACTTCAAACAAAAATGAAACTAGTGTTAATTTTATTACATTCTAAACTTTCCCATTCGCGGGTTACGTTCGGTTTTTTTTTTGTTATTTATGTGTACAAACACGCACAATATAGCTGCCGAATTACCGTCTTAGCTCATGCCCACATAAAGCTTTCGCTTGCAGGTATTGCAGCAAAAACACCTTGACTGAACGGAACCTTGAAAATTCCAAAAACATAATTATCTGAAACTCAACAAACCTTATGACCTCACAAAAATATACAGAATGTTAAACGCTTATCTTTGCCACTTCCGTTGTTCTTTGTGCTAAAAAGAACTTCTTGGAACAAAATGATCTTTAAGGTTAATATTCTCAGCTAAAACACGTAAAACGCCAATATTTAAAACGTGAATTAACACATCAGGGTATTAGAAATAAATGCTAATACTTAGTTACACTTTACAAGGCACTATACAAAGAAGTAAAGTATGTCTTCGCCGCAGTCTCCTCTATAGAAATGTCCTTTAGGGTCTAGTGAGCCGACATTTGCACTCACCTGGGCGCCCTCAACGTCTTTCTTCTTTAAATTAATATACGGGTTAAAATCTATACAACCTCAAATGGCTTCGATAGATTCCGCATAACAATGCAGTGTTGAATCAATCACTTTGGGAAAAATATATAGTAAAATTGTGGATACTGATAATAATACGATAAAATTTTCACGATAGAAAAATAACACAAACTTACCTCGAAACTTTACAAGAAAACCGCTGTAAGTACTTTACATGTGCTAATGATTTATATATTTTTCAAATGGCTTTAATTTCGTTTGTAACCGCTCACGCGATACATGCAGCCGTAGACGCATACCACACCTAGAGGTGCCGGTGATGATTTTATACCGATTTATCGGATATCGAAGTTATAACAGATAAAAGAACTAATATTAATTGCTATTTCGGTAACTACTCTAGCAAATTATAAAGTTTTTAATGCCTGGGTCTGTCATTTAAAAAATAAACAACTTCAAAAATACGTCACGACAATCATGTGTGTTATTGTTTGGGCTGGTGATTTCGGTGTTTATTTATTGAAAACATACCGTAAGTAGCGTTTTTTAAGTTTACCCTGAATACAAATGTTTATAAACTATACTTTAAGGAGTAATTTCATGGTAAACATTCGAACCACTCAAACGGAATATTATCATATTTATCCAAGTACACCAAAAATTTTATTAGTGCTTTTTAAGCGCAGGATTTGCGGTGTATTACTGCATTTTATTTGAGACGTTTTTGTTGGTAATGCGGAGGGTATTTATTTAGCAATGCAGAATAATAATTTTTATTTATAATAACTTGTATTTAAACTGAATGCTTTTCTATTTTGCGAAACCAAATAGCCGCCATTTTGGGGTAGGAGGAGCGCGTCGCGTGAGCGGCTATAGAAAGTAATTCTGAAATAAAGCACTCGACCCAAGCAAAATGAACCGTATTAGTACGGGAAAAATTAGAATTTGAGCAGAGGCAGTATCGACACTTAGCTCAGTTCGGTATTTTTTTTTTTGTAGCGCAATCATGTCATCAGCGGTCAACTTCAAATTAACTTCAAAAAATCCCCACCGTATACTAAATAAATAACTATGCTGTAATTTATTGGCAATATCTAAAACCATCGTCATCGGCAAATATATGTGAATTTGTGCAACAAAAATTTACGTATTTAACACGCTATTAGTTATTGGAACTACTAATTAGTAACTTACCGTGATTAAGAGTGCTGATGTTTTGTTGTGTGTAATGTCCCTAACAATTTCGACTAATATATAGTATATACTCAAAACGACGATACTTTCGCTGTGTCCTAATCAGAAAAGTAAATCATCACCGTTTAGAAAATGTTAACAAATTAATAATAATAACTTATTCATTTGATTAAAACGTGGTACTAAAGAACAATGCTAATACACACATGTTTCGTATATATTAAACATCTAAATATATCAAGTTAATTGACTTGTACAAGATTAGAACACCGCAAGATACGATTTTACAAATTGTTTATATTAAGAATCATAAAAAATACTATGGCCATGATCTTTAACTTGTTATTTTTATTGAATATTTCGTTTATGTCATGTAAATTATTTTAGTTGCTCTAAGTATCAGTTTACTGACTAATATCGATAAATAAATTGAAATTGTACATAATCTGTTTATGTTTTTTTTTATAATACCAGGTGACGGGAAGAACATGTCGAGCGCTAAGCGACACGCCTAAGGTTAAATTGTATAGTGAAAAAAAGTTAATTGAAATGTACAATAAATTGTACAATAATAAAGAATAACGCACGTTGTGGGTATTCAGAAGCGTTACGTTTCCACATTTATATGGCTATAGAGTGCACAGCGAGAGTGAATAGGCATTATTTAGGTGTGCATGCTCCATAGTCGATCTCATCGTCATATTCCATCAGGTGAAACGGAGGTCAAATGTGCACTTACGTTGTATATAAAAAAAACATGTTACATCATCATCATTAACCCATTTGTACGTCCCACTGCTGACCACGGGTCTCGTCTCAGGCGAGGGCTTAGATCATAGTCCGCAACGCTGGCAGCCTGCAACCAATGCGGGCTGGGGACTTCACAAGTTTTCCGAGGGTTGCGAAACTTCTTCAACGTGCTGAATCCATAACGATGTACTCCTTCGACACGTCCAAAAATACTCATTTTAAACATATGTTTATACCTACAGCGATGATCACCAATTATATTTTTCGTTATGAACACCAATTCAACTTATAAACTATTTAATGCTTCGTGAATTTTCGTATCGAAAAAAAATGTAATCAGCAACACAACGTAAATTTTTGTGTGAAACGTTTTTGTTTAACCACGGGTTTATAAAAAAAACAGCCCAAAGTTCGCTGTACAATGACTTCATCATTTCAGTTTCATAACTACGCTTTACTTATCCGGGTTCCTTAACCAGTCAAACCAACTAACTAATGTTTATTTAATAGTCTTTTTACGCGGTGCATGGTAGCCCAATAGGAGATCAGTTTCTTTTTCATCGTCAACAGTTCGACTCCAGCGGCATTTAGGTACCTGACATTTTTGAATCTAACTTGCGTGTATTTCATTTTTTTTAACAAACCAACATTTTGGGCTCTTTAGTAATCCCATCGCCACGGCTGAATATACATTTTTGAGATAGTGACCAATCGCGCGTCGTACTTATTTCAAAATGTTTTTATTTGTAAGGCTATTAAGGCTCGAATGTAGTTACTCGTATAGATATAATAAATTGTGTAACAGTGGAGCTCCAAGTGATAGAGTTCGTCCATGGAAGTATCGCAACCGTACCTATTTATTGTATTCCGGTTTTGAAGGGTTAACTTACGTCTCAGGGTGACGGGCGCATTGGCAGTGCCCCCCAGATCTTTGCGATTTAAAGCTCTGAGTGACACTGCAACTGTTAAGGACAGGTGTGTAGATTACAATCGAGCGCGCAACTTGTTCGTTAAGAAAAGAAGGTTAATAGTCCAAAAATCTTTCCCGTTTCTTCTTAACTGAGTAACTTTATTGACTACATGAATCACATCGCTAATAAAACTGGCAATTTATTTTTCAAAATGACTTTAGCAGCTACAATTATATTAATACAAAGATTGACAATAAAGAAAAATTTCTTCTACCAGACAGGACTCAATTCTCTATCAACTGCACTACAGATCGGGTCAGCTTACTTACTAATTTTTCATTTACGAAGTGTTCGTTACAGATCTTTTTATACTGGATTGTATCCGTAAGCGACATCTTTGAGAAACTTATGACGCTTTTCATTCAGCTGTCAGTCCTGTGAGAAATCTATGACGCTTCTCAATCAGCTGTCAGTTTGTTATCTCTAATTTAAGATCCGAATATAAATAACAACTCCAGGTCAATAAGAAATTGCCCAAAAATTAAAACCAAATCAAGCAATTAACGACCTAGTCCCAAGGTCGTATGAATATGCCCCTGAATTTCGCAATATGCGTATGTCCTTAGAAGTGAATGCAGAAACATCAAGTCATGTTACACCACTTCTTTAACCTTGAACCAGTTGCAACAAAAAACAAGAAACGAGTTTTAAATAACTTTATACTAAAATTACGACTAATTGTGTTATGAAATCGATTGACTAAACCAGTTTTATTATAACGATTATGGCATAACTTGAGAAAAGTAAGTAGGGAAAATAATTAGAAAACATTATTATTAGTTATTTTTAATAATAATAAGAATAAGAATAAGAAAAATTTATTGTGTTCGCCGAGACACATGACATGAATGAGCTTAAAAACTACAATGTTATAACATTTTAAACTTAAAACTATAACAAATAGACAAAGGAAAGTAATTTGCATACAAATGCAATTTACTTTTGATAATCTGAAAAATCACAATAAACACAATAATAAAAATAAATGAATGTCGCGGCGCACGCAAACGGGACTTGCTCAGCGTTTATCTACGGGCAGAAAATTCTACCTGTGGCGCTGGTTTTCAGCAAGCCCGATTGAGTGAAGCTCGGACTCGAGTGCAAACAATGCCTACATACATAACGTGTGTGTGGAAATGTAATACATAATATAATGAAAGTTGGTATGTGCTAAAATAATGGCAATAAATAAATAATGTGAATAAAGAAAAGAATAAAGAAATTTATTATTTTCTTTGATTATTGAATATCATGATGATTTTCATTTTATGTTTTGTGAAATTATCCCACTACTTTGTTATAATTATTAATATAAAGATCGAATACTAAGAAAAATTAATTTAATATTACAATTGTTAAGGCGACGACCCTAGGCAGCCGCTGGTAGCTGTAAAGGTACCTGAATGAGTGACAAAAACTTTCATAGATTTCTCACAGATGGCGCTACAGCAAAAAGTTGTTAAAAACCAAAAACAAAGATTTATAACAAGCACATATAAAAATTCCTAAGGTCTGCTGGTTCGTTCCGTAACTCAGTTGGGAGAGAGTCAGGCACAGTGTGCTGAGCGCACTGGTCCTAATCCAGCGATATGGAAAGAATTTTTCTTAGTGTTTGATCTGTGGATTATTAATTATTATTCCACAAGTTAGTCATAGTTTATAACATAAAGATCGATCTTATAAGAAAATTTTAAATTTTTGTTTCTTTTGTAACGTCGGTTTTATTGGCGTGTATAGAATCCAAAATCAATCCAAGAAATAACCTTGAATTTCAGATATTTTGAGTCACAACACCATTGTAATAGCAGTGCAACATAATTAGTGTTTCTATCCTCTAATCACAAAGCACACAACCACACATACGCACAATAATTAAAATATTAATGTAACCTGTACTTAACGAAGCGAAGCCACACTCGCACTTGACACTATTTTTTCACCCGCACTCCAATGAACTTGCACGTGGCAATCAAGTTCGTAACAGTGAAAGCTAGGGGGTATTATTGAAGCGTGCGAACTTAACTGTCACTTTCACTAATGAGGCGATTAGTATGAATGTGTGGCTTATGATTGGAAGACTATTTGACTAGCTACTTTGTATATGAAATAAAATTTATCAGACAACATCAAATACGTTGCTCTGATCCCAAAGTAACTAAAGCATTTGTATCGAGTTCTTAGATTTTCGCGATTGTTACACATAGGAAAGACATAACTAGTTGATGACTGTACCACCTCAGTCAACCGTGACCATGGGACCTGTAAAGGGCCCGAAACGTCAGTTTGTTTGAAGAAACAAATATACGCGATTTAAATCCGGAAAAATAGTTTCATTTCCTAAAGCATTTGTGTTATGGAAATCGGCAACAACGACGCTATCACAAACACCCAGACCCGAGACAATATTGAAAAGTGAGTTTTCTACATTGACTCGGCCGGTGATGGAACCCGGGACCTCAGAGAAGGCGACACTATAAAAACCTGTGTGAAACCACTCGACCACAGAAGTCGTCAAAATATTTGTTACATAATGAGATCTGACGGAACCTACCTCAATATCTATGCAAAGCGTACAATTATGATTAGAGCTAAATATTAGTTAGAAAGAGAGAGATAATCAATTTCGAAAGTAATAAAAAGTAATAAACTCCATTGCAGATCTTTCTAGGTTTACCGCATCAAGCACTTTAAGATACAATAATAACCCCTTCACTGCGCTTGCGCTTCCAATCTTAACGTCACGTCATCAGCTGGCGGCCACAGAAAGCGAAATTAAATATAATTTCTTTAATAAACGAGCTTCCTTTTTTCTTTCCTTATGAAGAGGGTTTTTGAAGACGAAACTATAGATAGTGAGAAACAAGTTTTAAGTTTAAATATGAGTGAGTAAAATTAAATGTGAACTTATGACCTTTATTTCTTGTGAGGTAAAGCAAAGACATCGAAAGTTATGCGGATGTTTAGTGAGAGCCAAATACCAAAGTGAAATATTCAAAATTTAAATACAGTTACAAATTTTGAAACAAATAAAATAAGTGATGCCTAAAAAAGACAAAACTCCACAGGAAAAACAATGGAAAAAAAACGATTTTCTGACTAAATGGATTTCCGTCTTTATGAATCATAAACGGATAAATTTTTTGTAAGTCTTTATCATACATAGTCTTTGAAAAATGAATATAATAATGTAAAGACAATATTAAAGTCTTAAAATAAATTATTGATATTGTTCCATATTATATTTGTTACTTATATAGTTGTTAATTAATTCATATTCGGTCTATGGCAGTTTATTTTTGAATTTCATTGTGTAAGAATGTATGTTTCAAATAAAGAATTCGAAAATTTTACAGATGTTAAACTTTAACATTTAGAAGTAGGGATGAGGCACATTATTTAATAAAATAATAAAAGTATAACGTCTGAAATTATAATTAAGTATCTGTATAGTTCCTGATATGTTATTTGAGCCGATTCGACATAACGGCATGTGTTCGGAGAAGAATTGAACAAAAGCGTCCATCGGATCAGTGAGGCACGTGCCATCCATATACTGTATGCATCTAGTATTGATACATTAAATTTTCAAGATGAACGGCGATGCTATATTGTTCAAATAAAACATTTATTTACAAAAACATTAGAATAAACGGAAGAAATAGTATTTCATACAAGTGTATACAATTTTGTAAAAAAATTAATAAATTTGTAAATACTCATCAATCCATTATTTTAGCTAGAACTGCATGTCTATTATGTTTACAAAATACGTACAATCTTGTAAAAAATGTAAAAAAACTATGGATAAAAGTAAATAATTTCTTAGAATATGTAGCGCAAATTCGACGCTCTCAGTTTCCTTTGCCTGACGGCAGATACCTATATCACTCACGTCCGTTTTCGCTAGGACCACATTTAGAACAATAACGGACGACAACTCTCGTGTAACATAGATAATGTCGAACTAAACATATGACGAAGAAACACGGCGGATGTCGATAGCATATAAATTTCATATTCTCTGAATTTCACCATTTCCACATTTTCAAATATTACTTCAAACATTATTGCTTCAACTAACTGCCTTCCTTCTCTTCCAGATGTTACATCTATGTTGGGTGTATTACTTCTCGAAGCTATCGGAGTTCGCAGATACAGTGTTCTTCGTGTTGCGGAAGAAAAAGAGCCAGATCACCTGGCTGCACCTGTACCACCACTCTCTGACGCCGTTCGAAGCGTGGCTGCTTGTCAAATTCATTGCTGGTACGTAAAATAATTTAGTTAGTATACGTTATTTTTATTCGTTTCCTTAACAAATAGCTGCCCCATAACCATTAGATAGAAAGTTTGGCATTAACTGTGAAATATCAAATCGCATGCATTTTCGAGAAGTAAGAATGATCTTCAGTAATTAGAACACAACAAACGGATCTTGAAAGGAGATTTCACTTTGAAAGTTATCATAGTCGTATTTAGTTAAATGAACAGGCCCCCAGCGACCAATTACAATAAAAAAATTACAACAATGAAATGTCGAAAATACTTAAAATTCAACTCTCTGCGTTCGATATACGACAAGAAAAATTAATTGTGTGTGCGTAAAAAAAACCATCAGAGGCAGTAGAATTTGATTGTTACAAGCGGATTATGAAAACGACTTAAGGCAACAATAGCTATATTCTGTTTAGATACAACAAAACGCTCATATGAACTTGAAATGACTGCCTCAGTGGCCGAACGGTTACCATGCCGGACTGCCACACAGAGGTCCCAGGTTCGATTCCCGGGCCGGGAGAAATGTTTATATGGCTTACATTTATTTCTCTCGTGAGTTTGGGTGTAATTTGTGGTTGTCTACGTGTGTGTCCATGGCACCCGCGATACAGGGTTTCCCTAGTGCGGGGCTATGTTGAGTGTGTGCGTTATTATTATTATTATTATTATTAAATATTACTAAGACATTGTTTTGCCACTGGAATAGCACATTTCGTTAGCACGTTTCGTTATTTTAGTCACAACGTACTTGGTCAGCTCTAGTAAGGTATTTTAAAATCGCTCACAAAGCACATAGATAAATGTAGTGTTGGTCTAGGAATACATCTGGCAAGAAAACAACGGCTTGTTTATGACAGTTCTACACACGGCGCAGTATTCGATCGTGTTTTACGCTCAATTAAAGCGCTTGTAATGCATTGTAACATGTCACAATTAAACGGAATTTTATTTTTTTGCTAGTCCACCACACTATTGCATAACATAAATAATATACTAATATAAATTTAATATATTTACATAACTAGAACGTTTAATAACAATCAAAGCATTGGCAAGTCATAATGACTTTGTATACAAT
This sequence comes from Hyposmocoma kahamanoa, assembly GCF_003589595.1. Lineage (NCBI taxonomy): Eukaryota > Metazoa > Arthropoda > Insecta > Lepidoptera > Cosmopterigidae > Hyposmocoma > Hyposmocoma kahamanoa. The sequence goes on from NW_020654748.1 coordinate 18,812,640, forward strand.
AGGACATATTTTTCTCTCGAAAGTTTCCAAACGTCGACGCCTCACCAAAATTTCACATTACCGTAAAAACGGTGAATTAAAATTCACCTTTCCTTGTTTACGAGCTACAAAGTTCCGATTGCAAGACAGATTGATTGCTTAATTTAAACCAAGCGACGTTTTTTTACCTTTTTGATGAACTTTGGTATAATAACAGATTTTTACGATAACTTTTTGACTTTTCGAAGCTGTATCTTTAAAATATTAATTCATAAATTTTGTAACCTATACATTATATACTAGACCAAAAATGTAATTAGTTTTGAAAGGAAAAAGAATAAAATATAATCTGAAGAGTGATTTTTTGTGAACACACAGACGGGGTAATTGGTTCTAAATCTTCTTGTTTCTCCACAGGCGGTCACGGAACGTTCTCGAACATCGTGAATAACCTGGTCCACATCATCATGTACAGTTACTACATGATGGCTGCGATGGGTCCTCAGTACCAGAAGTACCTCTGGTGGAAGAAGCACCTCACTACATTACAACTAGTAAGTACCTTTGATTTTTATCCACACGCCATTCTAATGATGTTCAAGATTGTCTTACAAGGGCGCATGGCCGCGTGGCATTGAATTTTAGTTCAAATAGTATTGGACAGGTTTTAAAACAATTAATTATAATATCTATCACGGCATTTTAAAGTTAATAATTACGATTAAATATCTGCAAAAATTTTACCTTTTTGTAAGAATGTTACAATTTCGTGAGTTTTTATGTGTTTCTATATACTCTGAACTGTGTATGATATTTACAAAATGTTTTTCAAGTAATTAATTTTATGACTTTAAACAATTCATTGAAGCTTCTGGTGGCAATTGGCAGCTACTTCCGCTAAAGACTATTCGCCGTAATATATAGAGGTAGATCCGCCATCCATTTTATAAGAATTTAAAAAATAAACACAGAAGTCATCGATTTTAATCATAATAATAAAAAAACCGTGTATAAAACTCACACGTTAATTTAAAATAGCCTTTAATAACACATTACATAGTTACACGTAAGATATTAAAATGTTTGTAAGGCATAAACTTTATATTTATTTACAAGGCAAATAGGTTGGACAGATAATTTTATCAAGGCAACACGTACACAATATTTATTTTGTAGTTTTTTTTAGTTTCAACATTGTTATTTATTGAGTGCAGAAACCTTTCCAGTATTAATATTCCAATATGCATTCCACTGCGAACACTTCTATGTGTATTTGAAACTCTGAACAATGAAAGATTAGAAAGAAAGAAAGAAAGCTGTTTATTGTACAAACACAGATACGCATATATATAAATTAACAAAAAAATCAGGAATAATAATAATAAAAAATAAGAATATTAAAACTATTTGTACGATTTATGCAGTAATTTACCGTAATGCGTATCGCGACTGGTAGAATCGGGCTATTGCTCAGAGTAGGCCACAATTAGCAAGCCTGGGGCTTGTGAGCCACTGACAGCAATGAAAAAAATTATTATTAAAATTTATTTATTTAAATTATTTCAAGAAATGCACTAGAAATTTGGTCCCTTACGATGTCTATAGTATATTGCGAATGCCGCACCACTGACGGAAATAGAAGGAAGGAAGCAGATCTAATTACTTACTTATTTTCTAGAAGACGAAAAATTAATAAAATAATAAACTTCGAAAATTCAAAATAACGAATAATTTTAATTTAAAAAAAAACAATGGCGTAAAATATAATACAAGAAATTCGATAAAGTATACAATATACAAATGAAAGTAAAATTATCAGCTATTTTACCCAACAACAAAATATTACTCTCGTGGTAATGCACTCCAAAAATATCACATAACATGGCGTAACAATGTAAATCAATCACAAAATAGAATCAAAACGTTTTACTGCATAGACTCATGGACATCCCCAGTTAATAAAAACAGTATTTCTCAGCTCTTAAATAATAAAAAATGTTTATTTAAGTTTTTCTTAAATTTTTGGTAGAAAATTGTGCAGATTTATTTTCATACGCATGATTCTTACGCGTATTTATAATTGTGCATCAGATATTTTTTCCTTTTGTTTTTCTTTTTATATAGCCACGCACTAGGGAAACCCTGTATTGCGGGTGCCGTGGCATGAACTCACACACAGACAACCACAAATAACACCTAACCTCACGAGAGAAATAAATGAAGGCCGTACAAATACCTACTACTCCCGGCCCGGGAATCGAACCCGGGACTTCTGCGTAGCAGACCAGGAAAATTAACCGATTAGTACCGTAATGTAACAAAATAGAGTCGGAATCATGTATTTTCTTTTCATGAATAACGTAGACAATTTAAGAAAACCTTTTTATTAACCATATACCTACTATACGCGTTGATCTCAAGTTTAACACTTGGCTTACGGTAAAGTTGTTATTTATAACTTTATTCGTCAGAGTTGTGGTGTTTTAGGCATTGTATAATCGAATGTCATTTGAAATAATTGTAAAACAATGTAATATTTAATTTGTTTCATTCAGGCTTCACTACTTTCATTGCTACATTGGTTGGTAGACTGCAAACAGCAAACGCGAATCCAAGAAGCATTGCACGGTCTACTTAATTATTCTTGCCAAATAATCGCAAACCTTTCTCAACTATTGCCAAGTTGAATTACATTGCCATAGTTTCGAAGATCATCTGAGAATAATTATTTAAAATTAGCGTGAAGATTTTATCCGTTTTACAGGTTTTACGTATCATTGCGAAAACAGCCGTAAATATTTATACGGCAATGAATTGTTGTAGTTAATAGAATCACTAAAAGAATATATTGCAATATGTGCGTATGTGTTTTATATTAAAACTAAGGATAAACGAATTGTAAACACAGAAGCTGTAGAGCTCCTCGTGAAGGAGTTTTTTTATAATATCAAGTGACGGGACGAACAAGTCGCGCGCCTGATGGTAAACTATACGCCCGTCCATAACAGTTGCAGTTTACACTCAGAGTCTTAAATCGCAAAGATCTGAGGGGACGCCCGTCACCCTGAGACATAAGTTGACAAGTCCCATGTGCCTGTAATGTCAACAGCATCGTTACCCTTCTAAACCGGAACGCACTAATATTAACGTTACTGCTTGGCGGCAGAAATAGGTAAGGACAGTACTTCCTAGGACGAACTCTTTCACAAGGAGTACTGCCACCCTACCTATTATTACTTGGTCATTTTCGGACTAGAGTTCACTATCTAATTTTCGTGGCAATTTTTGTTATTTAAGTATTCGATTTTTTATCGTACAATATTATTTAGGTATATATTAAATTCAAGTATAGTATCGGGAAATATTATTTAATAAACAATAAGTATTATAAGTATTTATATTTAAACGTTCTCAGTGGCCCAGCGAGCGCTAATATGAAGAGCGCCGAGAGAAGAGAAGGGTTCGATTATCAATAGACCAATTTGAGAAATTAACTTTACTGAATTGGTTCTGGTTTAGGTGCTCTTAAGTAAAAGTTTAAAGAATTTAAATGAGTTCGTCCAAGGAAGTACTGCCACCTTACCTATTTCTGCCGCCAAGCAGTAGTAATGTGAATATGTTGGCATTACTGCGTTCTGGTTTTGAAGGGTGCTGGTAAAATTACAGGCACGTGGGACTTGTTAACTGTTAGGGACCGGCGTCTAGCTTACAAGCAGGCACACGATTCGTTCGTCCTGTCACTTGATATTATAAATATAAAGGTAAACTTGGTTACTCTGGTATAGTACATGGAATTACTTAATTCTGGATAAGGTAGTTGGTGTAATTGCTTGGCACATTATAACAAAAGGAACTTCTGCAATGAACTAAATATAAAACTATCCAAGTGCAAAAATGTGAACACTTAGTCGCCTCTCACTGGAAGTTTCCTAAACATTGGCAATCAACCTGTTTGAGCAAAACATCGGCCAATAAGGATCGACTGCGCATAATTGCATTTGCCACCGCGCCTTGAATTCCGTAGGATCTGCTTGCGCAACTGCAGATATACTCTAATCATTGCTATATGTTTAATAATAATATGATTATTTATTCAGATAACTCAATTTTTTTAAGGTCTCTAGTAGTGTTAGTAACTTACAAAATATAACTTAAAGACTTGAAAGAGACTAGAAATTATATTTCAAAATTTATTAGAATTCAAACTAGATTCGCTGATGAACTGACCTCCTGCTGTTGCACAAAATAGTAAATTCCAAATTAGATACCGATATAATAAGCCATGTTTCGCGAAGGTCACTAATACGTCTAATCGTAGACAACATTTGCCTTCTGCTAAAAAATAATGTGTAACATAACAGCCCTCTCATACGTTTATGGAGGCAGTATAATGTTTTATGTAAAGATCTTGATATATTCTACCAGGGCACCAACACATTTGTAAAAATTATAAAAAGCACGGACTATAAAGAAGCACGTAAACATATCACAGAGTGCAGTAATTTTATTTAAAGTACCTATACACATTTTCTATTGACTTAGCCATATTCATTAAGTTGCAAAATGTTATTTGCACATTGTGTGCGGTTGTTATAGAGATACAAATTTGTTTGTTTCTAGTTAATGTCATAGTTGTACTTGTATAATTTGTATCTTGTAACAAAATAAATAAAAAAAGACTAGGTTAGGAATAATAATAGATAGTCGCACAAAGATTCAATTATAAAAAGTGGCAGCCGACTCTCAGATCTCTCACCCGCATCCAGGCCCAATAGTCTCTTGTGAGACTTCTCAATCAGGACCCGAATGAAAGATTTCATAATGGGTAGGTCATATCTATCAGGTATGACCTGTGAAATGGTGTTGCTCAGTCTACTGAGCAATGGGGCTGTCTTTTTGCGGGTAATGGCATTGAAACAATCAACCCGCGCCTCTGCAAACATTCTAAACCAATTATTATATGTGACTCGTAGGGCACTAAGCGGTTTTTTAGTATAACTGGAACACAGGCTGCTCGTGTAGAACGATTAGCAGTAGGCTTTGAAAAGTGTAATTTTTGCTTGCTTTTTACATCAAGCGAACCTGCGTGCCAGCATATTACTTCTGATCGTCAGAGCCCTACGTTCCCTCTCTATATCGTGGTCATCAAGGTCGTCGGTAACATAATGCCCAAAATATTTAAATTGGGAAGGTATGTTTACACAACCTCGTAACTCTCTACACTGGATTAAAGGACACAGCGACTCACTTGGTAATGACGCAGCAGATGAACTAGCCAGAAAAAGTTCGGATACGGACGCTGTAGGAACAGAACACATAGTGTCTCTCTCCTGCCAATGGTCAAGAACAGCTATACACAAAGGGAAAATGTTCTCATAATAACACATGGACAACCCTTACGGCTTCTAGACAGGCGAGGAAGCACTCCCAACGTTCAACGCCAGTCTGTCTCGAAAGTTAATCAAACTTAAAAGGCAAGAGCTTCACAATCTAACTGCCGCCCTAACAGGTCATGGTCCACACAATAAACACCTTTTTAATTTAGGTATCACAGACAGCCCTTTATACAGAGCGTGCATGGAGGGGGAGGAAACGGCTGCGCACATTCTACTACAGTGCCCCGATGTGACCAACTACAGGGCGAAGAACCTTAGAGTGCCGAGATCGCTCACCGAAATCTTCAGCAAACCGAAAAGGTTGCTGAGATTCCTGGAGGAGCTTGGGTGACAGGAGTAGGACCCTGTACCCACCACTAGCAAAATAGGCGCTTTGTCGTCGAGTTACGGACACCAGCCCGTTGCACCAAGTACCAAGTTAAACTGGTACACTCGATTAATAAATAGAGAATTTAACTACATGAGTATAATTAAGATTAATTTCGTGTGAAAATAATTCCGATGAAAAGCTGCTGCAGACTGCGATCACTAGCTGCGTATCCAATGATGTTTTAAAGATAACTTTTGTCGTTCGAACGTGAATTATATCACTGATATCACAAAAATCAGGTGCCTAAGTAACAGTTGGCATAGCACCTGCTCTGTGAAACTGTTATGAATTAAAATCACTCATAATGAAGTTTTTTTAAACACACTATAACACCACAAATAACACCCAAACTCACGAGAGAAATAAATGTAGGCCATACAAATATTTCTCCCGGTCCGGGAATCAAACCCGGGACCTCTGCGGGGCAGTTTTATTAAATGTCAGGATGTTTCATCACCATGATATTCAATTATTTTTTTGTTATAATTATTAATACAAAGTCGATTCGGCGTCCTCCAGCAAACCGTGTCAAGTAAGCTTAATTGATTGAGATTTTATTCTAAGTGATCGATCTTTGTATTAATAATTATAACAAACTTGAATCATTAATTTCAAATATTAAATTCTATTCACTTATCAGTTTTACGAATTGGATGATCTGACATTGCATCTTTATTGTATGTAGTGTCCATGTCTACGTAACATTTTTACATGCTTCATATACTACTAAAACCCAGTAGATTCTACGTTTCATTGTAGTTAGGTGAGAGCAAACAATTAGTCCAAGCTTTTTTACTGATATACGAACTATAAAGAAAACACAATTTAAACATTGCGACGGCTCAGTTTAAATATTATACTTGGCTCCATAACTCGCGCCTAGGTTTTAGGAGGTGAAGTGTATGGGGGGGGGGGGGGGGGGGAGAAAATTTGACACAGATGCGGCGCGGTGTGTCTTTAAACCGCTGAGCAATTTTCAGGTTTTCAAATAAATGTGAATTTAATAACCATAGAGCTCCAGTTGAAAGCCAAAATTTTGCAGGTTCTGTGTAGCATTTTAAGAGAAATAATTTCATATGAAAATTATGTACAAAGTTACATATTTTATTCTTAAATAACTTATTTTAGACATATGTCGTAGCCTGTTTTCGGGATTTTATATGATCAAGTAAAGTACATGCTATCGTGTAACGAATTAGCACATTCTTTAGAAAATATCCTTAGGTGTATCGTATATTTTTTGAGATCGTTATTTAATCGTAAATACCTAAACCATTTGATCCAGCAAAACAGTTTTTCCCGCTTCTCCTCCGGTGTTTTGCCTTAATTGACAACTCGACGTGAATACGATAATTGAACAATCTAATCAAACAATCCCTTTAACTAATAGTAACATTAAAATAGTATAAAATTTAAAAAAAAACACATATATAAAAAAAATCCCTTCCATTAACTTCCATTAGCAAACTAAAATTATCAAGTTTTCCTTCAATGTGAACGACTCGGCGATTTCGAAACACGCCGGAACGCAGTATCCTTTCGCCGCGTCCTATAAAAGCCTCCGCACATTTATAAATGCTAACCCGTATGTCCTTTCTAGTTATACATACATATGTTCGAGTCACGATTTCTGAAGATATTAGCACATTCTGGATAATGGTCTGTATGAAACACAGTATAATTTTTTCTAGCAGTTTACAAAAACTAAAGAAGATCTACTTGAAACATTATTACAAAAGGGATGTAGTTTCTCTGAAAACAATTAGATGTATGCGTTCCGCGAGCGCGTTTTGTATTGTCAACTTTATGTCTCATATGCCACGTGTACAGTGGCACTGCTCATCAGATCCTCTGAGTGGCAATGCAACTGTTATGAATAGGCGTGTCGGTTACCATCAGGCGCACGACATGTTCGATCACATGACATCATAAAAAAATATTTTCACTGTATTCTCTCGGATGCACAACGAGAAGTAAGCGAGCTTACAATTCCGGTACATCTCTCGACAATAGGGAGAGTGGGTGCTCACCTAAGAGAACCGGATGAAGCTTGTGTCAATGGGCTGATATGACTGATAAGGTCCCTGTGCAGGTTTAGTTGCACAAAATGACTGTCCCCTTTATAAAGAAAAAATAAGTAGCAAGACTGTATTCTCTCAGATTTCAGTGTGAAAAAGATGCGACAAAATTGTAACCGCTTTATTCACAACAAATAATAACGCTTAATAAAAAAAAATTATCACCTAAAAACCATTTGATACCCACAGAAATTATCATTTTTTATTAATTAGTTTAAGTTAATATTTTAAAATTGTTTGTTAGCATGCTTGACTGTGGAGACTTATTTGGGTTATCAACAATTTGACTGAATCTATTCTCCTTGATGTAAACGAGAACATTTAAATCTAAATTAATAAACTACGCGTGTAGACGATTGAATGAGTAGTAAATATGCATCGTAGAATGAATGATGCGTCGTGGCACCTGTGAATCGTGAATCATCAAACTAATTCACATTCTTTATTGGGGTTTGATCTACCCAACAATAAGAGCAACTTTTAGTACAGAGCATCGAATTGCGAAATAAATGACATAAATAGTAGCTTTTCCATGCTTCACTTTACGTCAGCCGAGAGACGACCACGCCATAAAGGCTGGTCTTGTGCTGCTCGCATTCTAGTGATTCCCGCAACCTTGGCCAGATCATGGTCCACCTTGTGGGTGGTCTGCCCACGAACGTCTTCTGGTACGCGGTCGCTACTCGAGAACCCTTTGGCCCCATCGGCTATCTGTTCTGCGAGCAATGTGTCTCGCCCACTGCCACTTACATTTTGCAATTCTTAATGCTACCTATTCGACCAATATTTGATAGACAGCTGTTCCATGTTTCAGTAAAAACAGTTTAAATAATAAAATCACTTTAAAAATTTTACCTTGTGCACTTGGTTGGAAACTGCTTCCTGTAGTTATATGGTTCACGTTTGTGTTTTCCATATCGCTGCATGACGCACGCCCAGATTCATATACGAGTTTGCGGACGCTAATGCTTAAAAAAATACATACATATAGCCGACCGATATCTTAAAATTTACGAAGGATAATAAATAGTTTATGTAAATCATATCGTTAGAAAGAAAAAATATTTAGAATAATAAAGAAACATTTGGCAATGCCGACTTGAATAATAATTTGGAATTTAAAGTATAGCACCAGACAGGAAAAATGCTAGGGAAATATTTCTATTGGCATTATCACGATCATCAACACATAAATGTCTCAGAACGGGTTTTAAGCCATTAATAATAAGCTTGGGTCGTCATCTGTGAGTTGGGTTTTGTAATACTTAAGAATAACAGACATGGCTTACTTTGTTCTTATTTTTTTATTATTATGTTGTTTTTTAAATTGTTTGTGGTTTACGTAATTGTACAAGTAAAATATCACGATTTTTTCTTCTATTCTAAGAAAACATTCGTTTGTTCTTATACGTTATTTAGTAAAGTCGCTGGCTCTACTAGCTCTTTGTGTAGAAGTTCATCCAGGGAAATACTGTCATCTTATCCATTTCTACCTCCAAGGTTCACATTACTGCATTCCTGTTTTGAATGGTAAGGGTGCTGAAGAAATTACAGTGGTATTTGCAAACTTATGTCTCAAGGTGATGGGCGCCGTGGCACTGCAACTGTTATGGGTAGGCGTGTCACTTTGCCCCAGTCGCACGACTTGTTCATAATTTCGCTTGGTTTCATGAAAAAAAATGCAAAACGTGTCAATAACCGACTAAATTCGATCCGGATTTTTACAATATTCGTAAATAACATTTGATACCTGGTTCATGGCTGTCATATTAAACCAGTCTGATCAAATAGTTTACAAGTACCTTAATTATGTATAAATAAAAGCGGCTCCAACTAAAATCCAACGATACAGCACCTGAGCTGTGACATATGCTGAGTTGGATCCGTTTCAGACATTTCAGCTTGTAATTGTAATCATTAGTTTCTTCTGTATAAAGCCTTACTAAGATGAATAAACGTTTCTTTCTTTCTTTCTTTCTAAACAATAGAACACGAACTCGCTGTTCATAAGTACCATCACTTTACAGCCCGTCAGACCTGCATAGCAAACTGACACCAAAAAAGTCCGTACAATAGCAACTTATTTACATGTTAAAGTTACCACTTATGAATTAGCAACAAGAACGGGCTAAGCTATTTAAATATTTTATTTAAAAAAATATTTAAAATCCGGTCAGGTGATATAACAAGAAAAGTTTTGTTTTCTTACTTCGTCATTTAACCGGATCTACATATACAGAGATAATAAAATTATGATTCCGTTATTTTTAGCAATGACGAAATAGGTATCACCTGGTTTTGAAATCTTTCAATAACATTGTGAATTAACTTGTTACTGACATTTCTTTATTGTAAAACGTAAATTATATGTGTTACTTTATTACTCAAATACTATGATTATGGTTCGCCAATGTAAATTAGGGCTGGAAATACGTTGCGTTTTCCAGGTCCCTACGGCTGCATATACTTATGACTTCCCAGGGAAGTCAGCTTAGTGAACGAGCAGTAGCTTAAAAGTGACGTTTTCAAGTGTAAATTTATTTTACCTATGAAATTAATGATTCTCTGACTTTGACTTTTTAAATCTAAATACGTGTTCAGTAGCACCTCTCCCAACCCTTGGACAAAATGTGAAGTCCCTAAACCCGCATTGGTCTAGCAAGGCGTATTATAACTTTAATTTTCTCCTTAGAAAAGATCCGTGGCCAGCAGCAGAACATATAGTGTGATAATGTTGTAGCATGAGATCTCATGACCCAAGGTTGGCAAAGTAATTGCGACATTACGTGTACTTCCTTAGTGTCGCAAATGTACATTCGCGGTGGAAATCAGCTTCCATCAGGTCATCAATGTAGGCACTTACATGTTTGTTTACTATGAAATAATTCATTCTAGATGTAAAATCTTACTACATTCAGTCATTATTACATTGTAATTAAACTTGACATCATTAACATTTATATTAGTAATTTACCTTTTCCGCGAATCTTCAAACCGCTCATGCAATCTATGGTTGTAATACTTTGTTCTACATAATTATTTAACGTTTCAAAGACGTATTTTATGACTAAATAGGTAAATCTTCATTTAATATCCTCAAAGAGTATTAAACTTAATGATTTATGGACAGTACTTAAGGCGAGTTACCAGAGACTGTTTCGCTAAGTCAAGGTTTAGGCTAGGTTAAGGTGGTTTAGGAATTTATTTTAATAGTTAAAACAATAACCGACAATTGATTACAAACTAACAAATCAAAAGGAATACCATTGAGAAACCCCCGATTTGTTATCTTTACAACGACTTTATTTGTAAGTCAATGACGACAGTTGTAATTTTTGTAACTGTAAAAAAATATTAATTTCAACATTCCTAAAATGTTGTTTACATGGTTTGGCATTTCTTTTTATATATTTTTGTACTTATGTTTAGTGTCTCAAATTTTCGAGATTCAATACTTATTTTTTATTTTATCCAAGTGTCACCATCTACACTTTTAAATATGTACTAAAGTTCATTTGTATTAATTGCTACTCCAAGATGTCTTTTATCATAATCGCACTGTTAATACAATAGTGTATTAACTCAAAAAGAGGACTATTCAGAATCGATGAAAAACGAATAGCTTCCCGCAAAAAATCAATAAAATTTATGTATATGTTATAGTGTATTACAGACACTTAAAAAAATGTCTCAAATCTATTTAAAAATAAAATAGAAACAACAAACAAAAATTTCATATTTTTGAAAAAGGGTTATTTTGGCTATTTGGCTAGAACTAACTCACATAAAGTGTGTCTCATTTTGAGTTAAGTAGATATCTTTTGATTGTCTCTTACAATATTCTAACGACGGTTATTTTGACGTGTAGAGAATCAAATTTTACGTTCAGTAATAATATAATATTAAATTTCACATATTTTGAGTTACGACACTATTGTAATAGCAGTGCTATATAATCGTATTTCTAAAAACAATGCTTTGTTTTTTCCAGATCCAGTTCTTTATGGTGCTCTTCCACTCTATCAGTGCCCTGGTCTACGACTGCGGTTATCCGAAGTAAGCATTTATTTTATACTATATTCATTGCCAATTTTTTTACATGCCTATTATTGCATATAGAACTTTTAGGTTTTCGCGATGGTTTGACTTTTTCGGTTCAAAATCACGTATATTTGTTTTTTCAAACAAACCGATGTTTCGGGCCCTGTACTGGCATATGGTCACGGATAACATTATGAAATGACAGGAAATGAAAGAATTTCTTTCAGACAGTAGGTATAGTTACATGTCCATATAGTGCAAGTAGAATGCAAAGTGTTCATTTTCATGGACAAAGATGGACATCCAATACTTAAGGAATGGGCTGTCGATCCTCTCTGCAACCACCTTAAGAACACTGTTGGTACTGCTTCTCACTCTGGTCGTAGTTGAATTGGACACGCAAGGCACTGTAGGCTTTTATAGTGTAATTGCTCCAAAGGTTGTTTTTATTATAGTTATTTTTTCATTACTTAAATACAATTATTAAATTTCATTTAAATGAAAATCGAATTTTCAGAGCTATTTATTCTAGATTTACAACGATTTTATTCTCGTTTACTTGGGTTATTATATTTATAATCTACAATTTACAGAACATTATTATACAGAAATAAGAAAATTAATGTTAGGTTAATAAATAATTGAAACCAGTTATAAAATCCATGTACACAAGATTTGTGCGCTCGGGAATAGGAGTATATATATATATATATATATATACTCCTATTGACGACATGTGTATATATATATATATATATATATATATATACATGTCGTCACTTTCTCAAATCGCGCAGCCAGGTCGAATGTCACAATTTTGTGAAATGGTTTCACTTTTTCATCTTTTCGCTCCAAAAGAAGCAAATAATTTGACATTTATTGATATGTCCTTACAATATTATACAGAATTTCGTTCCGATTTAATTGACAGTTATTGTGAAAGTGGAACAGCAAATATAACCATACCTGAAATCGGTTCACCTTCACGTGTAAATAGGAATTGCAATCATGACCTTGTTTAGCTTGGCCAAGGTCTTCATCACCAAACATCCTATTAACGTTGTTCCGTTCTGTAGATGTCATTGTTATGACTTTTGAAAATAACTAAATAGTAGATTTACTGAACTTAGCAAAATTTCGATTGTAATTTAAATATTTTTTTTATTTCCGTTATCTTTACTTTAAAAACTGAACTTTCCCCGTATAGATTTTTAGTAGCAGTAGAGCTCCTTGTGAAAAGGTTCGTCCAGGGAAGTACTGCCACCTTACCTATTTCTACCGCCAAGCAGTAATGGTCACATTACTGTGTTCCGGTTGTGAAGGGTAAGGGCGCTGGTGAAATTACAGGCACATGAGACTTGTCAACTTATGTCTTAGGGTGACGGGCGCAGAGGCAGTGCCCCCAAGATCTTTGTAATTTAAAGCTCTTGGTGGCACTACAATTGTTATGGGCATGCGTGTAGCTTACCACCAGGCTCACGACTTGTTCGTCCCGTCACTTGGTATTATAAAAAAAAAAAAGATGCCAATTGAAATGCTTGCAACTAATCCATATGTTGAGTATTCTAGAAAACGATTAAAGAATGCGTTAAGGAAACGGACACGGTTTATTTATGTACCTGCACTATATATTATAACTTCCCTCATTTCAAAGCCGAAAAGGCGAATTGATTCATTATTCTTACGTGCGGCATACTATAAGTTTCCGGAATGAATAAGAAAAAAATACTATAAATTGTCAGAAATTAATTTATTGTTTCTCAAAATGTCCTCCGTTAGCGTTAATACACTTTTTCATACGAACGTGCCAATTTTGAAAACATTTATGCCACTCCTCCGTGACAATCTCTGAAATATATTTTTCATACTCTTCGACAGCCTCTTCAGGTGATGAAAATCGTTGACCGCGTAACTGGTTCTTAATTTTTGGTAATATAAAAAAAGTCACAAGCTACCAGGTCGGGACTGTATGCTGGATGGCTCATAAGGTCAATGTTGTTCACCTTCAAAAATTCATTTATCTGTCTGGCCATGTGAGAACTGGCATTATCGTGGCAAGATGATGCGGCGTTTACGGTTATTTTCACGGAGTTTGTCAATAACTTCCGGCAAACAAATGGTCGTGTAGCAATTACTATTCACGGTACAATAATTCTCCAAAGCAATAATAGCCTCGTGTCCAGTTTTATCAAAAAAAGAAGCAATCATCCGCTTAGAGGCACTTTGCACGCGCGCCACTTTGGTTGGTTTCGGCTCATCTCAAAAGACCCATACCCTCGATTGCTGCTTTGTTTTGGGATCGTAACTATAAATCCATCTTTCGTCACCTGTTTCTATGTCCCAAACCAAATTTGACGCCCCTTTGTTGAATCTGGTAAGCTTGGCGTTGCACCAAGTGACGCGATCCGTTTTTTTGAGACTTAGTCAAATCGTGTGGGATCTACTGAGAACACAGCTTTTTTACACCCAAATGTTTGTGTTGTATGTATTGACTCATGCCTATGCCTAAAGATGCCCGAATCTCATGGTATGTCACATGCCTGTCTGTTTTGATCATACGGCGCACAGCATCGATGTTTTTGTTGTTCACAGCAGTGGACGGGCGACCATCACGAAATTCGTCACTGAGATTCACACGACCACGTTTGAATTCTGCAAACCAGCTATAAATAGTCGTCTTGCATGGGTCTTCATCGCCAAAAGCAGTTTGACGCCGAGCAAAGTTCCGCTTAGCTGTTACATTACACTTAAAGTCGTAGAAAATCATACTACGACAATGTTCATGAGTTAAATCCATGGTGATGTAGACAACCAATTTCTAAAATGACGCCACAATGTAAAAACAAGTGACAGTCAGATGAAACAAACTGTATTCCACAGCCAAAGAGTTCCATTTTCAATGTTGTAATTACTTTTTAAATATAGTTTATGTAAGTGGCCAGTTCCGGAAACTTATAGTGCGCCCTATGTATAAAGATCTTCGTCTAGCAGTTCTGTGTTACAGATTTTGGTGTGACGTTTGATGAAGTAAACATTTTGTTTCTGTTTCAGGATTATTGCTTCGGGTCTCATCCTCCACTCAACGATCTTCATCGTTCTCTTCATGAACTTCTACATTCAAGCTTATAAACCAAAACCTAAGAAACCTATGGTTGAAACTACAAACAATAACAACAACGAAGATCTACCTAACGGCCACGCTAAAACCAATGGTTATGTTGCTAATGGTGACGTCACGAAGAATGGAGATATCAAAGCCAATGGTGACATCGCTAATGGAGATGTTAAGTCTAATAGTCACATTAAGAATGGTTACACGAATGGCTACGCGAATGGAATAATTAAAGAGAAAACGCAATAGTGAATTTTCGGCTTTTGATAGATTATTCCGTTTTTAAGGTCTATTGTATGGAGAGGTTTGATTATGAGAAATTAAGTTGTTAACGGTTTCGTCTACAGTCTTAATTGTGCACTGTTAAATTGTCTGTGCAATATTGAGAAACAAATCATCTTACGCTAAATTACTCCAAAATGTTTATAATTTATGAAAATTTCTACATTTTCACAAATTTTAAAATCGTACTCCAGTGTTTTTAATTGTTGCTTTCCACTGTTAGCTGTTTTTGGCTATAATGCATAAGTTAATATTAATAATGTCGAGTACATGGGTTACTTTCTAACATTCCTTGGACTTTGTTCCTGTTCTCTTTTGTTAATTCTTAGTCTTTTATAGTGATTTGAAGACTATTTCTAAATTTCTTTAATTTGGATATTTTGTTTTTGAACTACCTCAGTTTTCATTCCTTATCTACTAAGACGACTATCCGTCCATTTTAAGCTTTATTTAGTAGTAGATAATGAGTAATATTGTAAATACATGAGAGAAGTTAAATTATTTTTATTTTTATTATGACGTATAAAAATGATAATTGTTTCTTTTACGCACGTTTAGAATTCTAAAATAATCTGACAGGTCCAAGAAATATTGATTGCTTTTCATTTAATGATAAATGAAAAAAGACACTATAGTTTTTAGACCAATCAAATTATTAAGTTTAACTTATAAATGTGTGATATGGAATTTGAACGTTATAATTCCGTGTAAAAGGGCGATTTCGGAAAATCTGTTCGCCGTGCTAGGTAATTAATCATTTTGTGGAGGGCAGTTTTGGGTGTTTTAAATAAATATTTTCTATGAAAACCAGAATTATTTAAGATGGTCGGCGGTTAGGTGTTTTCAAAAACGAAAGTACAACTTGAGATCTACGTTTATGGATATTTGCCGTTGTGACACTTGTGCATCAATTGTGATTGCTATTGTCAACATCCTAAAAATGAAAATTCCACGGTATCAAAAAATTGCATAAAGTCAAAGAACTAGTTGCTTAAGACAGGACTTCACTCCTGTGTCGGACCAAGGCTAGTTTTAGAGTAGAGCAAGATCCAAATATGGCGACCCCCTTGCTTGCCCTTAATATAAGAAGTGTGAAACCAGTCTTGCGTGCAATAACTTGGAAGGCTCGACAACATCTTGTAAAATTTCTGTACTGCCTTATATAATGAGGTCATTTAAAAACTAGCCTCACACACGCAAGAAAAATATCGAAAAGCTAAGATTTTTTTCCTTTATATTTCTTTACCACCGAGGCGCCCCCTAGGGTTTGGCGCCTGGAACGGCTGCCGCGTCCGCCCTATGATAGCGCCTGCCCTGCATCAGACTGTCCCAAGTACTCTAAAAAAACATTAAGCAACGTAACATAACGTACAGCTTTTTCTTGTTAAACCCAGAAACCTAGTTGGAGATAAAAAATTACAATAAAATTTTTGATGATAAAACTTTATATTTCTGTGTGATATTGAATTAATACACTTATTGACTTTTTTACCCTTGAGATTAAATTACGAAGATAGGAATTGTACGATTTAATTTTTAATAAACATTTTCTTCATTAATATAATTAAATATTACGAGATATTGTATAGCTCTCGGTGGAATAATGTAAAAAATGCCAATGTTTCGTAAACATACCAGTCAGTTTTAGCAAAATTTTTGTATTTTTTGTATAAATAGGTTTTGTATACAGTGTTTCATAGACTGTAAGTAGATATAAGTGTATAATTATATAATTGTATATCTACCTTTTTATACATATTATGGAAATAAAAATATTATTTTTAACAGAATTTTTAAGAACCAATAAAAGGGACATAGTACATGAGCGTTTTTTTTATTGAACAACACTGCATAGAAATAATTTACATTTTTATAACATGAAAATTGAGGGGTATGAATGGAAAGGTATGACGCACAAAAGTGCGTCAAAATCTCAATACAGATTGCTAAAAAAATTGATCTCAAAAGTCATTCATCCCCAACAAAAGAGAATCATCAAAATCGGTTCACAAAGAAGTTATGGCGTAACATACATACAAAAAGCAGTAGAATTAAGAACCCTCTCCTTTTTTGAAGTCGGTTAAAAGCGAAGTGCATAGAAAACTACAATCTTTACCTAAATCTATAGGAGACATTCGTGATAGTATACAGGTTTATTTATAAAACACTAACAACCTCACAGAACCATGTTACAAACATCATGAACAACAACTTTTGTTCTATGGCTTTTTACAAAATATAATAAACTGAACTGTTATTGGCAACTATAGTTGCCAATGACGTTGTTGCACCAAACTATGGTTGCCAAACAAAAACAACACGCCGCTGCCATTGATTTACAATTATATGGACGTCGGGTCCGCGCTAAAAAGTGTCCGAACTTATGGGGCCTTGTGATTGTTTTTTAAGAAAAAAACCTATTCATTATTAAAAGACTTTTTGGAGTAAAATATCACTCAAACACATAACTGTATTCAATATAGGTTGTATTAAAACCTTTTTTAGGTCGTTATATTGCGAATTTTGGTAGGATTCGTAAATTTTCTTCCTCGCGACCTGTGTTTTTTCACGCCATTTTCGCAAATTCTCCGCGAATTCCGCCACTAAGCGGGATTGTTTTTAATTTATTTTAAAAATAGTAAAAATCTATTTTGCATATAACTCTAGTGTTAATTGATAGGTATTTAGATGCTCGTCACTTTTAAATATGTTTTGTTTCTTAACAAAATGAATATACAAAGTGGTTAAGAATTAAATCGTAAAACACTATGAAAGTTTCTCAGAAGTGTTCTGAGTACTCGGAAGTTAGCAAATAAAGTCGTTGTATTACAATCATAACTGTAGTCTAAACAAAAGCTACTTAAGTGCTCTTATCACTCATGTTATTTTTTTTTTGTGTAGCTTAATTGGTTCCCGAGTTTCAAGTGTTTATATTACACGCGCCTTATCGCGGCTTCTAATGTAAACAATAAAAAAAACGGAGGACGCGGCGTGACGACGTAAGCTCACGCCTGAGCGTACAAGTGGATAAAGTTATCTTATGTTTCGGACGTGTTGCAACTTCTATGGTCTCAAAGGGACTTCGTACGTCTGAAATTTCGAGACAAATAAAATATGTTTTGCACTTCTCATGCTCTTAAAATTCGTATTTATGCTGAGTGTAGGTTGCATAAAATAGGATTTTATGCTCTAGTGCATAAAATAAAATCGTCGTTTAGGACCAAGGCAGTGACGCCTACTACTACGCCTAGAACTTTATAAAATAAAGTTTTACTTTTATTTTTTTAATCCGTATTATATGTCTAATTGTTGTAATTTTACATTCAATTTTAATTAAATACTCGTCTCGGGTAAAATGACGCGTTTTATGCACTTATAGTGCAATCTACTATATCCACACACATATCATAAGCCCTCTATGATGTGTTCAAAAACCGCAAATTACGACCGGCATGAAGGTAAACTGTCTTGTTAGAACAAATTTCTTATCTGTGAAAATGTTATTATTGCTTCTTATCTAACATCCAATTCGATTTTATTATTACATTCAAATTTCGAACATCTCTGAAAAACAAAACAATTTGATTGGACCTCAATCCTAATATCAATCGAGATGAAGTTTATTCGAAATAAAATGTCAATAGCAAGCAATTTTGACAATTTCGCACGTTACTTGATATCGAAAGATATGATAGTTAGGGCCGATTCTAGTTTGTCTATAAATTTTAAATAAAAACTACGTTTGTGAAAAGTTACTACGTGAGATAAGTTTTTATTTGCCGCCATTTCACCAGTCGTAACACGCGGTTCTTGAACACATCACAGAGAGCTTATAATATTGTGTAGATAAGTCATGTAGATAAATCGTTTATGTAACTGTACGTAATTAGGTATTAAAACACTCGTAAGATGTTTTTATAGCTAGTTCGTACCGTGGCTTGGTTGGCATGGCGACTGGCACGGTTTGCTGGAGGACGTTAGTTCTAATCACACTGGATCGAAAGATTTGTATTAATAATTATAACAAACTATAGTGGAGTAATTTCACAAAAATAATTAAATATCATGGTAGTCAAACATCGTGACAATTATTGAATTGTCACGATGTTTGACTACTTTTGAAAAAAAATGTAAAAAGTTATCATCTTTGAACTATGGGTACTAAGCACTAAAGGACAACATTTCTAAATTGGTTCCGGTCCGACTATTTTGGGCAGTGCAACCATAGAACGCAACCGAGGCAAATTTCGTTAGTTGCTCAAAGTATACGAAATTCCTTAATTGAGATTAGGTAACTTGTGGATGGTTTTTTGTAATGTGTTTTAATTTTGATTTTTTTTGTAGAAAGAAATTTCAGTGTCAGTAGTGTGATTTATCAATAATTGAATTTAACTTACACAGTCACAGTAGGAAAGAATAGAAGCTAATTGTATCATTTGTCGCAATAAAATAAATGTGTTTGTGTATTACATCAATTTCAATTGGCCATTTGGTGTTAATAATAAAATAACTTCAAACAGATTTATTGTCTATTGAGATCGCATCGCAAGAAATAATAAAAAACAAAGACCAAAAACACATTGTGGCAATATCATTGTGGTGAATTTTTGCTATATTTAAGACTTATAGCTTCATTATGAGGTTTATTCTATCAGTTCGTAGGTCTATGATCAGTTCAAATTTTCAACTCTAAAGCAGCTAGAGTAGTGGCGATTAAATAGAAATATGCGTCATATGATGAATGCTAAAAAACGAAAAACGAAAATTAATATTAGTCGAGTTAGTGCGTTTTTCACTGAGGTTTAGTTTATTAGTGTTATTCTCATTTGTTTTTGAAAGTGTTGTCATAGTTAAGTTAGTGCAGACAAAGAATGGTTAATAAGCCCAATTTTCATTGTGACTACATTGCATAATTTTGCAATTGTGTCCATTAAAACTGGTGTTCAGTTGAAAAATTTAATTCGACGTGGAACGCCATCTATTAGCGTTCAAGCAAACTACTAAGAAACATGCTTTACGTATTACATGTTGGATAGAGTTGGAAGAGTAGCTATGCTGCCGTTACTGTACATCACTGTTTAGATGTCGGTAATTTAGATTTTTTTTTCCGACAATAGAACTTTTAATGGAACTAAAGTGAAAGACATTGTAAAAATATGACCCATATCCTAAATGCTAAATATTATTTTTATAAGTATCTAATTACATTACTTTCTTCGGCTGTACCTAAATTAGAGCGTTTTTTTACGATGGGTGCATCCCCAGTTGTAATTTTTTGATAATTTGCCGTATACCCAAATAATTGTCGTTGCTTGACTTATTTATTATACAATAAAATCGTCTGTAATAAAATACAAAAATGTCCCGTTGAAAATTAAACACCAATAAACCGGGATGTCGTAAAAAATTACACCCCCGTTAATACATCATTAGGGAGCCAATCGGCACGAACTAATTGAAACAAAAGTCCGAGCTTTAAAATTTAACGGTCTGCCGATAACTTGCAAGACCCTCGCTAAGCCTTAATTATCGCAGCAAAATGTCAATAAACCTGACGTTCGTTTTTTCTCCCCTTTCTAATTTGTTAGCCCTAAAATCGCAGCCCTACATTTCGTATGAAGAACCATTTTAAAATGAACCCTTACATTTAATTAACAGCTCCAGAATTCAAACATTCCTTGATGTTTGTAGACCTCTTTTCATACTGGACGCTTAACCCTGCTGTGAGAAGGGTAACACGGGGTTGTACACGCACTGTATTGCCAGTATTTACACCCAGGAAAAGATAGGTGGCGTTGGTTTCTTCGAGGCGTTCCTTTTTACGCACAATCTAGAATGATTTTTTTAATTTGTTTTGTAACTTCGTAAATTGTTTTTATTTTTTTAACCGTCTAGTAAGGTATTTTGGGTCCTAATTATATGGACTCCTATTTCAACTCTTATTACTGACATCGACTCCCTGCACCATACCATACCACTCGCACTCAAATGCAAATAAAGTTACAATAACCCATCATGTTGGCATTGCTTAGTAAGACTTACCGGTTTACTTAAGTTTGAATCAATAACATACAGCTTAAAATGGAACGCAAACTGTATTAAGTCAACGCAGCCGGCTGAACAAAAAAGCGCTCTCGCCCGGGGTATATCAGTTTAGTCGACACCGCGCACCGAACGCGCCGCACCGTGTCTCCGCGCCGCTCTCACACAAAATACAACAAAATAACCCACAATACCACAACCAATAACCATTCAAATGCCATTTAAACAAGTGCACGAGTGCCTCGAACAGTGTTTTCATTTACAAACCAGTGAATAAACAGTGCAAGTGGTAATGACAGGCGAGCTTTCTAAGCAGCGTCCTAGCTCTGTGAATAATGATATGAAACAATATTTTGTACACCGATAAATAGGGTGTAACAGTGCACTTTAATCGGTAACGTGTTGTCAACATTAGGAATTATATAGTTGATTATTTTTCAGAGGATTTGTTAGGAAATCTGCCGCAATAGGGTGGGAAACCTATAGAATATGCTAATCAGAAGGTTTCTTTTGACCCGCACACAAAAAAACTCTGCACTAGACACTGCAGTGCGATTTGTGTTGCAAATTTTTCGACTTATTATACTTTCGTTCCGGACTTTTTTATTGTTCCGATAACTGTGTATTTAACCCTATATTTTCCGTCAGCTTTACTACTCTAGATACTTGTCCAAGCCGTAATAATAATTCAATACGCTAAAACTTAATCAAACACTTGTTTCTTTAGAAATTCCAGTCTCAATGCGCTGTCTGTTATTTCTTATAATAAATCTTTACGGTATAGCTTTGTTTCAATCCTTTGTTGTTAGTTTATTATAGCATCCTAAAACCTCAACTTAAACATTTTCAAACAAATCGATTCTTCAATCAACTTTGGAATAACAATCATCGAGAGCACGTCAATATGAATGTAAAATGCTATTTCCTTTGTGCAGATGAAGCTGTTTGTGCTAATTTCCTGTGCTATGCTAGATTCTGAATAACTGTCTGCATTTTCGTTGGACCGTAGATTAAGTTCATATAACCAAGATGAATAAGTAACACAAACGGAAAACAGAAGAAAGTTAAGATCGCGATATTAATAATATCATTGTTTGTAGACCATTGCATAGAACAAAAGGATATTAATACGTTTTTAAGTTCATAATTCTTATAATAAACATTTTGGTCCAATAAATTAAGTATACAATAAAGGGATTTAAAGAAAATAACAACATTCAATATAACAACTCTAATGCGTAAGAAATATAATTGAATAGGTTTACTCTTGTAAAGGATGACGAAGACGAACTGTAATTCTAGTTCAAAATCAAAACATTCAAAAAGAATCTTCATATGAAATTATCTTCAATGTCTAATTAACCTTTCTCAAGCTATAGAAGTTTCTTCAACAATAAGAATGAAACATTAATCACAATACAAAAAAGACTTAAATAATCAGCTGGAGCAATTGTTAAGATACATTTGAATAAGGAAGAACAGTTTAAACATAATATGAAACATAGTTAAGTCAATATGTCTTAAGTTAACGTACACGGAGTTCATTTCAAGGTACAAAATCTGAGATGTTTGTATATATAATAGTAATAAATAAGCAAGATTTGTAGTGACGCAAATGACTAAACTGTTTATCTATCACTCAATGGAAGGAATCATGAAATTGTAACATTATAAAGATTGCAGATATATACGTGCTATAAGAATGATTTCAAACAACAGACAAAACATTTACAGCTTATGATTTTTAGACCAATGCATAAATTGAACATAATATGTCATCTACTATAAAATAAATTAGTCTTAATGCCAATGGTGAAGTTTCAAAAGATTCCATTATTAAAACGTACTTTACAAGCGTAAAAATAGATCGTTCCATAAAATAATAATTCTAAAAGGAAACCAATACAGCCGACAGACCGGCTGAGCTAAAAGAAATAAAAGTGGTATGTGAACGAAACAGATATAAAAAAACCATCCCATCTACGACTTACGGAAGTTATCAACAATTCGACTGGTTCTTTGATATCTATAGCATTATAAGGTATGCTTGAAGAATGTAATAAATAACGAAATGTAATTAGGTATTTGTTTATCATTCAACACATTGCTACCTAAATTTTCATTAGATAGATGTTTACTTAACTAGTTCAGTGGTAATCAATTATGCACGTTTTGACAATTGTAATGATAATATTTGCATTACCAGAAAATTGAAAATTAAATTACTTCTATTATGCATATTTCGCATTATATATATATTTAAATTGAATTAATCTACGGTAATATATCAACAGCATAGGTATTGTATTACTAATAGAATAATTAAGCCACGGATCGACTACTCAAGCGACATAAGTAGACCAGTTTTTATCAACGATACAAATGCGTTAACTACAAGTTGTAGATTTTGTAGTCTAGTACTTTGATTTCTTCGAAGCTTTCGACTAAGTGCGCTTTAACTGAGTAGTGCCTCGATTACATAGCAACTATAAAATAGTACTGAGTTTAGATGAAATATGGCGCAACTGCAATGAGTATACAGTACATACAGTAGTTGATGTGCTGTTAATGAGAACACACCCTAAGATGAAAGTGAAATGAAGAGAACGATTGATATTCTAATGTTAATCGTCTTTCTGTCATTTGGTGAAAATGTGGAGGAAATGCAATTTATTCAACTATCATTTTTGGACTTGTTGCTGCTATAAATAATACATAAATTTTTCACCAAATGAGATTAAAAAATTACAATTTTGTATTAGAAGGTGATCACTTTATTGTAAAAAAAAAAACAATCGAAAAATGTTGTACTCAAGCGAACTTCCCCAGAAATAGTCCAATTTGCTGAAAAGACTATTCCAAAAATACAATACCCTGGAGCGATTCCATTTACTTCCATTATCTATTTCCCAGTACCCTAAACAGGTGTGCGACCAAGCGAAAAAGTGGCCCTCTGGCTGGTTGACACTTCATTGGTGACTGACAACCGACAACCCTGGCAATTTTACCACACAAACCTCTACAAAAACTATAAATAACCTTGCTACACTTGAAATAGAGAACATAAGAACTGAAGATACAAAGTTAGGTGGAACAGCCGTGACACGTGGCAAATCCTAAACAAAGACAGAGGACGAAATATAGACGGCAAACAAACCATGCGTTAAAGTACACACACGTTACGAAACTTCTAATAAGACTAGAAAAAAGTTCATAATACGAAAAAAGTGAACATTGAAGGATATATAAAATATGACAAAAACTAAATAACACACTGCCGATAAAAAGGGAATAAAAATAAAGTATGATCAGACAAAAATTAATAAAGCCTATATGGGTGCTAAAACGAACGAACTAAGTACCAAAAATATTTATAAACACACATAATACGGCAACATAAAACGTGAAGAATGTTTTAATTAACCAAATAAATCTTGTCAGTTTAATGTGTAACAAATTATTCGAAAACCTTACACGTATAAGATAATCTAATTTAACTGTCCCACAGTAAATTTTGTTGATAACATCTTTATCACAAACGCATCATGGGGAAACATTAAACGGTAAGGTAATAAATACAACTAGTCGATTAGCTAGAGGCGGAGTATAGTAAAAACGGATTACCGGGTTATTACTTACCACGGAGGGTACAAGATAATGTTCATAAGTAACATCTAGATTCTAATCTACCATGAACATGATATCAAATTTAGAAGTGACACTTTCATCTTTGTTGTCCACCACAAAAATGTAGGTTTGTTATATGGTTAACGAAAAACCACCGGGCATAAAAAGTGAAATATCATTGTAAGATAACTGTGTCTGTTTTGTTTTGTCTAGGAATTAAATTTTCTTACATCACAGTTATCATGTCGTACCGCTACCAGTACACTTAATGGCAAATCATCATCATCGTCAACCCATTGAATGTCTTACTGCTGGGCACGGGTCTACTCTTAATTGAGGGTTTGATCCATCCAAAAACTTTAGAAATTTCACGCGTTTTCCTTGACAGTTAGCGAGGTATTACTGCTAAATATTCACGAATGTACATAACTTCGAAATTGAAGTCATAGGTACACGCCGCCAGAGGGATTCGAATCGTCGAGCTGTCAATTGAGAAGCGACTGTTGTCCCACTAAACTACCCTCGGTCTATGGCTAATATAGGTTTGTTATTAACTTATTGGAATAATTCATACAAATGAAGTATTTAACGAGATCTTTGCAATATCCTTGCTACAAATACGTGTTACTATACTATCTATTAGGTATTTTTGGTTAAATCTAGTGTTTACAACTCGTCGTCCTACTCGTGCCACCCAAGCTCCTAAAGGAATCTCAGCCTTCTCCTATTTACGATAGTATCCCGGCATATAACTAAGGGTTTCCACTGCTTTCCCAGAAAACTGGATGGAACTTTCGAAATCTGCGTAAACATCTGTGTTGTTCTACTCGTATAGCGCCCACGCAACGCTAACTCGTCGCTTATGCGGTAAGGTCCCTGCAGCAATAAAATAACTACAAAACCTTAGCTTAACTCCCAGTACATAACATTAGAAAATATTACAATGCTATAATCGCGTTATAAAGCCGCAGAGTTCACCTTTTAATGACTCTATAAAAGTGCTATACAGCCCGTATCAAACTACAAATTACTGTTTAATATTTTTTCAATAAAATTTTAGTAGCCTTTTGTTTTAGTATTTTCTTTTTATTGGCTTTATTTTATTGTGACCGAAATACACATAATTAATAAATAAAATAATAAAAAAAATAATAAAAAAAAAAATACATATAATTCTGGTGCTGTTACTATAACCGGCATGAGTGTTTTTGAGAGAGGTCAAGGACTTTTCCGTTTCGAGATCGTGTATTGGTCACAAATCTCCTAAAAATCGTATTCCGGCATGTAGAGACAAGTCATAAACTTAGAGAACACTCACACTTTATGTAAAAATAGAATATCGAATGATCGTTGTGCTCACAGAGTTCATTTTCTTTCTGTATCTTGATTATGTAATTTTCGAAGCATTTAAATATCAACCTTGTCCATGAATTTAGAAATATATGACGTAGTTTTCTAACGCTATCTATAATGTTATGTGTACATTAATGTTTAAAATTTTATCTACATAATTAAAAAGGACTTTAATTGAAACAAAATGTTAACCGTAACCTACGATAAAATTTGTCCTCATTACAGTTCCAAGTACCTAAATATTTTTAGACGTGTAAATTTCTTAACTAGGTTTACTCACAACGGGCATTAAATTTGGTCTAATGGTAATGGAATTAAAATCTATTTTCGTTGGAATCGGCAATCCATCCTCAAACAATGGCATATTGAAGTATCATCCCCATCCACGAACAACCTAGCGCCCATTTAGTAGCGGTCTCGCTGAACAAATAAGTAAATAGAACCAAACTATCCTAATATATTGCGGTGTACAATGGAGCTCGCCACAATACGAGTTTAGTGTTACAGACATCGTTAGCGACGGACGGATCGCAGTATTTGGATATTGATTCGGTTTTGTACTTAGTAAATACATAATGTTTCAAATTATCACATGTGTAATGCGTTTCTGTATTACTGAAGTTTGTACAATGGAGTCCGTAGGTTCTGGAGATTGTTACACATGGGAAATGAAACTATTTTTGTCGGATCTGAATTGCGAACATATTAAAATTTGTTTTTCAAACAAACCAACGTTTCGAGCCCTCTACGTGTTTGTCACGGAAGAAAAAACAATAGAAGGGCCTTCAGCCTCGATTTCTGTCAGAACCTCTGTCACCAAAACACACACATTGATAATTTGAAACACTATAAAGTCTTGGTAATGATCCGTCGTAATTTCTAATTTAGAAAGAAACAACAAAACCTGTTGGCATATCGTTGAAAGTTCAACGCCTATTGTCGCAAGTGCAAAATCAATGTGCTGCCATCTTTCGGTCGATAGCTGGACGACGACAAATTCGAGACGTTTACTTAATTCTCCAAAAAATAAGCAACATATTGCAGCAGTATCAGGTTTACTTTGGTTTCTCGTAACAAAGTAATATATCGCGACAAATAGAAAATTTATTAAAATAAAATAAAATAAAACATAATAATGATATGAAACACTCCGAAATAGCGAATTAAGGCATTTTTCCAAGATTTACGAGATTTCGACATGATCATAACGTATAAAGCGAAAATGACAGACTGAGCTTCAGTATGTGGAACTATGCGTACTGTTGGCACACTTGTCACACAAACTAAGCATTTCTACTGTATTTAGTATTGTTCTATGGTATTTATTATGGTCAGTCGTGACTATGCGACCTATAAAGTACCCAAAACGTTGGTTTATTGAAAAAAAAAAAACCAGAAATATACGGGATTTTGATTTAAAAAAAAGTTTATCCAATAATAAATGTATGTTCTTGATGACATTGGCATTGCGTCGGTACAGTATCATAGAATTAAAAATACTGGACTGAACTAAATTCAGGAGTTTGTAAAACGTTTTTTTTTTGTTGAGGCAGCAGTAATTAGTAACCCTCAAGAGTTAATTAAGTACATTTCAAACTTTAAATAAAAACATTTTTTTTTATTTCGAATACACTTTATTAACTTCTGGATTCAGCTAAGGGCTCAGTTGGAAGAGCGATCGCCCTTGTATGGTATGTCTGTATACAGACACAGACTAAAGTCCTGTCAAATCGAAGGAATTTTTCTTTGTGTACTTGAATTTATCTTTATATTAGTTATAACAAACTGGTGTAGTAATTTCACTGAAAATATATGAATATCATGATAGTAAAATATCATAATATTCAATATAACTTCAGAATTATCAAATTAAAAACTTTGTGGAAACCATTAAATCCTGGTTCTGTCAAATTTCGGAGAAAATTATAATTAAATTGCACGCTAACCTTTCGCGGAATCCATTAATCTGGGACGAAGAGAGCATAGTCCTGCTCAAAAATGTATATAATTGTCAATATACAGATCGAACATTAAAGCGTGAAATACACAGAGTGTATTTATATGGATAACAATACACCACGAGCAGGCGCGGGACCCGACCTGCACCCGCTGTCGTGTGTTTCACGCTTAAGTAAAATTCTTTCAATCCGGCTGGATTCGAATCGGCATACTATGCCTGACGCTCGCCATACTGATAAATAATGTTATATATGATGTATATATGATGTTATTTAATTGTTATAACTGTCAGTTTAGAACAATAACACAACTTAGAATTAAACTTTACAAGTATCTACAACTTTTCTTATTTGTACTCCCCACACACCTTCCATTATCTCACTGTAATAATGAGAAACCCTTCTCAAAACACCCTGCTGTTTGACGCTTCAAGTTCTGGTGGAATTAATTCCTGACATGAAGTTATCTCTTGCACATGACTTGCTTCGGCGGAATCTCTTCATTCAACGGTGTACGGTTTTAGTTTGACTTTTGAGGGCAAAAGGTCAACTTTTTTGTCATTTTTATTGTATTTTTTTCTACTAAATAGAAGAAATCTTAAATTTGTGGAAATTTTACACGACTTCCATGACTTTGTGGACTTTTTCAAGAAATAGCATAATTGGTGACTAGTTATTAGGCTATCGCTATTGGCTCAAAATGGATGTGAAACTATTTTTGTTTAGGCTCTAAACGCGAATATTTTTGCCTTTTCAATCAAACCAACATTTTGTGTTCGTCACAGGTCCCATGGTCACACATAACTGAGATGGTTTGTTTGAAACAAGCAAAACATATGCGATTTAAATCCGAAAAAAAAATGGTTTCATTTCCTGCAACAAGTAGATTCTAGGTTAGAAATAAATATTATTAAGTATTAGACAACATCACATATACGTTGCTCTAGCACTTGTGTTATAGAAATCGGATACAATGACTGTATTACAAACACCCAGACACGAGATAATACAGACAAGTTTTTTTACACTGACCCGGCCTGGAATCGAAGCCGAAACCGGAGACTAAAACCGGTGTGCAAGCTATTAGCCGACAGAGGTCGTTATATTAGGTTATTTGTTTTCTAGAAAACTTCAAAAGGTATTCATATAGTACAATTCAATACGATAATTACCACCGTCCTTTATACGAAAAGAACATTAAGGTAAACGATTCCGTTTGTACGGAAATGTTAAAAGTCTGTGAACCATATATCACAAAAGACATCAATACTGGGGTAAAAGGAATTACCCGAGCAACCGGCTTATATTTAGCTCACCCAGAAGCAAGATTTCATTTCCCCGATTCCTTTAATTCTCGTCCCATTCGAATGAGCAGCTGATTGACGTTTTGTTGGTCCCAGTTGCGTCTAAAGCCGGTGGATGTCAGTGTCACGTGACCCGACGCCGTTCGAAATAAATGTTCACTTCGGGATACTGAGATATGAAAAAGTAATTGCTGAAAACATTGATTTACAATTACATGGACGTCGGGTCCGCGCTAAAAAGTGTCCGAACTTATAGGGTGTTAAAATCGTATACAGAGCGTCATTCACGCTTTAGTCTTTTAGTCTTCGTTTGTTCGACTGACAGCGAAGCAAGCAAAATTAGACAGTACTGCGATGACATTACAATTTAAATTCAACGTTTTAGCTTTTCCATATTCCTTTACATGTCACTACGTTTAAATAGGTTGACTTGGGACATTTTTTCGTGGTTTTTGTCTTAGACCCGTCGTCCATTTATTTGTATGTCAATGGCTGAAAATAAACAATTTTCCGCGCAAATTAATAAGGACTCGGAAACATTACATAGACTTTTCGATATTCGACGACATTAACAGCCATTAAACAGAGCGAGTGGTATAAGTCGGTACTTTATTTAAATACTATAACAGCTACATCTAGCCACAGATACGTATACGTGGTTGTTAATAAAATAAAATACTAAGGACTATAAAATTGATTTGACCTAAAATGGTCTGAATTTATTATATTTTGGTGTATTTTTAATTTTAATTTTGACTTCTGCATGACATGACAATAACTTACTATTACCTATAACATGTATAATTAATAACTCCATTTACGATATTAGAATTAGTTTCAGACTTATAAAATTTGTTAGGTAGTAAAATTAAAATTTGCATGCCGGTTTTGGTAAAATATGAAAACAATTACTATATACCACCTTTTGTAAAACATATTTTATGCTAATAAAATATCAAGCAATCAAACTAACAGCCTCGCAGGACTATATTAATAACATCGTATACTACAATTTTTGTTCCATGACTAATTCATCAGATTTCCCTTTCGTACAAAAATAAAAATATTGAATTAGACCGCTATAAACGGTAATAACTCTATGTGCTAACAAAAATAAGCACACACTACCAAGTAGTTTTCATGAATAACAGCACGCGGAAGGCATTGCTAAACAACTTACTTACTATTACATCGTGCTATATACAGATCTAAAAATAGTCAGATAGTTCAAAGTTTATTTTTGGGAAATTTATTAACTTACGTAACATGTCATGAAACAACAGTTGTTGTTTGTGATGTCCACATAACAATAAATACAGTAAAAGTGCTTAGAGGGCAGGACACGTGTGACAACATTACGCGGAGTTACCCATACTTGAGCTTTATTTTCCTACTTTGGGTTGCAAAAATTGTTGTCGCAACTGTAATATTATCAATGGTGGTGTTTTATATCACAATAAGTCTTATTTTATTAATTTTAATAAATTTTCCATTTTCTTTTTATCGCAACAGATTTTTTGTTATAAGAAACGGCAGTAAACCTCATACCGCTGCAATATGGTCGACTTTTTTTGAGAACGTTAATCGTTCGTCGTCTCATGGTCTTTCAACTGTTGCCGCTAGTTACGATCAATTATTATCAAGATTTCATAGTGTTTAACAATAATTGTGTGAGTTTTGGCGCCAGCGGTACTGACATTAATCGAGGTACTAAAAAAGCAATGGAAGTGCCTTATTCCATTGTTTTTTTTTAGTATTAAAAAAAAACTCTGTAAACCAAGAAGTAGGTGGGTTATTCTGAAAGGACTACAGCTGCACTATGTAATACAGAACATGTTCCATTGGGTACGAACCTTCCCTATGTTATGCCCACGGAAGAGAGAATCAGAGTACACTGGCAGTACATTTGAAATAAGAATACAAACTAGTTCCTTGGTGTTCCAAATCTCCACACACACAAGCCAACACATTGGCCCTATTGGAAATTAATCCTTATAATCCGTCTTGGAGGTTAATGTATTGGCCACAATCAATACTTCTAACAAATCACTGACTCTGATCCACAAACTTGTTCATTTTACTCATTTTAGACCTAGAGGTACAATCTACTCTGACGTCAATCCTAAATACTAAACCCCGGTTTTATTCATTTTCAAATTTTGTAATCACCCGACCCGGCCATTTGAAAACCGTTACGTATTTATAAAGGAACGGTGAGCCAACTGTGCTTTAGACTCCTTTTGTGATATTTAGGCCCTTAATTTTCTCTCATACGACATAATTAATCTAGGTAATAGTCGTCGAACTCATCCCTGTGTTTGACCGACTTATTTTCAAGTGACATCGCCAGAGGTTACACGGCCATTTTATTTGTCTACTGTAATGATAGTTCACAACTCCTCGTCTCTCGTCTCACCCTTTTAATGATGTCCTTTAGTTTCAACAATGCGGA
The DNA here is from genome assembly GCF_003589595.1 of Hyposmocoma kahamanoa. NCBI lineage: Eukaryota > Metazoa > Arthropoda > Insecta > Lepidoptera > Cosmopterigidae > Hyposmocoma > Hyposmocoma kahamanoa. Next base: position 18,844,634 of record NW_020654748.1, read on the forward strand.
AACTATTGTTCTGAAGAGTTTGAAATAGTTTCTTTTACAGTGACTCTTGAGAAACTCGAGTAATAGGGTATCTGTGCCTTTTCTTCTCGCTTAGAGTTTAGCACTGACCTCTTATTTATAACCGCTAAGTGAGTTTTGAACTATAAACATTTAGTAATTTTCGTAGCAGTAGAGCTCCTTGTGAAAAAGTTCATCCAGGGAAGTACACCTTATCTATTTCTGCCGCCAAGCGATAATGTGAGCATTAATTGTATTCCGGCTTTCAAGGGAAAGGGTGCTGGTGAAATTACAGGTTCATGGGACTTGTCAACTTATACCTCAGGGTGACAGACGCAGTGGCAGTGTCTCTCAGATCTTTGTGATTTAAAGCTCTGAGTGGCAATTCAACTGTTATGAGTAAGTAGGCATGTCGCACGACTTATTCGTCCCGTCGCTTGATATAGTAAAAAAAAAACTTACTTCGTACATCATATAAATTCGTTTAAGTCAAACTTCTCTTTGGTAATATCCTTATCTATGGCACTATGCTCATATCTAGCTTAATGCGTAAATCGAGTACAGATGGTCTAGGATAACCTAGACACACATAAGTGTGTCATGGTTTTTATAAATCAGTTTAAAATGTACTTGCACACGTACAACCTCGTCGTAAAATAAGGTATCAAAGAGTGATGGCAACCCTATGGAACGTTTGCTTTTCAATTAAAAGGTTGACGGTTCGAGCCCCTTTGGCCATAGTATACATATATAAAAAAAATATGTTAACTCCATTCATCCCCAGCAGTATGGCTTAAATGTGTACACGCCCACCGCGTGCTGTGTATGGACGCACACATTCGCATAATAATGAAAGGCGTGTGAGATGACCAGCACTATGCAACTCAAGAGCATTGCGAAATTATGCGAATGTGTGCATCCGCACAAGGCACACGACTGGCGCGCACACATACAAGCCGTGCTACTACATTTGTATGTAGTTACCATGCTTGTCTTATTATTATGCTATGCCGTGGCGGCACAAATATTTTGTAAATGTATTAAACATCTCTCTCTAACTATGAAGTAAAATATCAAGTGCGTATCGAAGAAGACTCCCCGCATCATTGGAAAGCTATAGTGAAACAAAAATTTTACGTTAAAAGTTCTTATACAGTTTCTGCATACTTTGATGACAAATATCCATGGCAGTGACTCGTTTAGCGGGTTTTCTCGATCTTGATTGAAATGAGTATTACAAATGATAAATGTGTACAAATGTTTAGAGCAACCCCTAAAGTTTTTTACTCATTCTTCTCAAGGGAATATGCCTTACGAATGATTAATAGAATTTAATCAATATGACTATTTCAAGTACAATTTGCTTATCTATGAAATACAGATCCATCATGGCGTTATATGGCCTAAACACTCCTCAAAGATCCGTGACTAGCAGAGATACGTATTAATTATTGCGATGATTTTAAAGGACAGTATAGAACCATTTAAGGTTAATTTGACTTGTCCCGTTTGAACTTAATTATACCTCTATTAACTACATGAAAATTCAGGTAAATTGTCTTTAAATTCAATTATAAAAGCTTTGCTACGAAATTAACTATCGATACAATCTCTGTCGGTAATTGTTTACCAATTAATTGAATCAATAAATGATCGTAAAATATGATGGGATATTGTTAGTGAATATTTATATAACGACCATATTGGTAGAACAATATTACGTATAAAACAATGTTGTTCTATCGTGTTGTATGATATGATAACTGAAATGTTGTAGGCGAAAGTCTGATATTGCATAGCGCGCTCTAATATTTAGGTAATAAAATAAAACAATATATTTGTGCCGATATTCGACTTGCTGGATAAGGTTACGTGATGGCGGGAAATAAATAATTGGACGTAGAATATTTTCTTTAATTCTTCTATAAATTCTTCTCTAAATGGGATCACTACTGAAGTATCCCTTTCCAACAAAAATAATAATCATCGAAATTGGTTTACAGATATCGGAATAGTCGACTAATATAATCACAAAATAAATATAAAAAAATCAAAAACAGTCGAAACAAGAATCTCTTCCTTTTTTTTGGTCGTGTATAAGAAACGTACTCCAAAACCACATGCACGTGCAGATTTACGTATAATTATTATGATGAATGTTAAATATCAAACATTGTATTAAATAAAAGTTAAATATCTACTTAGAACTTTCTTGTAAAATAATACTCATGGAAATATTTAACGGGACGCTAAGAAAATTGAATGAATGATAACATCGCTGTATAAACCACTGGCCAGATATACCAAAACATTTAATCGAAAACAAAAGACAATTGACGAGTTCTTTTTTCAAATTAAACGTACTGGTTTTCAAATTAAACGTATGTGGCCAGTGGTCATATAAACATTGTTATCTTATGATATTTGCATTATTTCAACCATTTTGCAGCGTGTTCCTCTGAATATGTCCATGAGTGTACATCTCACTTACTGTGTAATAATATGCTCTAAGCTTAGAATAATAACGCATAGAAACCTAGCCCGCACACGCTAAGTGAGGCAAATAGAAACTCGCCCTATAGGCCTATTGGCCTACACGAGCGGGCGGGCCTTCAGTGCTCAAGGTCAACTTGCACCGCGAACAGATCAAGAATTTTAGCTAAAAATGACGAAATGTGCGGTAAATGAGTGTAAAAATACGTCAGATAAACATAAAATAGATACTAACATCACATTCCACAAGGAAGTAACGCGTTTCAACTTGTATTTTTATATAAATATTCACTAAAACCGAAAATTAACCTACTACTAAAACTAGCTTACATGAATTTGATTTTTGCCTCACTTGTGACAGTTCGTTTGATATGAAACTATCGTTCTATGCGTTATTATTCTAAGGCTCTAAGGTAATAATATATTATTTGGATTTCTTAGGATATAGCGATTCCTAAACATTGGAAGTGAACTTTTTTTTAAATAAATCAAAGTTTCGAGTTATTTACAAATCCCATACTTATTTGTTTGACAAAACATACTTGATTGAGATCCGCAAAAAAACCCTTAAACTACATAATACTATTAATTGGTACCCACGACTTTGCCTGCGTAAAATATTGTGTTTCGAGTAGCCTACTGTAATATACTCATTTTCATAGTTTTTTTTTGGCTTTTTTGTTAAATTCACAAATACCTGCTGTGCAGGTGACCCAACACTAACATAGTTACCTGCTGAATACGACACAAAGCAGCTTGAAGAGTCCACTCCAAGCGTTTTGACAACACATGAATGTCATTCATTCATTGAATGAGCATGAACTGGCATGAAATTCGCCCATCACACCAATGTGGCCATCCGTCGTGCTCAAACAGGGATAATCCCTCTTTCCTGCTCAAACATTGAGTGATGTTGCGTCGATGTCAAAAACATATATCCTGATTAAAAAAAAACAAACGAATCGCGTTTATAAATTTAAAAAAAGAACATCGCCATAACCGCATTATGATGCAGTACATTTACGTCAACCCTTTTGTTTCGTGGCTTAGAGTGTTATTCTTGTTTGTTGATTGACAGGCAGGCTGATGATGCGCATATATAAACGCTGAATTATTATTCACATAATAATATACATTCACAATATTATAGTCACTTTCTCACATTGTCTGTGCGTTTTAATTGACAACTAATTAGTTTATTTTTAAAACCGTTAGTTGACGTAACATGAATAATCTCTTGAGGCAGTTAATTCCCAGGATACTTACGTCGATTTAGCTATCGATCTGTACTTTAGGAGTCAATACTACACATACCTTTATATGATCTCCGCAGCAAACTCTTACAAGCTTGGTAAGTTTTAACAACACTTATCTCTTCTCATAAGACTTTTATGAAGGCAGCGAAGCGTAGCTAGTTCAAAAAATTAAAAGTGCGAATACACACCGGTGTATTTTGTGGAACAAAAAATATGAGATATTAAATAGTAATGTTCAATAAATAAGAATCAAACATAAAAAAACAGATAATTTAACATCGACTTAGTACAGCCTACTGAACTTTTATTGAAAAATAATCGAAATTAAGCAAAATGCATTTTTTAAGATTTTACGGCAAAACAAAAACTGTAGTAAATTTAAATATTAAAACAGTATAACATTGATTAAGTCTAAGTTTAATAAATAAATAAAAAATCAACTAAAGTTTATAAAATTAACAAGAACGCCATAACAACCTCGAACCGCTCGAAAAATCTATATCACGTGTGTACGAAAGGAGCCTTCCCGTACGCCATACCATTACTTTCCTGTACTCTAGCGCAACCTGGATAAGAATCGGCGAGTATGTTATAATTATTAATATAAACTAGTGGAGTAATTTCACAAAACAATAATTGAATACCATTATCACAAAACATCTTGACATTCAATAAACTTAGTTACAATTATTAAAGCGACATCTCTAGTCAGCTGCTGGTAGCTGTAAAGGTACCTGGCTGAATGAGAAAATAGATTTGTCACAGATGGCGCTTCGACAAAAAAAGTCTTTAAAACACCAAAACAAAAGATCTGATCTTGGATCCAGCCCGATCGAGCGATTTTTTTCTAAGTGTTCAATCTTTGAATTAATAATTATGACAAACTAGTGGAGTAATTTCACAAAGTACTATTGACATTCAATAACCATAATTACAATCGGTGAGTACATACCTCACGCCGATTGGCAAATCATGTCCCTACAATGGTAATCATTGTGGTGTATGCCATTGATACGACAAGAAAATCTGCGTCAGAAATTAAAAGAAGATTTAAGAAATTAAAACAATTAATAGAAAAAAATTATAGTCTAGAAATTTTTTATTTTAACACACTTTATTTTTATGGGATTTACTATTGTTCCCCTAAATGTGTCGGCGTGTGTGTACTTGAGTTTATGTTCGGATAATAAATAGTTATCTTTAGTTATCCGTCTCAAAAGCAAAAATTATGGCCACAATCACTATGCTCTCTATACTATAGCTTTTGTGCGCTTACCTGAGCAATATGCCCGCTGGGTATGAATGCCGTTTTTTACCCCAGATTCCTCGAGCTGTGATTCAAAAACCAATTATGTTGTAAAAGTGTTTTTGAGTGAACCTTTTAAAACAAAAATACTGCACAAAAATTGATGAGTTTATTTTCTTGAACAATTTTATTTTTAAAGGAAAAAATTAAGGAAATTTAATCTGTGATCGTTAAGTTGTCATGACTACAAATTCTATTGACTTCTGAGGAATTTGTAATATGGAAACATAGTCAACCTTTTACGTTCACGGTGGCCCAGAGATAACAATGCGAGCGCTAGATGAGGAGGTCAGCTATTCAATTCCCGATAGAATCACTTTGCGCTCTGGTCTGGATATTCTGGGTAGTGCCCCTAAGTAATTTTGTATTAGTATTAAACAAGCTAATTGATATAGTTGTCTAGCTCATCATATTTTAACTGCCTCTGTGGCCGAAAGGGTACAATCCTGGACTGTCACGCAGAGGTCCCGAGTACGATTGCCGGGTCGGAAGAAAAATTTGTATGGTCTACACTTATTTCTCTCGTGAGTTTGGGTGTAATATGTGATTGTCTATGTGTGTGACCATGACACCCGCGATACAGGGTTTTAATAGTGCGGGGCTATGTGGTCAAAAAAATTTATTTTTCCTACTTTCGTGCTTACAAATCTAAGTATGTAAATACGTACTTAAAGAGACAGATGGGAGTGGAGGAGGCGAAGCAGGTTTGTCTATCATCTATCTATCTCCGTTAACGTTTCTACTGGACCATTGAGGGGAAAGCATTAAAAGGAATATTTCGTTTACAATGCGTTTCTATTTCAAGCTTACCAAAATCTAAATTAAGTCTTATTTTTCGGAAAATAGCACTCAAAACAAAACTACAAAGAAAATGATGTTATTACTATAACCTCATAGTTTCTAAATGTCATTCGTTCTCATAAAAAACACTTGATACGACATTTGAAGACAATAAACTGCCATAAACATACGTATATTTACAACTGGCAATTTTTATTTTGCGCCTGAAACAAGCCATTTTCGATTCAAAAGCTTATCTGGTAAAGGTGAAGAACGGAACATTTATTAAGTTGATATTTCGTCACGCAATATTGGAAAGAACGAAAAAATAACGTTAATAATAAGGGGAACAACCGAAATTACACAGCGACAAACTTATCTATACCGTTGAAGAAACAAAAAACTGGTGTCTTTCTCGTAAACAGTAATTAATTTGGACAGCAACCATGTTACAATTAAATTTGTGGGATTTATACATGATTGTTATTAGTATCAACTTAATAAGATAATCAATTTTCGATCTAATAGGTCAGTGTTATTTTTGTATATCAAAAACATGCTTAATACCTGAATTATCACTGTCGGCTTAATGAAGACGGCTCGCCATTGACGCGGCCGTTCGCACGCCTTCGCGTCAGTTATATCTAAACCAGGATCAGCCGTCGACTATCACGATATAACGACGATCAGCCGTGGTGACTCCCTAACTCAATTGCATGTATAGTTGCACACGTATACACCACCAAACACCATCACACTCTCGTGAACAACACAATATTGATTATAGATACATTTAACATTCTGTTCTTAATCAATTATTTTTATTATATGTAAATATAAATATAAATAAATAACGCACACGCTCAACATAGCCCCGCACTAGGGTAAACCTGTGTCGCGGGTGCCATGGACACACACATAAACATGTTACATATACATGAAAATGTTCTTCACGGTACAACGGTGCATATTTCGGGTGCTGTCTTTCAGACAATGCATTTTCTAGGCCAGCCGAAACAAAGCCTAGTTTAGCTTTTTGCTAATTGCATGCTTTGCATCTGTACTGGTATAATGACCTGGATCATTTATCATGTCTTTGAATCTACTCACGTGTACTATTATTCTGTATTCCAGATGTTCGTTCGCTTTGACTTCGGAGGCTTTTTAAGCTTGACCTTTATAAGGACATTCATTTTGTAGAGCAGAAAACATAATGTCAGAGTTGATACCACAACATTGTGGGTCTTCAGCACGAGTCTTATTCCTGGGTCATAATAATAATTATTAGATTTGTTATAACTTGCTTCAATTGTGTCAAAGAACATAATGAAGAAACCATTAACAGAAATATTCACAATAACAGACTACGCGTCTTGTCTACTTCAGCTATACGCGTCTTGCCATCTAGCCGATATATAACTCACTTTATTGAATTAGAATTCTTTATTGATGTCACATAAAAAATTCAACAGAACTAAAACAAAACAGATTGTCCGAAAATTACTCACAAATAGTAAGTTGTATATGAGTCTGCCAACACGCGCACCAGTTTTCAGCTAGACGTAGTCATCTTTCAGCTCACTTACGCAGGTCGTTGCGTGATGCAGTCGAGGTGTACCTTACGCCATGACTTGTTACTTCCTCAATTCATGTTTTTTTTATTCTTGTCACATAAAAATACAATAGAACTGAAACGAAGTACAAGTGGTGGTGGTGAGTGGTGAGCAGCAATTTTCAGGCGACTTTTGTGTGAACGATGAAAAGAAATAAAATCACTTACATACATGAAGTAAATTCTTTCTCTTACTTCACTTTATGACGAGTCTACGGTTCTGCTTATCTATTCCTGTCAACTTTGATACAGTTCAGTCAAAAAAAATATTAAAAAGACTGAATAATGTTTGAAACAATATTTGTTTGACATTGCAGTTATATAGGAAATGAAACTATGTATCGAACCGACGTTTCGGGCCCTTTAAACTAAAAATAAGGTATTTAATTAATAACTATTGTAACTATAGTGAAAAAATAGGGAGGTTTGCATCAATGTTAGACATAACTGGTAGAAGACTGTACCACCTCATTCAACCGTGACCATGGGACCTGTAAAGGGCCCGAAACGTCGGTTTGTTTGAAAAAACAAATATACGCGATTTAAATCCGGAAAAATAGTTTCAATTCCTATGTGTAACAATCGCGAAAACCTACGAACTCGATATTGCAGTTATAATTAGGTTAGTTTTATTATGCGATTAAATTATGTTCGGAACCATAATGTAGATAACAAAACTTGTTCGTAAACACCTATAATGTGTAAATAACTATTTTCTTGTAATCTGTAATGGCAACATTTCTAGCAATAATTTATTATTAATAAATATTAGTAATAATTTCTAGTAAATGGAAATAAATTGAATCGCCGTTACCAATTTCTTATTCAAATGAATGAATGATTTGTTACTCATATTATCACTAGACTGCACAAACAAAAACTATTATGAATTTAAACTCTCTTCCCAACAATTACACCATTCCACGTACAGGGAATAAGAGACAGTATATACTCGACGTAGATGGAATAAAAGCGTGACAGATTGTATAAACTCGACGTAGAGGGAATAAAAGCGTAACAGATATTATAAACTCGACGTAGAGGGAATAAAAGCTAGACATGACTAACGAGTCGACGTAAGTTGAACAATTCTTTGAACTTACTTCAACTATATTAAATCTTATTCCACACTTGCAGGTGCAAACCCGATACACTGTTTGCCTCATAACAATTAAGTATAATGCCATCCTGTTCCCCGTAGTAAAACGCGAAAGCTGTAATTTGTTATATTCCCAGAAATCTACTTACAAGTCTCGTTAAAAGTAATAGAGCGCTTACACCAGTACCCTCATATTATCGTATTGACAGACGAGTACATCGTAATTATATAATAAAGTTTGTTTACTGTATAAAATTATCGAGTTGTTTGGTTTTTCCGAGGCCTTTGAAAACATCCTAATTTCAATAGGAAAGATGATTAACTCCGTACCACTAGTTTAGGATCCAGTATTTCCTCAGATGAAACATTCTAAACAGACATAAGACTGTAGTACTAATTAATGTTTTAATTTTAATTTTCATATGTCTAGTTTCCATTATTAAACCATAATAAATTTTATTTGAAATAAAATAAAATATTTTGTAATAACATAATAATGTAACGTAAATTGGAATGTTCTGTATTTAATAAATAACTTTTGTAACTATAAAAAATAGGGTGGTTTGCGTTAACATCAGATATATATAAACTGCTTAATGACTTTACCATCTCAGTCAACTGTGATCATAGGATCTGTAAAGGCCCCGAAACGTTGATTTGGTTGAAAAAACATACACATGAACACTATTTACTCGTAAATCCAATAGTTTAATTTCAAGGTATAGAGCATGTTTTTCAAGTTGGGGAAGACATAAAAAATGCCCTCTAGAAGACATAAAGTTCACTGAATGATAAGCTTCAAAGGCAAAAAACGATTTAAGAACAGCTTGTCTATTTCTATAGTTTTATCTACTAATTGGTTAGGTTTAGAACTGTGAATTTGATTGTGTAAATATTATATAGGTACTAAGTATGGTAAAGTAGTCTAAAAAACATGACAGCATCCTCAAGTTAAATGAATTCAATGTTGAAAACTACAAATTTTTCTTATATTTTTATTGCATTTTTTTAAATAATAATAAGGGACGAGACGAACAAGTCGTGCGCGCCTGGTGGTGATAGACGCGCCTGTCCAAAGCAGTTGCAGTACCACTCAGAGCTTTCACAAAGATCTGAGGGACAGTGCCACTGCTCCCGTCACCCTGAGACACAAGTTGACAAGTCCTAAGTGCTTGTAATTTCACCAGCACCCTTACCCTTCAAAATCGGAAGGAAATAACACTCACTTTACTGCTTGGTGGCAGAAAGTCCGCTACTGCTATTTATAATCAACCCAATAGTAACTAAATAGCTACTGTTATAAACAGGCACATGGGACTTGTCAAGTTATGTCTCAGGGTGACGGGCGCACTGGCAGTGCCCCGCATGATTTTTGCGACTTATAGTTGCTATGGGCAAGTGAGTCGCTTACCACCAGACGCACGACTTGTTCGTCTTCTCTTAAACATTGTTTCTGGGATTATAGCACTTATCGACTACCTACTGAGTTATTTTATGAATAATTAAAACAAAAAACGCGCCGATATCATTGTTAAAAGCGCCCTCGAAATGAGGTTAAAATCTATATAATCGGAGGTGTTCGAGCTCGTGCCCTATCGGCCGAAGTAAGGTGACCCTAATAAATCAAAATGGTTAAACAGATCGCTCGATAACGCAGCTTTTAGTCGTCATGGAAATTGCCTGTAATTTTTTCTATTTATAGATATTTTTTTATTATGGAATATCGCTGCTTTTCAAGAATACTGGTCAAAACTGAAATAATAAATATTTTTTTTTATTTTGGACAGTATTTGGATTGACGATTTAGGTCTAACCTTGTTGGCGCTGGATGCAGACGTCCCGAGTTCAATTCCCGGTAGGCCCAATTTGAGAAATGTACTTTTCTAAATTGGTTCTGATCTAGATGTTCTGCGAAGTGCATAAGTGCGTGTAATATATAAAAAGAATATGAAAACAATACACCGAACCTTCCACTTTGACTAAAATAACCATATGACAACACTAAGCCGATATATGATTCGTCGGGTTAACGCAAACGTGAACTATCTTTTTAAAACAGGCCATATGTTCTAGAAACATTGCCTTTTGAATTAAAACAAATAAATGTTTGTAGAAAAGAAGGTTACATTGTAACTTTCAGCAAAGTCAGTGCGAATTATAATTGCATTCATTATTTTCCATCTTATAAGATACCACAAAATAAGTCAAACTAGTTCCTTTTTAAAATTTTTGACGCAACGCGTGTAGGCACTTTTGCTACGTCCCACTTAAGATAAACTTCGTAGTTGGTCGGCTGAAAATACAGTGATAGATAAATAGTAAGGAAAATAGAAACATACTGCCTTGGAGCCGATATACGACTTCGTGCGCAGCGATCGTGGTCGAAACGGGCGGGGGCTCCGGGGATTCGGAAACTCGGGACTTATTTAAAAAGTTGAATCGCTGACTCAGAGATAGGGGCTGCGATCACCGCTCTGGATCATGGTTGGTTCAGTTGGTGTTCAATGCTATCCAGAGCGGTAATGGTGCCAGTATAATTAGAAGTTTTGAACTGGACAATATACAGGACGGATTTTTTTTTTTTTATTCGGAATTTTTTACGAAATCTCTTCTAAATTTGTGTTAGCATTGACGAACCCTAGTGGTCCTTAGGTTGTAAATTTAAGATCTTTTTTAAATCTATTCTTATTGAATATAGATTAACTATCAATTCTTTGAACAATGTTGACCGTATCACTTAATTCCATTTTCTGACATAACGTTACCGACACCGATTTTCCCAACAGTGATGACAAAATGAAATGCTAAGACAGGCAGTTGCGTAACCAATGCTATTGATTTCAAACCAATGCTAGTGCGATGCCGCCACGTCGAGGCAGCCGTCCGACTGTCCGGCACTTCCATAACCAGCCGGAGCTGCAGCGAGGGTTTGGGCTGATGCTGCGGTGGACACTCTTCGTGTGGCTCGCCAGCTGTGGCCCACTTGGAAATACTGTTAAGCAGGATGGTGAGTACACTTAGTAATTTATTTTGCATGATTTTGTTGTAATAACTGATGAAACTTATGCTGGCCTTCCCACGTCTTCCAACGTCTCTTTACCTATTTGGATTGCTTGTATTTAGATTAAGTTATAATGAAATAAATAAATCTTAATTATATTTATCTTTTCCCAACACTAATGTTTTGATTTTAGACTCTAACATTTAACAATAGGATCATATTTGCAAGTTGTGAATTTTCTCTATATTCTAATTTTACCATAATATGTTACTAAGTCACGCCTGCGAAGTTATAAGCACGCATATCCCGTATGCGTTAATTTATGATGTTGTTTTAATTTAAGATACCATAGAGGTCTTAAGTTTTACGTTACACAGTGGGTTTGTTTGGAAAAAAAATTGGTATACACGTATTAGACCCGAAAAAAAAAATTTCCTTTCCAATTTAAGATACCATGTTATTCAAAAGTAACTGACCCTTGATTGCCCTTTTTATGATATCAAGAGACGGGACAAATAGCAAAGGTCTGAGGGACACTGCCAGTGCCCCCGTTACCCTGAGACCTAACTTGACGTGGCCCATGTGCCTGTAATTTCACCAGCACCTTACCCTTCAAAACTGGAACGCAGTAATGCTCACATTATTGCTTAGCAGAAATAGGTGGCAATACTTCCCTGGAGGAACTCTTTCACTTCAATTATAACTAAAATCATTAAACACAGTGTTGTTTACTTTAAAAACAATATAATTTTCTCATTAATCGAATCTTCAATATAGAGCTTGTGGCATAAGCGTGGGATGCCATCATATAGATGGCGCATATGCGCACTACAAATAAAATTAAAATAATTTGAATATGAAAAATAGAAGCAATTCTTTTGAAATATATAGCTTCTAGAGAGGGCTGTCAAATAAATGTCAGGCGGCCCTTAACATTTTTATGGGCGAGACGTTTTCAAAGCTAAACGCTATTTTATAGCGTGATTATATCGTTTACGAAACGGCTAGAGGTTCGTGTTACACGGGACTTTCATAATTTTTTTAATGCTACCTTTTAAGTGTGGATTTGAATTTAGAAATCGGTTATACAAACACGTAACAAAAATGTTTAGATTTTATAAGACTCTAAAGAAAGAAGAAATAAACATTTTGTGGACATACGTCATGACATGTGAATGCCATTATACTGTCACGAACTTTGAATCCAAAATAGATATTGATATTGAAAATGAAAGTAATCTTTCGGGTCTAAATTGCGTAAAATTGTTTTTTTTTTAAACGAATGTTTCCGGCCCCTTAGAGTTAGTATAGTCACGGTTGGCTGTACATTTATACGTAATTCAGATCCGAAAAAATAGTTTCATTACCAATGTGACGCGAAAACCTAAGAAATTAAAGATAGGTATAATTTGAACTTACCTATTTCTGTCGCCGAGGAGTAATGTGGACATTATTACGTTTCGGTTTTGAACGGCAAGGGTGCTGGTGAAATTACAGACACATAGGACTTGCCAACTTATGTCTCAAAGTGACGTGCGCAGTGACAGTCCCTTAAATCTATGCGATTTTGCTCTGATTTACATCTGAACGGTACTGGGACTGTTATGGACAGGCGTGTCGCGGGTGGTCACCACGCGCGACTTGTTCGTCCCGTCACTTAGTATATGTGATTTGCAAAGGCGGTCGCCCCTCATCATTCTGTTGATACTCTTTTTTAACCGACTTAAAAAAAATGAGGAGGTTAATTTATTAATTCTACTGTTTTTTTATTGTATATAAGTTACACGATAACTCAAGCCATTGTGAACCGATTTTGATGATTCTTTTTTGTTGGAAAGAGGGTGCCTCAGTATTGGTCACATTTGAATTAGAAGAAAGTATTCCACCTGCAAGGGTGGCAAACTAGGGGATGAATCCGGTTTCACGCACTTTCCGGTAACCGATTTAAATAAAACTTGGCAAATAGATGTAATTCCACGAACTTTTGAGGTCGGTACTCTGTACTGAGATTATTTATTTCTTATTTCATCATCATCATCATTCAGCCATACGACGCCCACTGCTAGGCATAGGCCTCGCCCAACGATCTCCACGTCAATCGGTCCTGCGTTGCCCGCATCCATCGGCTTCCCGCGACCTTTACCAGATTGTCGATCCACCTGGTGGGGAGCCTATCCACTGAGGGTCGTCCAGTGCGCGGTCGCCATTGAAGAACCTTTCCGCCCCAACGACCATCGGTTCTCCTAGCTAAGTGCCCTGCCCACTGCCACTTCAGCTGAGCAATTCTTCGAGCTATGTCGGTTACCTTAGTTCTCCTACGGATTTCCTCATTTCTGATTCTATCACGTAGCATACTAACTAGCATAATACCGAGCATCGCTCTTTTCATTGCCCGCTGAGTGACCTTGAGCCTTCTTATGAGGCCTTAGTGAGGGACCACGTTTCTGTTCCATATGTGATCACTGGCAACACACACTGGTCTCTTATTTCGATAAAACTAATTCTTAATGAACCAAAGTAGGTTTTCTAACAAAGGAAAATAAATTAATGTCACAATGCGCTAACAATTCTTTGTTTCCCATTCGCTGAGTCTACTTCGATATACAGATTTTACCACTGTGTTTTCCTTCACTGTTACGTATTAGGTACTATTAAACATTCACACATTTAATCTGCCTGTGTGGTCGCACGGTGTATACGCTGGTCTGCAACGCAGCCGTCCCGGGTTCAATTTCCGGGCCGGGAGAAATATTTCCATGACTTACATTTAATTCTCTCGTGAGTTTGGGTGTTATTTGTGGTTGTCTATGTGTGTGTACATGGCACCCCTTTCGTAGCATTAGGGCTCCTTATGAAAAAGTTCGTTCAGGGTAGTACTGCCACGCTGCTTATTTCTGCCGCCAAGCAGTAATGCGAGCATTACTGCGTTCCAGTTTTGAAGGGTAAGGTGCTGGTGAAATTATAGGCACATGAGACTTTTCAACTTATGTCTCAGGGTGACGATCGCAGTGGCAGTTCCCTCTGAGTTCACTGCAACTGTTATGGACAGGCGTAACACTTATCACCAGGCGTGACGCTTACCGCCAGGCGCCCGACTTGTTGGTTCTATTTTAATCATTCACTCATTCAACCAATTTCCTACTAAGCTTCCACCGCGCCTATTTGTTTAGAGCTATCATATTTTAGAAGAGTACTTGAAAAATCATTAACTTCAAAAGCAAATAAAATAAAATTAAAATAAGGGTATTTACAATTTTCCACCGAAAGCGAAAAGTCAAATCAATTATTCTTGTTAATATTTCACCACAAAATTATTATGTTATTAAGATTCATCTTCATTAATAAAGCGCTTTCGTAAAATATACTTAAAATAAAACAAAACTGTGAAAGCACTAGATAAGTTATCACTGATCTGGATTAGTACTGTCACCATACCTATTTCTGCCGTCAAGCACTACTGTTCGACATTTTTTTTTACATTCACTTCTAATAAGATTCATGGTCAAAATTTTCGATCATAGTAACACGTTTGTTATTGGTAAGTGTTAGTTACTGGGTGTTCATTATTAGAGACTTCATTACTGGGGGTTTAGATAAATCCTAGGTTAGGTTTTTTTAGTAATAATTATTACAGTTTTTTATGAACCATACTACAGCGCACACTTTCTTGAGGATTACATCTGTCAAGTAAACTAATCACTATTGATATAATATGTTTAAAAACAAAAAATATTTGAAATTTAAAAATATACTTATTTTTTTTTATAATAACGCGTGACGAGTCGAACAAGTGGTGCGCTTGATGATAAGCTCGCCAGTGTAGCAGTGCCACTCAGAGCTTTAAATAACAAAGATCTGAGGGGCACTGCCACTGCGCCCGTCACCCTGAGACATTAGTTAACAAGTCCAAGCGCCTGTAATTTCACCAGCACCCTTACCCTTCAAAACCGGAACACAAGGAGCTCTATTACGAATAAAACCATCGATATCATCAGTCTATGTGAGCTCTACTGCGTTCCGGTTTTGAAGGGTAGAGGTTTTTTTTTTTTTTTTTTATGTTAACTAGTAGGCAAACGAGCAGACAAGCCACTTGATGGGAGGTGGTCATTGTCGCCCATGGACACGAGCAATACCAGAAGCATCACCCATGCGTTGCCGACTCCGGAGAACCTTGTTTACACGTCTTTTGAAGAACTCCATGTTATAGCGCAAGGGGAACACTTCAGGAGGAAGGCCATTCCACATCTTACTGGTTCGGGGAAGGAACGAACGAGATGCTCGAGTGGTCGTGACGTGCCAAGCATCGAGGAAGTGGGGATGGAGTCTTCTCCTTCGGCGGGTCGTGCAGTGGTAAAAGAGTGACGGAGGCACCAACTCAAAGAGTTCGTCTGAGCACTCCCCGTTATACAGACGGTAGAACACACATAGAGAGCCAACATCTCTCCGCAAACTAAGGGGCTCTAAACCGTCTGTAAGCATAGGGTCGTCGACAATTCGAACAGCCCGACGTTGGATGGAGTCAAGTGGATCAAGCTGATACTTGGGTGCTCCAGCCCAGAGGTGCGAGCAGTATTCCATATGGGGCCGAACCTGAGCTTTGTATAGCAAAAGCCGGTGCCCCGATGTGAAACACCGCTTCGCTCTGTTGAGCACACCAATCTTTTTAGAAGCCAAAAGGGACAAGTGTGCAGTGGCAGTATCCCTCAAGTTTTTGCGATTTAAAGCTCCGAATAGCACTACATCTGTGTGTGTGGGCGTATCGTTAAACTCCACTTTACCAGTTAATTGGTTTCTTAAAAAGTCGCCTCTAAATTGTTGGATAAAAAGATATTTATAAAAAAGGCTTTCCCTAACTTTTCCCTTTTCCACGAAACCACAGTTTTTCTTTAATATTTCAAATATAAGATTGCATCTTTGTATAAAACATCATCCTCTTACACAATATTGGCAGAATCCAGCACTCGTTTTACTATTTACTTTGAAGAGTTCCGTAAGGACTTTGTATATTTTCAAATAAACTAAATTATTGGACCAATTGAATTATATGTTTCGATTCTGAAATTACAAGGAAAACTGTAAATAAAATTAGTAAAGTAATCAGCATTCAATTGGACATATTTTCGAAGAGACTAAATTTATTGACCAATTGGATCCTATCTTTCGATTCTTAAATTACTACGAATCGAAACTGTAAATACAAAAATTAATCACCATAAAATATAATAGACGGGATGTTATCGACTTTTTTTTTATTTAGCCTCACAATTAGGTTTCTTAAGATATCTAAAAGTTAACGTATACTAGGAGGATCTAAATCGAGTTTTTTTTTACAAACAAACTAAAATTTCATTTCCATTTCATGTATACATTATACAGTCGTATAGTAGTCTTTGTTTTATACGTTGCATTGTGTATAGCCCCTAAAAATATTACACTCCGAAGACAAATCATTTTACTGAAAGATACACCGTCCTAAATTAAATGTATAGTCGCAGCTGTCGAGAGAAAAACAAAACACTGTCACGTAAGACAATTCGTCTCCCACTTTCGTAGAAACTACATTATTTGTGACGCATCTATATAAAATTAACTTAACTGATAGTGACGCACTGCAGATTCTCGAAGAGAAGACAAACACACTTTATTTATATAGTATGGATCGCTTTAGTCCGACATTGGCAAAGTATACTCAAATGTACACATGAGGAAATGGTTTTGTAGTAGTATCTCGAGGTCATATAGTTATCCAAACCGTCGAGATCTCACTATTTGCAAAGATTACTTTAGCTTAACAAAAACAATGGGCGATGTTATTTATGCCACCAAAATACTCAATTGAAATGTTACTTAATTGGGTTTGCATCTTCTTCAAAAAAAGTGTATAAAACATAGCCGTGATAACCTAACGGTTTGACTCTGAGTTTTTCAGAATTTGAGTGCGAAGTTTATTCGATATTTACTATAAGCTTTTCGGTGAAAGCAAATATCGTGAGGAACACACGTCTGCAAAGCAATTTAATGATGTGTGTGAAGTTCCCAATCGACACTGGGCCCGCATAGGAACTAGAACCCAAGCCCTCTCATTATGGGACGAGACCTTTGCCTAGCAGTGGAAGTAGTCCCACTGCTATAGATATATACTAACTATTGAAATAATTTAAATAAAACAAATTTTACAGATCTAAATCGTGTGGGTATATTTGTTTTTATAAACATACCAAAGTTTCAGGTCCTTTACAGGCGCCATGATCACGGTTGATTCACCCAGCCGTTAAAAAGCCGTTTCATTTCCTATGTGTAACAATCGCGATAACCTAATAACACGAAAATCTTTCTCATGTAGAATAATTCTATAAATAAATTTTGTATGAAACGTAAATAAATTTTTCGTCAAATGCTGAAAGAACGCCGTAATCCTAAGTCGTCACACAAAATAGGATACGTTTTAAATTTGAAAATTAAAAATAAATGTAAGAGCCGGATAAAAAGAAGGCCGGATTATCGCGACCGCTCTGTATACAAAGTCGACGAATTGAGTTTCCATGTCGTTTAATTGTCAGCGAGATTATTTGTAGTATTGGTGTCTCTCGGTTTCAGCTAAGAGCTTTTGGCCGTTGTACAAATATGAAGAGTGAAAAGACTTCATATGTATTTGGGTTTGAAATTAATTGGAAATAGATTGAATTGCTTCAGAATTTTAGTTGTTTTTCTTCTATGTACATATAACTAGTATTTTATAATAATTACATTGAGATAAATATTTCTAGGAAGGTTGTTAGAGAATAAATATATTTTTTAATTTTTAGGTTTGAACAACATAAATATAAATAGTAGCTATAAAATTCGTCCGGGGTAGTATTGCTACCATACCTATTTCTGCCGTCAAGCAGTAATGTGGGCATTACTGCGTTCCGGTTCTGAAACGTACACTGGTAACATTACAAGCATGGGACTTGTGAACTCATGACTCAGGGTGACGGGCGCAGTAGCAGTGCCCCTCAGATCTTGGCCCTTTACCACCAGACACACCGACTTGTTAGTCTCGTCGCTTGATATCATAAAATAAACCTTAATAATTCGATGTAAGAACAAAAATTTATTACAAAAATCATTTTAAAATATCTAAACTACAATTATGAAACTCCCAATAACTTATATACGCCACAGAAACATCTCGAACGCTACAACTCACTTCCCTAGAAGTTTGCTAATTCACCTATTTCAGAGAACTACCGTACTAGCAGAATATCTGTATGAAGACCAAAAGCAAAACCACGTACGTACTCGTGAATTGTCGTACCTGCTTATTCGTACAATTCTATACAAATATTTAAGTGAGTATTCTGCAAAATAAATTGTTAAAACATTTCCGTTGGCAAATTTTGCACTTTAAATTAGTACCACGGTACTGGTGTTCTACATAACGTACAAATGATTAATTTTTTTTATGACGCCTAGTGATTGGACAAACAATTTGTTCGCCTGGTGGTAAGCAGTTGCAGTGCAGAGTTTTAAATCGCAATGATCTTAGGGGCACTGCCACCGCGCCCGTCACCCAGAGACATAAGTTGACAAGTCTCATGTGCCTGTAATTTTACCGTCATATTAATGTGGTATAATCAATCGTAGTGTAAATAGGAGTCAAATAAAAAAGACTTTGAAAAATTCAAGGAAAATATAGCTGAAATAGATACCATATATTTCGCATACTATAAGAATATTTTAGTATAAAATTAAGACGGTGACAAGTACAAGGATGAGATTTAAAACGAACTTTCATTTCGACTAAGCAAAAATGGCGAACTAAGCAAGTTATTCATATTTTTAAAACGAACCTTGCCTATAAGCAAGAAATTAAATTAAATACTGAATTTACTTCGTAATTTCTTGTTTAAACTCAAGCAAAGTTATTTGTTGTTATAGATACAAAGACTTGTACAACTTGTTCCAATCAAAATCAAAAAACGTTTCAATCTCTGTGGCACTATATCATCTATGAAAGAAAAACAGTTCATTTGGTAAACATAACAATATGATAAAAACATAACCTTAGGATTAAACACAAAATAAAACAAGTACATTCAAAATGTTACCAAAATGGCCTCCACCCAGCTTATTGTACCGAGACCTGGGAAAATAACGTTACACTGGTTTTCAGTGAAGCCGAATAAATTAAAAGGAAGATGTCGCTTCATGCAAGTAAAATTAAAAAAAAAAGAGAAAATATAAAATACACTTAACCAGGCTAAATCAAAATTATATGCAAATCAAAAGTATAAACGTAAAAATGCGACAGTATGCACGTGAATAATAAAATCCAAACTTCTTGGACCTGTATTGTGTATGCAATATTGTCATATATTTGTGGTTGGGATATTAATGTCAGTGGTAAAAAGGCACGTAGGTACAACACTACTGCCTATAAACACCTGCAGACACTTGGGTAAATAATAAAAAAATGTTAAGTCGAGGTATTTTACCTGAGACTCGATTTTAGGTGGTGAGGTGTGGAGGTAGCTCGCGCGTGCCGCAATCTCTGAGCTCAGAAAATTAATTTGATTAAATTAGAAAAGTCGGAGAAGATTTGACACAGTTCCAATGTATCAACATTAATCAACATTATCATCTACTGGGCACGGAAAGTGCTTAGTAGAGCTTAGGCTTATATATACTTTACACGTTTTTCAAGGGTTGCAAACCGTTTTCGACCTGCAAGTTTCATTACGTCCCGTATTCACTATTCTTCACACACATTCACTGTCCTTCAATGTACGTAGCATATAAATTTAAAGCCATAGATATCTAATCTGTTGCCCTCTGAATCTGAATCTGTAATAATAAGCGCCCGATGGCGACTGATGGGGCAACGGGCTGCGCGCCCTGTCATTAAATCGCTTGGTAATTTTCAAGTTTTGGAATAAATATGACTTTAATAACTATAGTGCTTCGGTTCAATACCAAAATTTTGCTGGTTCTTTGTAGTACTTAAAGAAAAATATCCCTATATAAAATTTATCTGCATAGTTAGATATTTCATCCGATCGAAGGATTTTTTTCTGAGTGTTCGATCTTTGTATTAATAATTATAACAAACCAGTGGAGTAATTTCACATAAAAATAATTGAATATCAATTCATTAAAAAAAGTTAGAAATACAATGAATAGCGACATCTCTAGCCGAAGCTGATAGCTGCAAAGGTAAGTATCTAACTGGGTGACGAAATATCATAGATTTCTCATAGATGGCGCTACGGCTAAAAAGTCGTTGAAAATCCAAATACAAAAGATACGACGCAAGACATAGAAAAATTCATGAGGTCCGCTGGTTCGTTCCGTGGCTTAGTTAGTATAGCGTCTGCCACGGTGTGCTCGAAGACATCTGTTCCAATCCGGCTGGATCGAAGGATTTTTTTCTGACTGTTCGATAAAAATAATTGAATATCAATTTAATAAAAAAAAATTAAAAATAGATATTTCATTCTTAAATAATTCGTTTTAGATTTGTCTGTTTTCGGAATTTTATATGATAAAGTAAATCGTGTAACAAATTAGCGCATTCTTTAAAGATACGACGCAAGCACATAGAAAAATTCATGAGGTACGCTGGTTCGTTCCGTGGCTTAGTTGGTATAGCGTCTGGCACGGTGTGCTGGAAGACATCGGTTCCAATCCGGCTGGATCGAAGGATTTTTTTCTGATGGCCGATAAAAATAATTGAATATCAATTTAATAAAAAAAAAAATAGATATTTCATTCTTAAATAATTCGTTTTAGATTT